>NC_057832.1:100071454-100374484 GCF_910594005.1 Cervus elaphus | reverse complement strand
TTTGCTTATTTCAGCCCTTTTACTTCTGGAGGTGCCTGGAGCTGTCAATTCGTGGACCTATTAAGAATTTTTCTTGGCTTTCGCTTCAATTATCTTGAGTCTATCAAGTAATTTTCACTTGTTGATGGGCTTCCTAGACTTCCGAAAACACATGTTATCATTTCTCCTACACTCTCTCTCTTTTGGAGGCTTTATGTCCTTAAAATAGTATGCTTTTAATGAGGTTTTTACTGAGGTTTTGGAAGGAAGTGCATTTGTTCAATATTCTATCTTCACCCAGTAGGTCATGATCTATAATCATGATCTATATAATTATTTGCTTGTCTATTTCTGGCACATCTACAAGAAGATAAGATAGGGATCTTGTCTGTACTGTGCCACTGCCTGGCACACAATTGTTCTTTAAATATTTGTTAAATGAGTAAATGAGTATATCTCAGCTGGGAGAAGAAGTCAAGGCTAAAGTTCACTATTTGGAAATTAGAAGCATGTAAATGGAATTAAAGCTAAATGGTCCACAGAGAACTTATAGATTAAGAAGATGGAATCCTAGGGAAGACAGTGTTTAAATGGCTAAGAGAAGGATCCATGAGTCATTGGAGAATCAGGAGAGAGAGCTATTATTGAAGTCAAGTGAAAACTGAAGACAGTGGGACTATATAACACTGTGCAGAAAGGTCATGTAAGTTAGAGGCTGAAAAGTAGCTGTTATATTTAGCAGTTAGGGAATCTCTGACATTGGCTAGCTCCTCCAGGAACCACAGTAGAATGATGCGGACAGGGGCCACATTGCAACGGATGGAAGAGTAAGATGCAGTTACTTAGTGTAAAAAAAACAAAAACCAAAACCAAGGAGCATAGCTAGAGGGACTTCCCTGGCAGGCCAGGGGTTAAGATTCTACACTTCAGCTGCAAGGTTCAATCCTGCATTCTGCACAGGTTCAATCCCTGGTCAGGGAATGAAGATCCCACATGCTGCACGGCACAGCCAAAAATAAATAAAACGAGGTTAGCTAGAAAGTAAAAAGGGTGAGATGGCGTTCCAATTATATGTTGGTTTGTCATGAGTTTTCTCAGTATTTAGTGGCTTAGAACAACAACAAACTGAAGAAGGTGGGATCATGACCTACTGGGTGAAGACAGCATGTTGAGCAAATGCACTTCCTTCCAAAACCTCAGTAAAAACCTCATTAAAAGGATACTATTTTAAGGACATAAAGCCCCCGAAAGAGAGAGAATGTGTAGGAGATGTGATAACTTGACATTATTATTGATCAAGTTCTAGAGGCTGACTAGGCTCAACTTGGCAATTACTTGGGCTCTCTCATGTGGTTTTGCAGACAGACAGAAACTGGGTCTAAAGTTATCGTGAAGGCTTTTTCACATCAGATTGCTGATATAGTCTGTTGCTGGAACCTCAGCTGGTGCTGTCAGCCAGACCACCTACAAATGACTTTTTCCATGTGACTTGGCCTTCCCTGTAGTGTGAGCTGGATCTCAAGAACAAGTGTCTCAAAAGAACCAGGTGGAAGTTGCATTATCTTTTATGATCCAGCCTCCGAAGTCCTGTGGCATCACCTCCATCAGTCACATGCCCATCCAGATTCAAGGGGAAAGAACATAGGCCCCCACCTCTCATTGGGAGGAGTGTCAGCATCACAGCGAAAGTGGGTTGGGAAATCCTGTTGTGGCCATCTTGAAAAATACAGTCTACCACAGGTGGTAGCTGCTGGCAGAGTAAGGGCTGCTGCACGTGCAACGTGGGTCAAGGCTGATGTTTTAGGTCAGCAGAATTGGACCAGATTAAAACTTCCATTAAAAAAAAAAATCTCTTTTAAAATTGACACGTAGTGCCTTCATTTTATTGACTTTCTCTTTATGCAAATGAGATAAGTAGATAAATTCTGAACAAAATATGTAATGGAATTTTTTTTTTAGTGCTTAATTGTAAATCATACATTGTCATTTTAATGTGAACAACCTTGTGAATTTCATTTGAAAAGAAGTGGGAAGTCAGAAAAGCTTATTCATTTTTGAATGACCTGTGATTCAATCTCCCTCATTTTTTTTTAGTGATTTTCCTGCAGAAAAATCCCCACTGTTGACATCTCATTCTTCTCCCTTCTTCTCCAACATCCATGTATTCACAAATACATGGTCTTACCTTGCATGTAATAGTGATCTGCCAAAATACTCCTTTGATTGTGTGGCTCATATTTCAGTGTTTCTGGTATCTTCCATCATCTTCAGGGCTAGTCCAGACTCTCAGACCTTGCTATTATAAATTCACGGGTTTCCACCTGGTGCTTCTGTACCCATGTCCAACCTTACAACATAGGATTCTATATACCTGTGATTCTTAACCATTTGGTGATAAGACCCCTTTGAAAATCTGGTGAAAATCAAGGACCCTTCCCTAGAAAAATGTACATACACTCAAAGTTTTTGCATACAGATTCATGGGACTCATGGACCTCCTAAGTTCCATCCATGGACCCCATATTCAGAATCGCTGCCTGAATGAGGCTGTGCAGTAGAATAAGAGTTCAAGCTCTAGAGCCAGACTGTCCAGTTTAATTACAGGTTCTATCACTCTTAGCAGCTAACCTCAGAAAGTCACTCCACCTCTCTATTCCCGTTTCCTAATATGTAGAATGAGGGTAACAGTAATATCTACTTTATTGGTTGTGAGGATTAAAGGAGATAATGGAGAGAAATGCTCAGCTGAGTGCCTGACAATACAGTTAAGTGCTCAGTAAATGTTAGCAGCGATTACCTTTATTGTTGTTGGGTCTTCTCCATCTAATAGAACAGTTTGCTGTTCTTTCAGCATGCTTTTGGGGCTTCCCAGGTGGTGCTAGTAGTAAAGAACCCACCTGCCAATGCAGAAGACATAAAAGACTAGGGTTTGATCCCTATGTCAGGAAGATCCCCTGGAGGAGGGCATTGCAATGCACTCCAGTATTCTTGCCTGGACAATCCCACAGAAGTGCTTGGTGAGCCACAGTCCATAGGGTTGCAAAGAATCGGACACGACTGAAGTGACTTAGCACTCATGCAAACATGCTTCTAAAGTGTCCTTGCTATTATAATTTTTTCCACTTAGAATACTTTTTCCATTCCTATATACTAACAATGAAAAAACAGAAAGAGAAATTAAGGAAACAATACCATTCACCATTGCAACAAAAAGAATAAAATACTTAGGAGTATATCTACCTAAAGAAACAAAAGACCTATACATAGAAAACTATAAAACACTGATGAAAGAAATCAAAGAGGACACAAACAGATGGAGAAACATACCGTGTTCATGGATTGGAAGAATCAATATTGTCAAAATGGCTATTCTACCCAAAGCAATCTATAGATTCAATGCAATCCCTATCAAGCTACCAACGGTATTTTTCACAGAACTAGACCAAAGAATTTCACAATTTGTATGGAAATACAAAAAACCTCGAATAGCCAAAGTAATCTTGAAAAAGAAGAATGGAACTGGAGGAATCAACCTGCCTGACTTCAGACTCTACTACAAAGCCACAGTCATCAAGACAGTGTGGTACTGGCACAAAGACAGAAATATAGACCAATGGAACAGAATAGAAAGCCCAGAGATAAATCCACGTACCTATGGACACCTTATCTTTGACAAAGGAGGCAAGGATATACAATGGAAAAAAGACAACCTCTTTAACAAGTGGTGCTGGGAAAACTGGTCAACCACTTCTAAAAGAATGAAACTAGAACACTTTCTAACACCATACACAAAAATAAACTCAAAATGGATTAAAGATCTAAATGTAAGACCAGAAACTATAAAACTCCTAGAGGAGAACATAGGCAAAACACTCTCCGACATAAATCACAGCAAGATCCTCTATGACCCACCTCCCAGAATATTGGAAATAAAAGAAAAACTAAACAAATGGGATCTAATGAAACTTAAAAGCTTTTGCACTACAAAGGAAACTATAAGTAAGGTGAAAAGACAGCCGTCAGATTGGGAGAAAATAATAGCAAATGAAGAAACAGACAAAGGATTAATCTCAAAAATATACAAGCAACTCCTGCAGCTCAATTCCAGAAAAATAAATGACCCAATCAAAAAATGGGCCAGAGAACTAAACAGACATTTCTCCAAAGAAGACATACAGATGGCTAACAAACACATGAAAAGGTGCTCAACATCACTCATTATTAGAGAAATGCAAATCAAAACCACAATGAGGTACCATTACACACCAGTCAGGATGGCTGCTATCCAAAAGTCTACAAGCAATAAATGCTGGAGAGGGTGTGGAGAAAAGGGAACCCTCTTACACTGTTGGTGGGAATGCAAACTAGTACAGCCACTATGGAAAACAGTGTGGAGATTCCTTAAAAAACTGGAAATAGAACTGCCATATGACCCAGCAATACCACTTCTGGGCATACACACTGAGGAAACCAGATCTGGAAGAGACACGTGCACCCCAATGTTCATCGCAGCACTGTTTATAATAGCCAGGACATGGAAGCAACCTAGATGCCCATCAGCAGATGAATGGATAAGGAAGCTGTGGTACATATACACCATGGAATATTACTCAGCCGTCAAAAGGAATTCATTTGAACCAGTCCTAATGAGATGGATGAAACTGGAGCCCCTTATACAGAGTGAAGTAAGCCAGAAAGATAAAGAACATTACAGCATACTAACACATATATATGGAATTTAGAAAGATGGTAACGATAACCCTATATGCAAAACAGAAAAAGAGACACAGAAATACAGAACAGACTTTTGAACTCTGTGGGAGAAGGTGAGGGTGGGATGTTTCAAAAGAACAGCATGTATACTATCTATGGTGAAACAGATCACCAGCCCAGGTGGGATGCATGAGACAAGTGCTCGGGCCTGGTACACTGGGAAGACCCAGAGGAATCGGGTGGAGAGGGAGGTGGGAGGGGGGATCGGGATGGGGAATAAGTGTAAATCTATGGCTGATTCATATCAATGTATGACAAAACCCACTGAAATGTTGTGAAGTAATTAGCCTCCAACTAATAAAAAAATTAAAAAAAAAAAAAAAGAAAAGCCAAAAAAAAAAAAAGAATCAGCCTGCCAATAAAAAAAAAAAAAAAAGAATACTTTTTCCATCCCTTTCCCCCATCTTGTTATCCACAGAAGTTCAACCCTTGAAATACAGCTCCAGTACAGTTTCTTCCATGCAGTCTCCCTTATCATCCCCAGTGTGAGAGCTCTCTCTGGTCCAGGTTCCTCGAGCCCTTGACGTCAGTGCTGCCCACGGGGCACTAGCGCTCACACTGCATGTGGCTCAGGTCTCAGGACCATCTCCGTGCATCTGGCAGTACTTATTACTCTCACACTGGTGCAAGGCCCTGTACCAGGTACAGAGGTGGAGCCTGTGTCCCAAGTGCAGGCAGTGAGGGGTGTAAATGGTACAAAGTGCTGTGACAGTCTAGGCAGGGAAGAGATTTCTGTTTGACTGCACTCCCCAGAGGAGGAATCTTCCTGGAAGATGTGCTTGTGCTGGATCTTGAAAGCTGACTAGAAGTTAAAGAGCACAGATAGGCAGGTAGATGGGGAGGGTATTTTTTGTTTTTGTTTTTGACCCTCCCTAGAGAGGAAAAGAAACTAAAATGCTTACTCCTTGGAAGGAAACTTATGACCAACCTAGATAGCATATTAAAAAGCAGAGACATTACTTTGCCAACAAAGGTCCATTTGATCAAGGCTATGGTTTTTCCAGTGGTCATGTATGGGTGTGAGAGTTGGACTGTGAGGAAAGCTGAGCACCAAAAAATTGATGCTTTTGAACTGTGGTGTTGGAGAAGACTCTTGAGAGTCCCTTGGACTGCAAGGAGATCCAACCAGTCCATCCTAAAGGAGATCAGCCTGTGTGTTCATTGGAAGGACTGAGATTGAAGCTGAAGGTCCAATACTTTGGCCACCTCATGCGAAGAGTTGACTCATTGGAAAAGACCCTGATGCTGGGAGGGATTGGGGGCAGGAGGAGAAGGGGACGACAGAGGATGAGATGGCTGGATGGCATCACTGACTCAATGGGCAAGAGTTTGAGTAAACTCTGGGAGTTGGTGATGGACAGGGAGGCCTGGCGTGCTGCGATTCATGGGTTGCAGAGTCGGACACGATTGAGCAACTGAACTGAGAGATGTAAGCCCTCAAAGGGCCTCTGACACTTTTGGTTGCTTTCAAAGAGCCTGTGCTAATACCACAAACATGAACTTTCTCAACTTTCTCCCTCTTCCCTCCCATTGAACTTCATCATGACAACCTATCTTATTTCATTATTTATTGGCTGCACCACACGGCCTGTGGGATCCTTCCGCCCCCCCGCCCCCCAGCCCCTGCCCCGACCAGGGATCAAACCCACCCCCCTGCATTGAAAGCATGGAGTCTTAACCACTGGACCACCAGGGAAGTCCCCTTATTTCATTATCTTAAATATATTTCCAAAGCTGCACGTTCTGCCTGGGCTCTGGGCCTCATCTTCTCCTACTCCCTTGTTTTCATAACTGCTCGCCTCATTTTCAGCCTTTTATTCAACCAATTTGCTTACAAACATCCTCGAACCTCTCCTTTCTTCAAACAACAAAAACTATTCCTTAGCAACTCTGAAGAGGAAAAAAAGAAAGACCCAACTGGCTACTATCCTCCCTTCTCATACACTTAACTTGCTTTTTTGCTTTTCTTGGTGTCAGTTTACCGTAACGGCATCCACCAGGGTCATCAACCACTGTTGGTTTGTTCAGTCCAAATTCACTTTTCTGTTTTATCTTCCTTGACCTTCATTCTTGTTCAGTTGTTCATATTTGACCTCCTGTTCTCTGACTTGACAGCATCAATCACTGTTGACCATTCCCTTCTTCCTGAAACTCTTCTTTAATTCTCATGACCCACTTTCTTCTGGCCTCTTACAAGTTTCACCCACAGTGGTTTTCTCCACCTGACCATAAACGTTGCAGATTTTTTCCCTCAGCCTGTACACTCTCCAGTGGTGATTCTGTCATTCCCATGGCTTCCCCTGTTGCCTGCATGCTGACAACCCCCAAATCTTGTTTTTTTCCAGTTCAGAAATCTCTCTTGATCTGCAGAGCCCCTAGATATCTAGTTTATCTAGATATCCAAAACTTCTGTTTTGGATAACCCACAGATACCTCATATTCAAAATGCCCCAAACAGAATACATGATGTTTTCCAATATATGCTTCCTCCTTAAGTCCTTTTTTAGGGGAATGGTATCGCTCTCCTTTGGGCTTGCCAGATGCTGCAGTGGAAAAGAATCTGCCTGCCACTGCAGGAGACACAAGAGACACAGGTTCAGTCCCTGAGTCGGGTAGGTCCTTTAGAGGAGGAAATGACAACACATTCCAGTATTCTTGCCTGGAAAATTCCATGGACAAAGGAGCCTGGCGGGCTACCGTCCATAGGTCACGAGGATCTGGACACGACTGAGCAACTGAACGACAGTGACAATCACTGCCCTTCCCCTGTTATACTGGTAGTTTTAAAGATTTTATATCTTAAAGACTTTTTAAAACTGTCTGCCTCTCAACTTTACTGCCACTTTCTTAGGGCCACAGGTTCTCTGAGCACAAGCTCTTACGTGATCCTTGTGCCTCCACTCTTGACTATGATCCTATTAGTTCTCCAGGGTGCTGCCAGAGTGATCTTCCTAAAATGGAAATAGGATCCCACCCCTTCTCCCTAAACCTTCTTCAGTTACTCCCATCATCAACACCACGGTTCCTCAATTTAAGCACGATCGACATTTGGAGCCGGCTAATTCTTTCTGGGGGTTGGGGGGGCTCCTCCTGTCATTGTAGGATATTTAACAGCATCCTTGGCCTCTACTTACTAGATGTTGGTGACTTACCACCACCCAGTCCAGACATTGACAAATATCCCTGTGAGTTGGGGGGAGCAAAATGGCCCCTTTTGATCTACAGGATCCACAGTGATCTACAGAATAAACTCTCGGTTTCTCAGCATGGGTACGAGGCCCTTTGTGCTCTGCTCCCGCCTGCTCCTCTAGCTCCACTTGACCCCATACTGCCCGTAGTCCTGCAGGCCTGACAGTTACCAGGAGCCCTGCAGCTCCCTCCCACTACTTGTTCAGCTTGACTAACTTCCTCAGCCCTCAGGTTTCAGCTCAGAAATCACCCCTCAGGAAGTAGTTCCAATCTTAACACACACCCCCTGCTTCCCTCTGCTTGTTCATCATGCAGTGTGACATCTGCTCGCTTGTCTCACTTCCCAGCATCAGTGAGAGCTGGATGGCAAGGACTGTGTTTTGTTACCTCTGTGTCCTCAGCATGGTAGCTTACTCCTAGTAGGCACCCAGTAAATGTCGACCGAATGAATGGTTGGTGCTCAATAAGCCTTTGTTGAATGAATGAATAGTCCTCCTTGAAACAGCTGCTTTTCTCAGCTCTTTCACTTTCCACCATTCCATCCTGTTTATGTAATTGAAAAAAAGAAGCTAGTTGGTCAGTAGGTCAAGAAACAGTCACCCTGAAAGCAAGGATTTTAAGGGAAAAAAAGTCTGGCAGTTCCATAAACTCTGTATTCTGCATATGATAGAACACAAAAGTTTTACGTTATGGTTGGTACCAGAAAGTCAGGAACAAGGATTTGGACCAAAATGGGAAAATGGGCAAGAAACACTACATTTTTGTCCTGTAGCATATGGATTTCTCATTAGTCTATGTAAGGGAAAACCGGGGGCGGGAAGGGCTCAGCCGTTGCAGCTGTCCACACTCTCTCCCCCCATCACTCTGCTGCCACCACACCTGGTCCCCAGAGACACCGTCACTTCTTAGCTATGTTGGCTGAGGTATGGACAAATCCCCCTGGTTCAGCAGAGACTGGCCTGGAATCTTTCAAAAGAAGCTTTGCTAGGAAACTAGTGGGAAAAACAAAAGTAAAAACAGGAAACAGTATATAGAAACTATAAAAATACAGAGTGTGAAGGGACGAAAGAAAGGGAAAGACAGAAAAAAGAAAATCCCTTAGCCTGAGATAACTAAATTCTAGTTTTAGCTTTCCTTGACTTAATTTAACATGCACATATTTTCCCTGGGTTTTTGTTGTTGTTTCTTTCATTGTTTTGTTTTGCCACAGTATTGTCTCCCTCTGGGGAACTTTTCAGTCTTTGAATATTTTCCATCTCTCGCTTAAGAATCTTCTCTGTCTTCATCTTAGAAGATGATAGAGTCACTTTTTCTTACCGACAACGGGGTTACTGATCAGATGGTGCTTTCCAACCTGTCTCTTAGGATGAAGAAGCTCAGGGCCTCCACCTCTTGAGTACCCATGCCAAGTGTCCGTGACAAAGGTTTTATGTGCCTGGGGTGAAATGAAAAACAGACAATATCAATGAGTTTTTTAATAACACTATAGAGCTGATCTTTTTATTCTAGGATTTTTTCTTTCTTTTTAATATTAAAATAGTAGATGGAAATTGTGAAGTTTTACTTTGTTTTTGTTTATGTCCTTGTCAAAATTAAATGTTGATAATTTTCTGTAGGTATCCCAATTTTTAAAAATTCTTCCTGGTTTTCAAAATCAAAAACTCTGACTAATAGATATTCTGTAAGACATATTTGCCCTATTTTTTAATGCTTTTTGAGTCATTTGAAAAGGTATTTTAATATGTAGATTTGTTTTTCAGTCCTCCCAACAGGGCATGCTGTAATTTAACTATGTTTTCAAGGGCAAATGATACAAGTTTTAAAATCCAATGTTCTCTTCTAAGAAATTAAATAGTTGCTGTAATATAATCCTCACAATAAAGGACAAAAACTGTATGGACCTAATAGAAGCAGACGATATTAAGAAAAGGTGGCATGAATACACAGAAGAACTATACAAAAAAGATCTTAATGATTCAGATAACCACAACAGTGTGATCACTCACCTAGAGCCAGTCATCTTGGAGTACAAAGTCAAGTGGGCCTTAGGAAGCATCACTGCAAACAAAGCTAGTGGAGGTGATGGAATTCCAACTGAGCTAAAAGATGATGCTGTTAAAGTGCTGCATTCAATATGCCAGCAAATTTGGAAAACTCACCAGTGGCCACAGAATTGGAAAAGGTCAGTTTTCATTCCAATCCCAAAGAAAGGCAATGCCAAAGAATGTTCAAACTACCACACAATTGCACTCATCTCACATGCTAGCAAAGCAATGCTCAAAATTCTCCAAGCTAGGCTTTAATAGTACATGAACCATGAACTTCCAGATGTTCAAGCTGGATTTAGAAAAGGCAGAGGAACCAGAGATCAAATTGCCAACATCCATTGGATCATCAAAAAAGCAACAGAATACCAGTAAAACATCTACTTCTGCTTCATTGACTATGTTAAAGCCACTGACTATGTGGATCACAACAAACTATGGAAAATTCTTAAAGAGACAGGAATTCCAGACCACCTTACCTACCTCCTGTGAAACCTGTATGCAGGTCAAGAAGCAACAGTTAGAACTGGATATGTAACAACAGACTGGTTCCAAATTGGGAAAAGAGTACATCAAGGCTATATATTGTCACCTTGCTTATTTAACTTATATGCAGAGTACATTATGAGAAATGTCAGGGTGGATGAAGCACAAGCTGGAATCAAGATTGCCGGGAGAAATATCCACAACCTCACATATGGAGATGACATCACCCTTATGGCAGAAGGTGAAGAGGAACTAAAGAGCCTCTTGATGAAAGTGAAAGAGGAGGGTGAAAAAGCTTAAAAGTCAGCATTCAAAAAATGAAGATCAGGGCATCCAGTCTCATCACTTCATGGCAAATAGATGGGGAAACAATGGAAACAGTGACAGACTTTATTTTCTTGGACTCCAAAATCAGTGCAGATGGTGATTGCAGCCATGAAAATAAAAGACACTTGCTCCTTGGAAGAAAAGCTATGACCAACCTAGACAGTGTATTAAAAAGCAGAGACATTACTTTGCCAACAAAGGTTCATCCAGTCAAAGCTATGGTTTTTCCAGTAGTCATGTATGGATTTGAAAGTTGGACCATAAAGAAGGCCAAGCACTGAAGAATTGATATTTTTGAACTGTGGTGTTGGAAGAAGACTCTTGAGAGTCCCTTGGACTGCAAGGAGACTAACCTAAAGGAAATCTGTCCTGAATATTCATTGGAAGGACTGATGCTGGAGCCAAAGCACCAATACTTTGGCCACCTGATTCAAAGAGCCAACGCGTTAGAAAAGACCCTGATGCTGGGAAAGATTGAAGGTCGGAGGAGAAAGGGTGGTAAGAGGACAAGATGATTGGATGGCATCACCAACTTGATGGACACAAGTTTGAGCAAGCTCCAGGAGATGGTGAAGGATAGGGAAGCCTGGCATGCTGCAGTCCATGGGGTCAGAAAGAATAGGACACAACTCAGCAACTGAACAGCAAACAACAAGATCCTCATTCTAGATATTTATTTATTGGTTGAATATCAGTAAATGTGCCCTCCATGTGCTAGGTCCTGGATAAAAACAAATTTGAGTGAGTTATCATTCCTACCCTCAAGGAAATCCTAGACTAGAAAAGAAGGTATAAACAATAGTGCAGGGTTCAGTCCTCTAGTAGCCAGGGAGAAAGTAGCTAATTTCACCCTGGACACCTTTATAGAGGAAGTGAAGTTTTACTCATGGACAAGTTGACAATTTGCTAAGACTGGAAACCTGAGTGAACCTGGTACATTTGGAGAACATTTGGGCAACTTCAACCCAGGAACATGTGGGAGAGAACAGAAAATGAAGCTAGAGAGGTATTACCCAGTTCTAATCTCAGGTTCCGCTGCTACCTGTCACTGAACATCTGCTTTTCTTTTTTCTTTTTGGAACATCTGCTTTTCATACTTATAGGCCAGAAAAAAAGCCTGAGCAGGAAAACTGTATTTTGTAATGTCTTTATTCATTAGCCTTCCCTCTTTCAATGGCTTTTGAAAATGCCACTGAAATTTAATATGGGTAAATGCCTTGTACTTGGATTCAGATTTACTACCAAAGCACAGGACAGGGGAGACCTGACAGCTTTTTACTGACCATAAACTTTCCCTGAGCCCATGATACGCCCCAGCTGCCGTGAGAGCAGATGCCATCACGGTGACATCTGTGAAGCTTCAACTCAAGGGGAGTTGAAGGAAAGACCTGCCAAACCGGGTCCTGACCTGGCAACATCTGGGCAGCGAGCTCAGGTCTGCGTGCCATTTTTTAGGGGTTGTATAGATAAAATCTAGAGGGCATCCAGAGAAGACAGCCTTCAAATCATCATCTAAAGGGGAAAATCAAAAAGGAGAAAAGAGCTGCCTTTAGTTATTTTAATGGCTTGCTTGAGGCAGGGTGGAATGGTTCATTCTAGGTTGTATCAGTGGACTGGGTGGAAATTAGATCAATTTTGGCTCAATGTCGGAAATCATTTTCAAGAGCTTTTTTCCTAATTGCACAGTGCTATGAGATTATTTTGACAAAATACGGAAATATTTTGACAGAACATGATAACCATCTTCACCTGTGGAGAAGCTGTAGTGAAGAGCCTTGTAGGACCTCTAGAGCTCCTTCCATCTTTAAATTCAATTAAATTTTAGAATTTGTTCTAATTGTTAAAGTATATTATCCCTTTCCCAACATTAACCCAATTATTTGTGAATTTTCTTATTTTTTAGTATCTAACCAGAAGGATACCACAAAACCCAAGGTATCAGCATGTCAAATCAAGACTAGACACTGGTGAGTAAAGATTAGCAAATTAAAACTTAAAAAAAAAATCTTAATAGCTGATTATTGACAAAAAGCAGTATGTCATGCCTGATACAAATCATAGCTAAAAGTTTCTCACTGTCTTGTCTGATATCGTTCTGAGTTCAGGACTTATGAAAGCTATTTTTCAGATTATCTTTGAAAACTCCATTCACATAATTGAGCTTACTATAAATTGCGAAACTGATTAAAAAAAATTGTTTAATAAGTTACAGGACTGAGGCTAATAAAAATATGAGGATGTCACCTCTATCTTGGAACACCTTTAAGTATGTTAAGCAATTTAAGTATATTGCTTAAAACTGGGAGCAGTTGATTATACTTTGTGCATGTTTGTTCAATTCCCTATTTGCAGAGTACAGCTACATGCAAAGTTCTGGGCTATGGGACATGTAAAGATGAGTGTGAACAGTTGATTATTGCAATCAAAGAGCTTAGATTCAAGTGGAGGCAGACAGACTTGAATGAGTAACTAAAATACC
Source organism: Cervus elaphus (assembly GCF_910594005.1). Classification (NCBI taxonomy): domain Eukaryota; kingdom Metazoa; phylum Chordata; class Mammalia; order Artiodactyla; family Cervidae; genus Cervus; species Cervus elaphus. The sequence continues at coordinate 100,361,206 of NC_057832.1, read as the reverse complement.
AGACAAAATTAAATTAGTGCTGCAATTCAGGTAAAATGAAATTTAAGAGTGCATTACTGCTTATTTCCATGCTGTTGACATTTTTCAGTGTCAGGATGAAAACCACTCCCCAAACCCCTGGTGGATTTGCAGTCTTGTGAGATTTTGGTTGGTTGTTTAGTTTTTTTCAACCTCTTAAAGTCTGCTGTGGAAAATCCATCCTGTTAAGATGGTTTTGCTAGTAGATTGGAGTACCACATGCCTTTAGCAATACAAAATTTTCTACCAATAACCTCAAAACAACTGAGAAAATAAACTGAGATGTTGACTGTTTAAATCTCATTCATTTTCTTTCTCTTTCTCCTAGTCTTCTTCAAAATTATCGTCTTCTGTTATGCATTTTCCCACATATAAAATAGACTTAAATGTTTTAAATGAGCCTGCTTTGCAGATACTATTTTTTGGGACCTTTCTTTCAAACATTTTTGTGCTATTCAGATATCTGTCCTTGTAAATATCCTGTTTTATGGGAGGAGGTAAAAAATGTTATCTCTGTCTTTGAGGAAGAGGAAATCTTAGTCCAGAGATTATGAGATTTACTTAAAGTTCAATAAAGGAGACAGAACTAGGATTGTGTGCAGGATAAAGAGGTCAACTTTGGAGACCTGGCCTGAGGTCCTGTGTACTGTGTCTTTGGCCACGCTATCCCAGTTATTTCCTCCAGCCTCATTTCTTCTACCACCAATGCCCTCAGCTTCTGCATCTCTACCTATCTCCCCATAATTGCAACTGTGAACCCACCCTTCTGGAAAAAGTTATTCTGAGAGGGAAGTACTTTTATTAAAAATACCATATTTTCTCTGAGAAGTACAGATAATGTTTTAAAGACTGCTTAATGCCTTCTTAAAATTAAAATTTGTAAGAGCTGAGATGTTTTTCAGCTATATAGATTTGTTTATAACATCATTTTTTTTTTCCTCCTGGAAATTGAATTGTGTTTTGTGAATGAAAACCTATTTCTTTCTCTTCAGTTCCTCAACTCATAACCAAAGTTTGACTCAATTATGATACCTGAAAATAATTCAGTTTTTTGGAAATTGAGATTTGTATATTCTTTTTATAATACAAAGTAATTGCCTATATCCTTGTATATTCTGAGATTTTTTAATCTAGTGTTTTTGTTAATTAAACTTGTTAGTGTCAGTAGATAGTGTTAGTCACTAAGTTGTGTCCGACTCTTTGTGACCCCATGGACAGTAGCCCACCAGGCTCCTCTGTCCATTCTTGCCTGGAATTCTCCAGCAAGAATACTAGAGTGGATTGCCCTTCCCTTCTCCAGGGGATCTTCCCAACCCAGGGGTTGAACCCAGGTCTCCTGCATTGCAGGTAGATTCTTTACCATCTGGGCTTTTGAGGTCATTGTTGATTCACATGGAATGGTAAGAAGTAAAACAGAGATTCCATGTACTTTACCTAGTTTCCTATAGTAACATCTTGCAAAACTATACTGCACTACCCCAACCAAGATACTGACATTGATAGATAGAGTCTGGATATAGAACTTTTTTTCCATGACCACAAGGATGCTTCATATTCACTTTCCACCCTCACCTGCTCCTTAACCCCTGGCTCCCACCAATCTGCTCTCCACTTCTATAATTTTGTCATTTCACAACTTCTATATAGATCAAATCATACAGTATATAACTTTGACTGGATTTTTCCCTCAGGAAGTTCTCTGGAGATTTAACCAGGTTGTTGCATGTATTAGTAGTTCATCCCTTTTTATTCCTGAGTGGTGGCTCAGATGGTAAAGAGTCTCTCTGCAGTGCAGAGAAGGCAATGGCACCCCACTCCAGTACTCTTGCCTGGAAAATCCCATGAACAGAGGAGCCTGGTAGGCTGCAGTCCATGGGGTCGCTAAGAGTTGGACACGACTGAGCGACTTCACTTTCACTTTTCACTTTCATGCATTGGAGAAGGAAATGGCAACCCACTCCAGTGTTCTTGCCTGGAGAATCCCAGGAACGGTGGAGCCTGGTGGGCTGCCGTCTACAGGCTCGCACAGAGTTGGACACGACTGAAGTGACTTAGCAGCAGCAGCTCCCTGCAGCGCAGGAGACCCAGGTTCGATCCCTGGGTTGGGAAGATCCCCTGGGGAAGGAAATGGCAACCCACTCCAGTATTCTTGCCTGGAAAATCCCATGGATGGAGGAGCCTGGTAGGTTACAGTCTGTGGGGTCGCAAAGAGTTGGACACGACTAAATGACATCACTTCTTAGGAATATTCCATAGTATGGATGCACCATGGGCTTCACAAGTGGCAGAGTGGTACAGAATCCGCCTGCCAATGCAGGAGATGCAAGAGACTCAGGTTCGATCTCCTGGAATAGGAAATGGCAACCCTCTCCAGTATTCTTGCCTGGGAAGTTCCATGGACAGAGGAGCCTGGTGGGCTACTATCCATGGGATCACAGAGAGTCGAAAGTTTAATCATTTTCCTATTGAAGGACAGTTGAATCGTTTCCCCTTTTTGACTGTTACAAGTAAATGTGCTATAAACATTTGTATACAGATTTTTGTGTGAAAATAAGCCTTCATTTCTCTGGGATTAGTGCCCAGAAGTGCAGTTACTAGGTTGTTTGGCAGTTGCATTTGTAGTGTTTTAAGAAACTGCCGAACTGTTTTCCAGAGTGACTGGACCGTTTTACACTCCCATCAGCAGTGTGATCCAGTTTCTCCATGTCCTTAGCATTTGGTGGTGTTGCCATTTTTAATTTTAGTCATTCTGATAGATGTGTGGTAACATATCATTGCCCTTGTGTTTTGCATTTCTCTAATGACTTATGATGTTGAATATCTCTTTGTGTGCTTATTTGCCATCTGTATATCTGTATTTCATCTTCACTGAAATGTTTGTTTTTTGCCCATGTTCTAATTGGATTGCTTGCTTTTTAGTTGTTGAGTTTTGAGTGTTCTTTATATATCCTAGCTACTAGTCCTTTGTTGGATACATGGTTTGCAAATAGTTTCTGCCAGTCTGTAGCCTGTCTTTTTATCCTCCTAACAGGGTCTTTCAAAGAGCAAAAGTTTTTAATCTGGGTAAAATCCAGGATATCAGTATTTCCTTTTATGGATCCTGCTTTTGTTGTCCAGCCTAAGAATGCTTTGCCTAACCTAGATCCCAAAGATTTTCTATCATAATTTTTTCTAAAAGTTACGTATTTTAGGTTTATATGTAAGTCCATGATACATTTTGAGGTAATTTCTGTATAAGATGTGCAACTTAAGGGGGGATCGGGATGGGGAATACGTGTAAATCTATGGCTGATTCATATCAATGTAAGACAAAACCCACTGAAATGTTGTGAAGTAATTAGCCTCCAACTAATAAAAAATTAAAAAAAAAAAAAAGATGTGCAACTTAGATTGAGATTAACTTTTGCTTGTGGATGTCCAATTTATCTAGCACCATTTGTTTAAAAGGTTGCATTTCTTCCATTGAATTGTATGTTCACCTTTGTTGAAAACCAGTAGGCATATTTATGTGGATCTATTTCTGGTTTCTGTATTCTGTTCCATTGATTTCTGTGTCCATCCCTCTGCCAGTACCACAGTCTTGATTACCGTAGCTGTATATAGTAAATTGGATATTGGTTAGATGGATTATTCCCACTTTATTTTTCTTTACAAAATTACTTTAGCTACTCTAATTCCTTTGCCTTTCCATGTAAACTGTAGAATAATCTTATTTACACTTTAAAAATATTGCTATACATTTGATAGGAATTTACTCAACCTGTCTTATCAATTTGGGGAAAATTGACACGTTACTATGTTGAGTCTTACATTCTATTAATATGCTATTTCTCTCCATATACTTCACTCTTTGTTTCTTTCATCAGCATTGTACAGTTTTCAGCGTATAAATCCTATACATTTTTTTTGGATTTACAGATAAATATTTCTCTTTTTCTGGGCAATTTTAAATGGTATTGTATTTTTAAATTTCAGCGTCCCATGTTTTCATTGCTAGCATATAGAAGTACAGCTTAATTTTGTGTATTTAACTTGTATCCAGAGACATTGCTAAAAGTACTTATTAGGTAAGGGAGGAGTTTTTGGTAGACTTCTTGGGCTTTTCTATGTAGACAATCACGTCATCTAAAAAAAGAAAGTTTTATTTTTCCTTTCCAGTCTACATGTGTTTATTTCCTTTTATTGTCTTATTGCACTGGTCAGAACTGGCAGAACTATGTTAAATGAGAGTGATTGGAGCAAACATCCTTATCTTTACCCCAGACTTAGAGGGAAATCATTGTCTTTCATCATTAAGGATAATGTTAGCTGTATCAGGTTGAGGGGGTTTCCTCCTATTCTATTTTTCTGAGAGTTTTAATCCTGAATGACAATTGAATTTTATTGAATACTTTTTTTACTACCTCAATTGATATTATCATATGTATTTTTTCTTTATCTTGATAATATAGTGGATTACTTGTATTGATTTTTAAATATTGTACTAGTTTTGCATTTATTGAATAAACCTCACTTAATCATGGTATAATAATTCTTATTATATATTACTGAAGTCTATTTATTATTTCATTAAAGATTTTTGTGTCTATATTCATGAGGGACATTGGTTGTAGTTTTGGTTTGTTTTGGATTGTCTTTGTCTGGTTTTAGTATTGTTATAATACTGGTCTCATAAAATGAGTTGGGAAGTATTCCCTCCTGTTCTGTTTTTCTGGAAGAGATTGTGTATTATTATTGTCAATTCTTTCTTAAACATTTGGTAGAATTCTCCAATAGAACTGTTGTGTCTGGAGACTTCTTTTTTGAGAGTTTTAAAATTTTGAATTTAATTTTTTAATAATTAAGGGGATATTCAAATTGTTTGTTTCATATTAGATGAGTTATGGGTTTGTGTTTTTTGAGGAATTAGTACATTTCATCCAAGTTTTCAAATTTATGTGCATAGAGTTGTTTGTAGCATTTCCGTGTTATCCTTCTGATATCTGTAACGTCTGAAGTGAAGCCTCTGTTTCATTACTGACATTGGTAATTTGTGCCTTTTTTTTTCTTCACTACAGATTTATCCATTTTATTGATCTTTTCAAAGAACTAGCTTTTGGTTTCATCAATTTTCTGTGTTTTCTGTTTTAAATTTTATTGGTTTTTCTCTTTATTATTTCCTTTCTTCTACTTGCTTTGGGTTTATTTTGCTCTTGTTTCTAGATTCTTGAGGTAGGCATTTAGATTATTGATTTAAGACTTTTCCTCTTTTTAATGCATATAGTTAGTAATACAAATTTCTCTCAGCACTGATTAACAGCTGTGTCTCAAAAATTAATTTTTATATGTTGAATTTTCATTTTCATTCACATCAGTGTATCTTTTTATCTCTCTTAAGACTTCTTCTTTGATCCATGGATTATTTAGAAGTATGCTATTTAGTTACAAGTATTTGGAGATTTTCCTGTTATCTTTCTGTTAATGACTTCCAGTTTGATACCACTGTGGTTAGAGAATGTACTCTGTATATATAATTTTTTTAAATGTATTGATGTTTATTTTATTGTCTAGGATATGGTCTATCTTGGTATATGTTCCATGGGTACTTAAAAAGAGGCATAGTTTTGCTTAGTGAATTCTTTTTTTCATGATATTCTGAGATACCTTCTTTTATCTTTTCCTTTCTAATTAGAGAGCTTCGTTTAACCATTCTTTAGGATAGGTCTACTGGTAACAATTTCTCTTAGTTTTCCTTAATGAGAATGTCTTGATTTCTTTTCTTTCCTAAAGGGTATCTTCTCTTCGTATAGGATTCCAGTTAACAGTTCTTTCCTTCCAGCACTTGAAAAATATTGTGCCACTTTCTTCTGGACACCTGATTTTTGATGAGAAATCTCCTGTTATTCAAACTGTTTTTCCCATATAGGTCAGGTGTCATTCTTCTGTTGCTGCTTTCAAGATTTCTTTCTTTAGTTTTCAGAAGTTTGACTATGATAACATCTTGCTGTGGATTTCCTTGGAGTAAACACCAAATAGTATTTCCTTCTATTATTCAAAGTGTTAGTCTCTCAGGCGTGTCTGACTGCAACCCCATGGACTGTAGCCTCTGTCCACGGAATTCTCCAGGCAAGAATACTGCAGTAGATTGCCATTCCCTTCTCCAGATCTTCCCAACCCAGGCATCAAACCTGGGTCTCCCAAATTGCAGGCAGATTCTTTACCGTCTAAGCCACCAGGGACTGAGAACAAATTTGAAAAGGTTTCAGCAATTGTATCTTTGAGTACATTTTCAGCCCCAGCCTCTTTATCCTCCTTTTTGGTACTCTGATAGCATCTCATCACAACCCAACAAAGATGAAAATCAAGATTCTCCATCTGGCCTTTGTGGGCAGGTAAGGGTAAGACATAGCTTTTCTGTGGAATGCAACTGGAATAAGGCAGTTATTATCTGATAGTTTTCTGTCTTGCTGTCCTTTGGCTGGAGATAGCAGATTTTTGTTAGGAATTTTTCCATCTGTTGGTATTTTTGGATTTCTGGCTTTTTCAGCTCCAAGTTGAGGGTAATGAGACAAAAACCAAACACACACACACCCAGGTAGCTCAACCATTATGTCATTGCTCAGGTCCCAAAGTCCCTAGCCAATCTGCCTTCCTCGCTCCACCTATCAGAGTTGTCTTATGTTTGTTTTATATATAATGTCCAGTATTTTTTTAAATTTTAAGTATAGTTGATTTATAATGTCATGTTAGTTTCTAGTGTATAGCAATGACTCAGTTTTATACATATATGTATATATACATAAAATATATTTTCTTTTTCAGATTCCTTTCCATTATAGGTTATTATAAGCTATTGAATATAGTTGCCTGTGCTATACAGTAGGACTTTGTTTATCTATTTTATATATAGTAATATGTAGCTTCTAATCCCAAACTCTTAATTTACCCCATCCAGGATTTTCTTTTTCCATTCAATCTTTTTTTTTAACTGGGTATGTTTTCTTAAGATATAATTTACATACCATAAAATTCAACCTTTACAAATGTACAATTCAGACGTTTTTAGAACATTCACAAGGTTGTCAAACCATCAATACTATCAACTGTAGAATATTTCTGTGTATGTGTGTGTGTGTGTGCACGCTCAGTCATGTCTGACTCTTTACAGCCCCATGTAGCCTGCAACTATAGCCTGCCAGGCTCCTCTGTTCATGAGATTTTCCAGGCATGAATACTGGAGTGGGTTTCCATTTCCTTCTCCAGGAGAATCTTCCCAACTCAGGGATCAAGCCCACATCTGTTGCATCTCCTGCATTTGCAGGCAGATTCTTTACCACTTGCACCACCCGAATATTTCTGTCATCCCATAAAGAAACCCCATACCCAAAGCAGTCATTTCCTATGCCTTACTTTTACCAGTTCCTGGTAATCACCAATCTATGTTTTGTATCTATGACTTTGCCTCTTCTGAATATTTCATAAAAATGGAATCATACAACATGTGACCTTTGTGTCTGACTTCTTTCACTTAGCATAATGTTTTCAAGGTTCATCATTGTTCTAGCATGTGTCAATATTTTAATGCTAAACAGTATTCTTTTATATAGCTATTCCTGATGTCTCAGATGGTAAAGAATCTGCCTGCTGTGTGGGAGACCTGGGTTTGACCCCTGAGTTGGGAAGATTCCCTGGAGGAGGGCATGGCAACCCACTCTAGTATTTTTGCCTGGGGAATCCCCATGGACAGAGGAGCCTGGTGGGCTACAACCCATGGGAATCACAAAGAGTTGGACACAACCGAGCGACTAAGCACAGCACCACAATTGGTGTATCTGCTCATCATTTGATAGATGTTTGGTTTATTTATGCTTTTTGACCATAATGCTGCTAAAGTATTAGTATACATGTTTTTGTGTGAACCTGTTTTCAGTTCTCTTGGTTATGTACCTAGAAGTTGAATTCTTGGTCAGATGTTAACCCTGTGTTTAATTTTTTGAGGAACTGCCAAACTGTGTTCCAAAGCAGCTGCACTTTGCATTCCCACCAGCAGTGTAGGAGGGCTCTTTTTTTCTCCACATCCTCAACAATACTTGTTGTCCATTGTTTTGATTATAGCCATCTTTGTGGGTGTGAAGTGGTATTTTCATTGTGGTTTTGATTTGCATTTTCCTAATGAGTAATGATGTTGAGCACCTTTTAATGTGCTTATTGGCAATTATACATCTGCGGAGAGATGGCTATTCATATCCTTGGCCTGTTTTCTTTTTTTAGTTGGGTTATTTTTCTTTTTATTGTTGAGTTACAGGAGTTCTGTTATATACCCTGGATAGTAGACCCTTATCTGAAGGATAATTTGCAGATATTTCCTCCTGTTTTGTGGGTCATCTGGGGATTTTGTTGTACTTAGCTGGAGGAATAGAGAAAAGTACATCCTACCTCATCTTCCTGGAAACAGAAGTCTAGTTTTATAATACCTTTGGAAGGCCAAAGTGTGTTTCATTGCCGGAAACCCAGTGTATTTTAATATCAGTATGGAAGAAGTATAATTCTAGTGTTTGATTTTTTGTTTTGGATTTTAAAAATTATGTTAAAGTCAATTTAAGGGAAAGATTTTCATTTCTTTCTATTCATTTGTGTGTGTGTGACTTACCTCTCTGTATATTCAGTACAGTGGCCTGTGGGTTATGAGCCAGGATACGGATCTCTTTAGCCCTCTGGCTAGCCGTCAGGGCCTGACACAGCCCAAACCTCAGTGTTGTGTCCAAATGTTATCACTTATGTATGTCTGCCATAAGGCGAAAAGTGTGAGGAATCCTGACTGTGAAAACACCAGACTGACTCTAAAGGTCAAGTAAAAGTAAGAAATTCCTGTCTGAGGTATGATTTTAAGCTCTGCAGTCAGAGCAGTAGAAATAGGCACAGGAACAAATGAGCATTTCTCATTTCTAGGCTAAATAGATGGGTCTTTAATCTTTTCTTACCAAACAGTGAGCAATTCAGAGTTAATCCCAAGAAATCAAGAATTTTGTGGCATCTCCAGTCTTCACCCAAATCGCCTTCCACTGAGTTCTTCAAAGCCAGATATCTTCTTCCTGGGTAAAGACAATATTTTATTTCTGTCCTTCTGACACTACTTCTCTTATAAATTCAAACACCATTGTATAGCCATGGCTAGAAATATCAGAATTATTTTGAACTTCAAATATTTCTTTTGTTCCATAGGTGCCTGAGTGTATCTTCCCAGCTCCCCAGCACTGCCAGACTGTGCCCGGAATGGATTATGCTTCCGATGAAATCCCTGCCGGCATTTTGTTCAGTCACCACCGCAGGGTCCTTGTGTATTCTCAAGCACCCTCTCTGGGTTTCTGCTCTGTAGCCCTGCAGGCTGATTAAGGGACAATTTCCAAACCACAGGGCTCTCCCTTTGTTAGTCTTCTACACTCTTTCATTTCTGGCATTCTCTCGTTTCAATCTATATTCAATCTAATTTCAAATTTCTTTAGCTTTCTAAAATTCCATAGACTATTTCCACTCAGTCTTTTCTAGCCATTTTTAAATTTTTTAAAATTCACCTTACTTTTCTTATCTCTATACAAACTAGTCATTTCCTTTTTTTCTTCTTAGTCTTTACTTTTCCTGAATATCTGCTAATAGCCTTGATCTTAAGCACTGAAACTCATTACAGACTAGGTACTCTTCATCTTTACTTGGTATTTAATTCTGTTTCTTACGCCAAAGGAAGAAATGTATGTGAAAGCCTTTTACAAACCAGAAAGCACTATGCGCTCGTATAACTTATTGAGATTAACAAAGGACCTCTGTGCCTCTTTTCACGCTTTCTGCTCCTTCCGAGCCAAAAGAACTTCTCCATAGAGGAGGGAAATATTGAAGAAAAATAAAGCAGTGGAATTGTCTCTTAGCAACTGAGTTCCTGCCTTATAAATCTTAACCACTTTAGATTACTGCTGCTCAAAATCACTTGCTTTTCTTACTGGCTCAGTACAAATAAGGTTATTACATTATAGGAAAACAAAGGAAAAACTCTAATGAATGAGCCCCTCAGTTCATTGATTGTGCTGTATCTTTGCTTAGCAATATCAATATAGTTGAGTTGTCTCTTTCTCTTGATTCCACTTGTAAAGCCTTTTTATATATCTTTTTTTGCAACTTAAATTATAAACTAAGTAGAGGCTAAATACCACCTTATACCACCTTTCTGTTACCTGAGTCCTGAAACAATTTGGTCATTTAAATAGTATGTAACATATATGTACTATATATAAATCAAGTTGTGTATAGCTTAGAGAAAATCAGGCGTCCAAAAACTCAAAGCAAATTAGGGTATGATTATTTACATTATAATATGATCCATTATAAGGATTCTTCAACTAGTAAATTTTCATAGTATTTCTCATTTAGCAAATATTTTTGAGTGCCTCCAACACTAGACAGTGGAAAGGATAAAGGTATTCTGTGTGTGTGTTTGTGTGTCTATGTGTGTGTAGTTATTTTAGGCTTTCAGTATAATAAGATAGATACGACTTACACACAAATAAGGCAGTATAATGATAAATGCCCTGTGACTGGTAAGCTGAGTTCTGTAGAAGTTCAGAGGAGGGAAAGGTCACTTCCAGCTGGGTGAGCTATTATGATTACGTGGGCAAGGTGACATGTTAGAGTGCCAAAGACTCACAGCGAGTTTGTCAAGTTTAGTAATTAAGGCAAGATTGAAGAGGTAGTAAGATGTTGGCGTCTTCAGCAGTAGAACAAGGAGTTTAAACTTCAGTCAGTAAGCAGTGGGGAGCCACTGACTTTCTTTTTTAATCAAAGTCTTGTCTAGGAAAATTTATCTGGCAGTAATGTGTAATTTCAATTAAAAAAAATTATTCTGTTGATAGTCTTTTAGCCTCCTTACTTTTGTATAAAGTAAAAATATGTTTATAAATAAGTCAATTATAAAATAGATTCATTTGTATTCTTTTTAAAAGGTAGTCAAAAAGCTGTTTTCAGATGAAATTAGATCCAGTAAGATGAGCTGCTTAGTTAAGATACAAGCAGTACATGAAGTGGGGTAAAAATACTACTTTTCATACTTTCTAAAATCATTTTTAGGGATTTTTTTGTGTGTTGCTTAGTCATTTCTCCAATTAAAGCAATGCAGAAATCTTCCATTTTCTTTTATTTCCCCCCTACAGGAAACAATGAATAGCCATAATGAAAAAAGCTTCTTATCAATAGCACTCTTAGATTTGTTCTTAATTTTGCCAAGTATTTGTACACCTCTGCAAAAGACTTTGTTTCTCTGCCTTCTCTTTTAGTGGAAAAAATAATCAGTAGGAATGAAAACATACCTCACAGGGTCATTGTGAGGCTCTGCTGGTACAAAGATGAAGTGCTGTGTAAATATTCTGAAAATGTTGTTAACTGACTGAGAAATGGATTTTAGACACATTGTTAGTGGAAACTGCTATAGACTGGAAATGCAGTGTTTTAATAATAAAGACTATATGATAAGGCTGGCTATTATTTCCCATGCATAGCATGCCTCAGGGAATTTGAGAGCATGAAATGGTTCCCACCTGCTACTATGAAGAAAGTAACACTTCCTACATATTTACCTCACAGTGAAATCATGTTTTTAAAACAGCACAGCTAGAGAAGCAGTGTGTTTCTGTGAGCCATGTTAGAAACCAGGAGGTTGGGAATATTAATCGACTTAGTTACTAACTTGCTATGTCTCCAGTCAAGTCAGTGGACCTTTTTGTACCTCAATTTTTCAACAGTTCTGGAAGGAGTCCTGAAGCTTCTCCAACGAAAAGAAACTAACTGGCACGTCAATAGCCTGGCACTGTAAGGGGCCCAGGAACATGCAACCAGAAGCTCCTATAAAGTCGTTTAAGAATAAGACTGTGGGACAGGGCAGAGCATGCCATTTGCCCTGTCTTCTAAGCTGAGTACTGACCAGTTGAGTTCCCGCCCAAGTGCACAGTTGCACAGGAGAGGCTGTGAGTCTGGGAAGGATTCATGGTTTCCACTGTGGAGATCTGGTCAACATCTCAGGTTCATTCCAGCCTGAAGAACCTAGAAAAGATCATATTTGATTCCAGCCTTGGTCTTTGGTCCTTTTTGGATCTTTTCTGGGGTATTCTCAGTGTCTGTCTTGAGAAGCCTCAGGCCTTCTGAGCAGCCCTACTACTGTCACGTCTCTGAGCTTTTGGAAGGATACGGTCTGGGTCCAGGACCACACTGAATCAGTCCTGCTCTTCGGTTCTGATCTGGGGACTGTGTGTTGTCAGATGAAAAAAGAATGTTTTAACTCAGTGAAATTTTATTCCATGATGGTATAGATTTAATAATAACAAGTGATGTAAGTTTTTTGAAAATGTGCTTTGGGTTTCAGAAAAAGAATTTTCTTTCTCTGCTTCTCACCTACACATGAAGAAAAGTTCAGAACAGTGCTTGAAAGCATAAGTTCATACCATTAATCAGAAGCATTTCTTTTACCCAAAGTTTGTGACTGAAACTGACTAGTTGCTCTCAAGGCTTAAAAGTTAGGAGCACAGTTTTAGAAATGAAAAATTCTTTTTAATGTGTTCCTTTATTTTTGCTATACGTGTTAGGTACCAGATAGAGCTTGCTGTGCTGAACTGAATCAAATCGAAGCATGCTCAGTATAATAGCCCCTGGCTTGAGAACCAGACTTTAGTTCATTCGGAAACCATAAGAATCCTGGCCCAGTTTTAATGCATGAAAACTCTCCAAACCACCTTGGCTAGAACCTAGTGTTATAGAACCAGGCCATAAAACATGAGGGTGGGGGACTCCCCACAGTGCTGAGGATCTGCTGTTATTTCTCAGCAAATCAAATCCATGGTGAATACTGGTGTACAGACTGTGTGGTCTCGTTCAGGCTGCAGTATCAGCATGAATAGTGGAAGACCAAGTTCAGGGAAGAGAAGGAAACCACAAAGATTAAGCGAAGAGGAAAGGGTTACTTGGCCAGGCACAGCAGCTCATTTTATACATTCAGAGGTTGTTGCTTCTTTCTCTTCCTCTGCATACCTTCCCCACAAAAAAAGCTTACAGGGCGAATGAATGGAGGATGACGGGCTTAACTTGGAAAGAAAAAAAATTGCATAAAGTGATCATTTGTAGTGCCTGGGGGGACTTCTTAATGTTTATTGGGTGTGCACCTCAGCTTAACACATTTGACCAAAACATTTCCCTGGATTCCTTATCTTTTAATAATGCCGTATAATCCTAAAAACTATTTACTATGTCTGATCCATTTGTCTACTGCAGTTCTGTAAAAACAGGATGGGAAGGCTCAGACCTCATTTTCTTCCATTAAAAGCATATTTAAAATCCTTCTCTTTTTAGGTAACAGTATGACTAAATACATTGAGAAGCTAGAAGAGATCAAAAAAAGTGAGTAACACTATTTATGGTGTGGGGTAATGGAACCCTATAGTGGCTCTGTAAGTTGGTTTTTAACGATCCTAACCATACTCTACAGGTGACTTGCATACAAAGCTATGGGAGTCAGGTGAGCATGGCAGATGCCTTGAAGGATGTGGGAAACACTGTACCATCAGGTCAGCTGCTGAGGTTGTGGTCTTTGAGTCTGCGTTCTGCCTGCCTTAAATCCCATGGGAGATATTAATGTTGGACTATGAAATAATCTCTAGTTAAGCAGTGAGAACCCCAGCTTCTAGTTTCATTGTACTGCAGTCTTTATGATCTGTATTCAAGATACTTAATCTTTCCTATTTTCTTATTTTCTCTGTACCTGAGATAGGAGTAATAATATCTTATTTCATAGCATTCTTTTTAGTATAAATTCGACAGTATTCATGAAAGACTTAGAGGTGTGAGAAAGAGCTTATTCTTAAAGTGGTGTTATGCATTATAAATTCGTTGCAGTCAGCTTTCTTTTAATTAAAAATCATATTTCATGCACATCCTTTTAAAAAACTAATCTTCGCCAAAGATATGCTTCTAGTCACTGAGTGCACTGCGCTTGCACAAAATCATAATTTTTCAATCTGTGTCCAAAACAGATGTAAAATGTACACATCATGGCCAGCATCAGAGAAGCAGGGACATCTGTTTTCCAAGGTGGATTTGCTCATAGCTTCAGTAGGAGAGCCCCATGCTGCGGCAGTGTTGAGCTAAGGGCGGTGGAGAGGTACCCTGATTGGGAGCAGTTCAGGACCTGGCTCTGGTCAAATATACCTTCTGGGAAGAAAATACTACAAACCCAGAATTCACCAGAACTTTTGTTTTTACATAGCAGGACTTTTAATTTAAATGATAATGTTCCTGTTCCTTTTGAATTGCTGCAGTATTAGAAATCCCAGACAATAGACATAGACTCAGGAGCAGCTCCGTGCTGAATCTGTTATTTGCTACATTCAGCTATAAGGACTGATGTTATTGACATTTGTTTTTTAATGTGTAATGTCACAGTATCCTTTTTTTCTTACATATTTTATACTTTATACATTTATGCTGTATATTTAAAATGCTATGTATCTGCAAAATATTCCACTTTACATACATAAATATGTGGATATTAAATTTTTAAACTATGAAAAAAATCTTGTTTACTCACCTAAACTTTATTGTTGTCATCCTTAATTCATCCACTGTGAGCAAAATTCAACTGGCCTGCTTCTGTTCTGGTTTGTAGCCTTTTTCACCTCCTAAGCATAGGTAGCCGAGTGTAAACTCACCCATCCACACCAAAATTTGTCCCATATAAAAATTGTCCCATTCCACCCAGCTTGCTGAAACCCTGTTTAAAATATTCCTCATAAAAGCACAATGTGGTTTCTGTGATATATAAACTTTAAATGGAGCTTATCTCCCAAAAGAAATACCTGTGGGTTAGAGTCTTTGAAAATGCGCACTTCACCTTCCCTCTTTAGAAGCTGTGGGCTGCCATTTAGTAAGACAGGAGGTTCCTCTCACCTGGTTTCACACACTTTGTGCTGATTCTCCAGCTAGAATTACTTCAGATTCTGGTTTGGGATCTACATCTTGGAAAATATTTCCTTCTCTTTTCCCATCTTCTGTTGTAGGTGTTCTTTTGGGTCAGAAGGAGGAGAATGTTGCCTTGTTTTGTGACACCCTAAACCCATCCCTTTTCTCAGATTACCTTAGATGCCATGTCTTTCTGTGAAATCACAAACCTTGTCCTGTTACTTCCTTTGATTTGTCTTCCACTGTGAGCCCAACTTCCCTTTGCTAATAACGCATTTTAACAGAACCCTGAAAACGCAGAATTCCTTTGTGATCTGAATATTCTTTCAACTCTGCCTGGGGAAAATAGACACCCTGTGTCTATTGACCATTCACAAAGCCCATTCTTGGCTTCTGGTGGTTAGATGACACTGGTTGGGCCCGGAGTGAAGCACCCTAGATAGTTAGGTCTCTGTCCTTCCAGTAACTCGAGAGAGACACACTTAGACTCCAGACTTACCGGAGAAGCAAAACTTGATAACACATCTGAAACTAGGATTGTTTGTCTCCATTATAGAGTCTGGGAGAAGCTACAGTAGCAGAAGCTCCATTCTTAAAGCTCTGTTCGCCCTTGCAAGGACAGACTGACAGAGCTTTCCAAGTTATCCTTTTTATAAAATTTAAGACTTACTGTAAAACGTCTAGCTTAATCTTTTATCTGAGTAATAATGTCAGAAAGTCCTCATGATGGCTGTCCTTCTAAACCAGAACCAGGTATGTAGTGTTCAGGCTCAAATGTGCAGCGCAATTTCTAGTGCTTATGAGAGGATGCTGGAAGTGCTGGTCGTTAGAAAACAGCAGCGCCTGTGTCCTTATTTAAGGGGATTTCTATTTAAAGAGGGTTTTAATGTGTGTATTTTGTACATAGAACATGAAGAACTAGAGTAGTATTTCCAACTATGTTAACTATACCAAAAGAATAGCAATGGATAAATGCCACAGTGCAAACTACTTTGAAAGCTATTGACTATTTTCATTGGCTGACTTATTGCCATTTTGATTTACATAAATGACTTTGGGTGGGCAAGTTGGTGGCAACTGAAAGAAATACTGTAGTTGAGTTGCACTTTCTAAAGCTTCTGCTCAGCTTATTCGGGTCTGCATCCTGATGTGTTTTAGAAGCTACTTTGCATCTAGGTTTGCTACCTTGTTGTATCTAAAAGAAACTGTTTTAAGAATTTCCTGGAAGAAAATTTTTAGCCAAATTGCTATCTTAAGGACATTTTAGAACAGAGAAGCTTTAGTTCCTCCTCAGAAAGAGTCTTGAGGTACTTAAGAGAAGGCATGTTTTTAAGATAATATCATTTCCTGACTCTTGAGTCTCAAGGTGTTTGGTAAACCATGCTTACATTATCCTCCAAAGTAGCTATCTGGTCTGTGCTGGTTTTTTGGAAAATTGATGGGAATGATTAGTATAACCAAGTAAATAATATTAAGTACCTTTAATCTTTCCTTTGCCAGGATTCTTTGTTTATGAGACTAAAGTAATTATCCAGCTAACCTTCAGTAATTCTGAAATAATGAGGTAGTATTTAAGGAGTCAAGGATGCCAATATATAAACCTAGAAGAGGAGTGAAGAGTAGGGGTGGGCAGGAGTTCAATCCTGGAAACTCTTCAGAATTGGCAAGTCTTCTTCAGAAAAGTTTAGGGAGGCCAGCTTTTAACATGCCTCTGTGGGACAAATAATAAAGTGAGATTGGCTGTATTTCTTAAAACTGTTTAATATGTGAAGAATTATTAACACAAACAAATGCAAAAGTTTGAGTTATGTCTCAGAACTGTAAAGATAGCACTGAGTAAATATTGATGTTTTCAGTTGATTTCTCTTTTTTTTTCTAAGTTTGGTTTTAAAAAAATCCACAGTACAAGATTTATCATTGTAACCTCTTTCAGTGTACAGTTCAGTACTGTTAAGTATATTTACTTTGTTGCACAATAGATCTCCAGAACTTTTTCCTATTGCAAAACTGCATTAAGTTGATTTTTACTGAGGTAAAGTTGACGGAAAATTGATACAAGAGATTATCAGGACCGATCGTAAGTTTGTGCCCAGTAATGTGCTCCAGGAAAAAAGGGTCATCCTCTGTTTCTAGCATAGTTTGTAACCTCAGGACTAATTATTCTCTTTCTAGGACAGAGATAGAATAGTGGGGTGTAAATGTCTTACCAGCTTTTGACCTAGGGCACCTCAGCTTCTCTGGGTCTCTGTCCTCATTTGTAAAATTCAGGTATTTATCCCCTGCTTGTTCTGAAAAGGATTTAAAGGACTTACAAAAATGTGTGCAATACAGTGTGGTCAAAGTAGAGACAGCATGATAAGGATAATTGTAGACCAATAAAAATAAAGGGAAGAGGTAAAATCACTGGACCCAAAAAGATAGCTTAGATTTGCAGCAGGATGCTTCTCCTGGCCAGAGCAAAAATGATACAACACCTGCCACATTTAATTCTGAGGCTATCCTGAGGATCAAATGAAGTAATGCAAGGAAATACATGTAAATAACTGGAAAAATATACCATTTGGGGGTACATTTCTTGATGAAATTTCTTGATGACTAGAAAGAATTATTACCTCCAAGAAAGCAAAATAAACCTGGAAAAAATATTTGTCCCGTTCTGCTTTGCAGATTATAGATACAAAAAAGATGAGCTTTTCAAGAGACTAAAAGTAACAACTTTTGCCCAGCTGGTAAGTTTAATGATCTTCCATTGGAGTAAAGACTATCTAATTTGTGCTACTTTCTGTATTTCTAAATTCAACTCTGAGTAATGTTTGCAGAGGGTTTTCTTCTGCTTCTTTATATTTCACCTATGAGAGGGCTAATTGGTATGAAACTTTTTTCTTTGAAAAGAATTCTATACAGTAAAATATACATTCTACTTTTTAATCATCAAATTTGTAGTTTAAGTTTTACTTTTCCTTGTCAATTTATCTTAATAATGAGAATCTAGAATTCTGGGTTCTTTATTGCCTGGACATATTTCTCTGTGCAAAGCAGGTAATATCCCATCTATGACTGTACTCTTTTTCCAAGTCTTTCTGCCATGGGCTATTTTGTTACTTTAGGAAAGTTACTTTCTTCTTTCATTTGAAAATTATGGACAAAATGTCTCTCTGGCCCCCAAACAAGGGTTCCAGTGATGTGCAACTCAAGGTGGATGTTAGACTAGTGAGCTAAGTTGTAAAAAGTGATTTATTTATTTTTTAATTTGAATTCTACGTACCAGTTTTTAAATGTTTATTGGAGTGTAGTTGATTTATAATGTTGTGTTAGTTTCAGATGTACAGCACAGTGAATCAGTTATTATATATATATGTATTCTTTTTCAGATTCTTTTCTCATATAAGTTATTATGGAATATTGAGTTCCCTGTGCTATACAGTAGGTCCTTGTTAATTATCTATTTTATATGTAGTAGTATGTGTATATTAATCACAATCTCCTAATTTATCATTTCCTACAACAGAAAAGTACTTTAAAAACTGTGTGTTGGCTGTACAACATTGTAATCAATATATCCATAATTACATTTATTTCTTCGTTGCATGAATAATTTCTAATACAATGCTGTTATGCATTTTTTAAGAAGTAGCATGTTATATTGAAACTAGAATATACATGAAGGCATTTTTAAACTCTTATTTATGTTTCTTGTCCAAAATTATCCTTTTGGTCTTTTAAGTTTATTGTGTAATGTTTTAAACAAGTTTTTTCTTCTGGAATGAAGAAAATGTAATTACTGCCCTCAAAGTAAGAAGACCTGAGATTTAGTCTTCAACTGGGGACACTGACAGTTTCTTAAAACAGGAGATCTTTGATGTTTGATATTTCCTCACCTTCTGTTAAAAACAGAATTGTCTCTGTTTAAAGACAAACATACACACATCTACACATTCCATTCTGTTTTTTATCAGGTCATCCAGGTTGCATCCCTATCTGATCAAACACTGGAAGTGACAGCTGAGGAGATTCAAAGGCTAGAAGGTAATGAGAATTGAGGATTTGGGGAAAATAACAAATTGACCGTTTGACTGTGGAATCCTGTGCTGTTGTGTTCACAGGGACTTTGATGTATCTGTCTGTAATTAGATTGTGACTCTCTGAGAAATGCTATCTGGTGCTTTGCTGATTCTTATTTCTTTAAAAAGAAAAGCTGAGAAAAAAATAAAAGAAAAAGAAAAGCTGTCTGGTTTAGTAGTTGTAACATTTTTAGTCTTAAATGTTTTAAATGTACTAATTAATTTTTTAAACAAATATTTTTACTGCTCTCTGTATATGTACAGGCCATAGAGTTAGGTGCTGTGAGATTACCAAGATGAAAAAGACACAGCTCTGCTTACTTGGAGTCGTATGAATTTCTGTCATATGAGTAACCTTGTCTTTCTGTTATTATTTTCCTCCCCAACACATGTGTGTCCGTCCCCATACATGTGTGCACGTGCACACTGTGGCCTTCAGGGTGTGGAGTCTCAACAGGTGCAAGCTAAGGGTGAGACTGAGCCTGAGCAAAGGCACGGAGAAGTCCAAGCGTGTTTGGGGAATCACATAACCCAGTCTGGCTGGGGTCTGAATGAAGGCTATGAGATAAGGCTAGAAAGACAGATAGGCACCAGATCTCCTTTCTTAAATACCAGGTTGAAAAGAAAGTCTCTTAGGTGTACTATCATGAAAAGAATCCACAGAGCAAAGGTCTTTATTCATCCTGAAGCCCTCAGCTGTCAGTGTGCGGCTGCTTGTTGAAGGGGATGTGTTTTGTTAAGGTTGATGTAGGCCAGGAATTTGACTTCTGATTTCAAGACAAGTTTCTCAGGAAGTCTGAACACCGGGTTTGTACAACTCAACTGTCATTTCCCTGGGCTTGTTTTTGTTAGGGAGGATAAAGAGAATCTGGAAAAGACAGGAATTTACCTTTTGATGGATGCCTCTCACACTGCAGAGAAATAAGGGCTCTTTGTAATAGAGATAATTGAGTGTCCTCATATGAGTACTCCCAATTTTAACCTGGTTATTATAAAGTACCTGGATTTTGTCCTTTAATTCATTGTCGAGATTGCAACACCAGGACATATGGGCACATGCAATTTTCTCTTCTGAGATAAATTTGCAGAGCAAAATAGGCTCTTGTAAAGTAGGACACCATAATGTGTGAGTAATATTAGTCTTTTTAGTGCTCTATACAGAATAACAACTCACTCAGGAATGCCTGTAGAGCAGACTGTATCTGTATACACATTGGCTGTTTTTGAAGGAACAAAAAAACTCCTTTTATAATATTTATTTTTTCCCTGCTTTAAAATAGATTTCTAGAAAATCAGAAACCTGTTTTAAAAAATATATAAAGAAGAAAATTAAAATAACTAATAAACCCTATTAACATTTTGGTCTATTTTCCCCATCCAAATCCATACTCTTCGTATATAGTTTTGTATTATGCTGTTTTCATTGAACATTTTATCATGAAAACTTTGCTATCTCATTAAATAGATTTCGAAAGCTCAATAGTAAAGGCTGTGTTGTCATATAATGTCTAGCCTTTAGATATGCCATTATTTATTTAATTATTCTCCTATTGTTGGCCATTAATGTTTTTCTGATTTTTCATTTTTATGAGAGAATGTTGTAATGTAAATACATAAATTTTTGTATGGTTCTTACTTATTTCCTGAAGATAAACTGCTGCAGATGGTCAAGGGTGGAACCATTTTTAAGATGCTCAGTGCCGATTCCACATTATCTCCAGAAAGGTTCTACTTGTTTGTATTCCCACCAAACAAATAAGAAGACCCATTTCTCCCCATCCTAGCCAGTGCTGAATTGTTCTCACTTTTGTAAATGTTTCCCAGTTTGATGGATGAAAAATGGTATATAATAGTTTTATTTTTAATTTATCTGAAAATGAGATTGAGTCTTGCATACATGTCTGTGTTTGTTGGTCATAGATATTTCTTCTTTTGAGGACATGCCCTTTCTTGCTTCTTTCTAATGGTATGTTCATCTTTTACTTACTGATTTGTAAAATCTTTAAGTAATTATGATCTCTTTATTCATTGGAAACCAATATAGCCTTGAAAATAAACGAGAAAAATCTTTACTTGATGTTATTAAGTTAAAAAAAAAAAGGTAAACAACAAACCATATTGTAGAGCAGTACGAATAGCGTCTTTCTGGATGTGTAAGAACGGGAGAAATAAATATGTATAAAATATGTAGTTTTTTCATTTTTGGAAGGAGACATATATTTGAAGGTAGTCCCCTTGGGGGAAGGGGCCTGACTGGCCTGCAGTTACGGAGTGCAAAGAAGGCTTCCTTTCCGTGTTAAGTTTTATCTTGATTGCATTTTTACTTTGTGCATACAATCTTCTTCCTACTAAAGAACTAGTTTTAAAATATTAATGAACTAAGCATATTAACCTTTTCTCACTTACATATGTCATGGATTTTTTTTCTAATTTGTGATTTTTAATTTTCTTTGTGGTGACTTTTGACATATTTGAGGTTTGCATTTTTTCATGATTAAATCTATTAGCCTGTTGTATTTTCATTTTAGTGCTTTAGAGTCATAAAATCCAAAATAAGAAGAGGTTATCTAAGTTTCCTTTTTTTAAATAGTTGACAGATTGTCCCAGCACTATTTATTTAACAGTTCTCCCTTTGCCTACTGGTTTTTGTACCTTTACCATACATTAGATTTATATATATATATATGTATATATATATATATTTATTTATATATATCTATATCTCCTAGGATTTGTTTCCGTGTTCTTTGTAATTTTCCATTGTTCTACTGCATTGTTTTGACCCTTTACCTTTACAATATATGTGACTACTTGAAAAGGCAGGTTCTCCAAATTACATATACATATATCCTTTTTCTTCTCATCTTTAAAATCCTTTTAAGCTTTTTAAAAAAAAAAAGTCCATTGGGATTTGTTTTAAGGCTGAAAATTAAATTAGGAAAGGATTAACATCATTTCACTTTAATCATTAAGTCAGGAATATGCACAATATGTCACTCTCTCTTCATCCAGGTCTTCTTTAATGTCCCTAAGTAAAATTTTTATAAGACCTATAAAGTACTTACCAGTTTTTATAGGGCCTTCACATTCTTTAATAGGTTAATTTTCTAGGAGAGTATATTTTGTAACTATAGCTGTTATCGTGAATGAGATGTTCTTCATGTTATTTTCTAATTGGTATGTAGAAAAAATATTTTGATTGTCAGTATTTAATTTATTTATTTTATAAATAGCTTATTTTTTAATTAACCTTAAAATCTAGATTAATTTTAAAATCTAACATATTTATGAATATTTTCCTTATTCTCATAGGATTCTCTTAAAGTCTCTAGGTATATTATGTCATATGCAAATTAAAATTTGATATTCTCTTTAATAACTACACTTCTTATTTCTATTTATTCTCTCATTATATTGGTTAGAACAGCAAATTCTCAAACCTTTTCATATTAATCTTCCTCTACACTTAATTTTTGAGGACCTCAAAGAGTTTTGGTTTTTGTGAATTATATCTATTAATACTTGGGGTATTAAAATTTTAAATAGAATTTTAAGAATATTTATTTGCTATTTACCTTAAAAATAATACTACTAAACCCATTGCAAACATAAATAACATATTTTTATGCAAAATAGCTGTGTTACCAAAACAAAAATATATATGGAGCATAACATTGTTTCACACTTTTTGTAAGTCTTGTTAATGTCTGATTTAACAGAAGACAGCAAATATCTCATACCTTCTGCATTCAGTCTGTTGCAATATGCTCTTTGGGCTGAAGTAACCTGAAGAAAATCTGGCCTCACCCAGATCTGTAACTGAAAAAAGGAAGAACATTTTAATAGTCCTTTCATATAATATATATATTTTTCTTTGACACTACATCAAAACTTGATAGCTGGTACCTTCTTAAAGGTTGGTTGTAGTGTGGAATCTGAAACCATATCAATGAACTTTTCATACCCTGTTACATTGAACCCATTGGTCTGTTTTGAACTCTGAATGTATTTTTTACTCATACATAATTTTATAACATCATTCATTGGTCATTTGGAAAGTACTGATGAGGGCTTCCCTGATAGCTCAGTTGGTAAAGAATTCGCCTGCAATGCAGGAGACCCAGGTTAGATTCTTGGGTCAGGAAGATCCCCTGGAGAAGGGATAGGCTACCCACTCCAGTATTCTTGGGCTTCCTTTGTGGCTCAGCTGGTAAAGAATCCGCCTGCAGTGCAGGAGACCTGGGTTCAATCTGTGGGTTGGGAAGACCCTGGAGAAGGGAAAGGCTACCCACTCCAGTATTATTTTTTTTTTCATCTATTTTTATTAGTTGGAGGCTAATTACTTTACAGTATTGTAGTGGTTTTTGTCATACATTGACATGAATCAGCCATGGATTTACATGTATTCCCCATCCTGATCCCCCCTCCCACCTCCCGCACTACCCGATCCCTCTGGGTCTTCCCAGTGCACCAGTATTCTGACCTGGAGAATTCCCTGGACTGTATGGTCCATGGGGTCGCAAAGAGTTGGACACGACTGAGCGACTTTAATTTTCACTAGTTTCACTGAGTTAAGAGTTATCTTCCAAATGTTGACAAATTTTGTTATACAATATCAATAAGTCACATTTATTAACCTCAACACCCATCTTATCAGAAAAGTCATTAAGATGGTAAAGAAGTCAAGCTCTTGGTGGCAAATAGCTTCCAAAATTCTATTCTTGTTTAAAGTTTAATCATTGCAACAAATACCATTGGTTGTTTTCCTTGAAATGAGAAATTCACTTAGATCATCTTTTAGAAAATATCTGCCAAATGCACAACTCTAAATAACTATAGTTTTCATGTCAGTTTTTCTTCCACATAAAAGTGGAGTTCAAGGCAAAAGTAGCACAAATCCCATACATACTTCCCCTTGAAACACCAATGGGATGTTGGTGTGTAGCAAATTTGTTGTGTGTGAATTCCCCCATTTCATCACACAGAATATTTTAAAGGTGTGTTGTTTAAGGAGGACATTTAATAAAAATTATGATTACTACTTTATCAGGGACTTTTTAGAAAATGTTACTGCCATGTTTACCCTCAGTGCAAATATCAGCATGGTAAAAAAGACAAATAACATCATAGTATTATGAAAATAGTTTTCACCTTTCAGATCCCCTGAAAAAGGGTCTTGGGGACTCCTGGGGTCCACAGGCTACAGTTTGAGAATCTGTATGTTAGAACTTAGAGAACAATTTAATAATGATTGTATGAGTTCCTTTTTCCACCTACTTTCAGTGGAACTACCTAACAAGTAAATAAAAATTCTGAGGTTAAATTTATTTATTTATTCATTTGCAAATTTTAGACAATGATTCTGCAACTTCAGAGCCTGATGCCGAAATCACTGCCAAGACCAACGGGAATGGGAGCCCTGGGGAGCAGTCGCCAAGCCCCGTCCAGTTCATAAACAGTGAGGGAGCCGGGGACTTTAGCCGCTCGACTCTTCAGAGGTGCTCTTATCAGATTCATGTTTTCACTGCATTTTACCTTCATTAATCTACATACCATGTCAATGATTTAATTACCTTAGAAACAGGTTGGCGTCATGAAATCCCACATTTTCATCCCAGCCATTTGATTTTCTCTCTATATAAATGCCACCTCCTGAATCTTTTCACAGCATTCTTAGTTAATGCAAGCATCTATTGATAGGAGAGCATTAATTTTCACTCCTCAACCCCTTTCTTCTGAGCTTTCCTATATGCAAGTTTGCTATTAGGACTCAGTTTTACAACCACGCTGTCTTTTGACTCAGAGAGTATGATTTCCCCCCCTCTCCTTTTCTGTCTGCTGCAGCTTATAATTACCCTGTCTAGAATCAGAAGAAAAATAGAGTGCCACATATAGTGCTCTGATATTAAATAGGTGCAAAGGAGAGTGAAAGCAGCCTTGATGTCAACTCTCAAATGCACATGGCAGTTTCACGATGCAGTACTTCCTCACCTATATTCACTGTTGGTTATAAGATGGTACTAATTTTCTGCATATATGCATCCCTTCTACTGGTAAAACAGTTCTACCAGACAGGCTAGTTCTACTGGAGACAGTATTGCTATTGTCAATTGCACTACTATTATTTTCATAACTACTTCTGTGCATGGACTCTAAAATTGCATTCAAAACAAGACAGACAAACAAGGCTTCCATGAGGATGTAGTTTCACATGACATAGAGTTTTTTCTTCTTTGGTTCAACAAAATATGCACTATATGGCATATAGTTGTAGTTTTTCATTGGATTTAAAGGCAGAATTTGACTTGCTGTGATGGGAGAGGAACTATTGCTACATACTAACTAACCTGTGGTTTGGCATGTGTGTCTTCATATTATCAGAAAAGTGATCATCTTCTTATCCCAATGCAGATATTTCACTGCTTGCCATTTTGATCATAACACATTTTTTCTCCAATTCATGTTTATGCCATATTTTGCCTATATTAACATGGCAAGCAATTTTGGTAATTATATGACTTCAGAAATGGGTCAGAAACAGCTTCCTCATTTTAATCATAGTTTTTCCACCGTCTTATCACATGCCACAAAATCTAAAAGCCTCTTCAACCTCAACTTCGTAACCTATAAAAATTTAAGTGACTACAGATAACTATTGAAGACATTGAGGATAAGACATACTGGATAAGTCATGGTATATGAAATATATTAAAATACCATTGTTACTTTATGTTACACATAATATACATAGAAATGTCTTCAGTTTTCCTGTCCTGTCAACCTTATTCTTTCCTTTTGCTCTGCTTTCTTACACTCATCAAAATTCCGTTGGATTAACTGTTCGCCTCTTTCTTTCTCTGAATGCTGCCCTTGTTGCTGGAGGCAGCATGTGCCCTACAGTTTCTACCCCCTCTGCCATGCTAATGACCTAACATGCACTCTCTGAAGGTGAGTATGGACAGTGGATCCCTTCCTTGGTGTCCAGGGTGATAGAATAAGAATCCATCCATAGGACCTTGCATTCAGAGACAGAACTGAGACACCATATCCATTTTCCTTTTTCTTTGAGGTGTTTTTTGAAAAGACATTGAGCACTCTTGTCGCCATTGTGAAAAAAACGCATTTGACCTTTAAGCCACCCACCCCTGACTAGTGTCTGCCGGCCTACTTTTTCACTTGCAGCGTCATCAGTGGTGTTGGGGAACTGGATCTAGACAAAGGGCTTGTGAAGAAAACAGAGCCCAATACCAAAGACAAACCTTATCCCGACTGCCCTTTCCTGCTGCTAGATGTGCGAGATAGAGACTCTTACCAGCAGTGCCACATTGTTGGAGGTAAGAGAGAAAGGCTTTTCAGTGTCTCACTCCCAAGAACAGAGCCCAGACCTGAGCCCGGGCAGGCTCGACCCCCACCCGTGGTCAGCATAGTGCTAGCCAGATGGGTTCCGGGAACCTGTGAGTTGGCTCCACTGCATGTTCTGAGAGAGGCTGGGGACATTCTCAGAG
This sequence comes from Cervus elaphus, assembly GCF_910594005.1. Lineage (NCBI taxonomy): Eukaryota > Metazoa > Chordata > Mammalia > Artiodactyla > Cervidae > Cervus > Cervus elaphus. The sequence goes on along the minus strand of NC_057832.1, from coordinate 100,334,658 downwards.
GGATCAGGGGCCCAGGGCTAAATGTCAGAAACAGTGAAGCAGTGCTTCCTGTTGTTCATTGAGTCCTGTTCTCTTCTCTTTCACAGAAGTATTTAGGTTTATCACTAGTGAGTTTGAAAATATGTTTCTTTTAACTCTTAGATGTTAAAGCAGCTAGGGATTGGGGCCTAGTTGTACTGTGAACTACAAACTTCCTAAGCTTTTTCTTCTCTTTGCAGCTTACAGTTACCCAATTGCAACTCTGTCTAGAACAATGAACCCTTACTCAAATGATATTCTTGAGTATGTATCCTTTGTTGCACTTTAAGGAGTTGGGTGGTATAAGGATTGTAAGAATCAAATTTACCAATATTAATTAGCTAACTTAGCATATTTTAGAATTTGGATCCTTAGCTGTTGCTGAGGCTGCTTTCTAGTCCGTCCTGCAGTTGGACAAGAAACATTAGATTAACAGTTAGGATCTATTGACAGTTAGTCCTTCGACATTTTTTTCCCCAGAAAGATTTTTTTTCCCATTTTCCCCAAGTAAAATGTAAGGAGTGAATTTTTTCCTTCTACTTTAATTTTTTTCTTCTTAAAATTTTAATTTGCTCATAAGAATAGTACAAATAGAAAATTTAAATACTGAAAAATATAAAAAAGAAAATTGAGATCCCCGATAACCACACAACTGAACAACAAACTCTTACGGTATCTTTTGTGTATTTTATTCCAGGCGGTCTTCTATGTAGTGACTTTAACAAAGTGAAAGTCATATATATAATTTAGTGTGTTGCTTCCCCCACTTCCTATTACAGTAAATTTCCCCACACTAATACAAGCTCTTTATAAACTCTGTTTTTGATGCAGTAAAATATCTCATCTTTAGATTTACTGTAGTTTACTAAATCATTCCTCTCTGGAGCACTGGACTTTTAGGTGGTTCCCACTTTCTTACTGTTCTAAGTAAGGCTGCCGTGGATACATTGGGCACAAAAGTTTTTATGTTTCCTCAACTATAAATGGAGGTTATAATTGCTCTCCGGGATTGTATAGATGAAAGGGCCAAAGAGTATACAGTATATAACTAGTGCCATCTTGGAGATATATATATATATATATATATATTGTGTATATATATATATATATATATATACATATATATATATATACATATATATACAATAAAAGGATACCAGCTTGTGTTGGTTTTCAGCACAGGAAAAAAAATTCAGGATGCCCTGAAGAGGGGTCGTCCTGTGCTCCCTGAACTCAAGATAGGCAAACCTTGACTGCTTTCCTTCCCTGGGCATTTCTGTATAGTCTAGGAGCATTAGCTCAGTGTGGTCAAACCTTAACTCATCTGACTCCTAGAAAAACGCCCATGGCAAGATCATCATCCTGTACGATGACGATGAGAGGCTGGCCAGCCAGGCGGCCACCACCATGTGCGAGCGGGGGTTTGAGAACCTCTTCATGCTTTCCGGAGGTGAGGGGCTATGTTCTGCTTTGGACTTAAAAGGCGAATACTTGGACTTACACTCCAACTTCACTCCTAGAGTTTCCCCCTCCCCTCCCCTGCAGAGCTCAGAATTCAGTGTTCTGGAAAGAGAAAAAACCATGCTGGCGGAAGGGAGGCAGGATATGTGAAACTTCCCTTAGCTCAATCAGCACATGTTTCTAATTCCTGAAAGAATGATGTTGCTTTATGGCTCTGTAAGCAAGCCTCAGTGCTGAAGACTTGAGCAAAGCAATTTCTGGTGGAATTCTCAGAAATCCCACATAACAACGGACATTTTCTGGGGTAATTTACTTAATGGTGAAGCAATTAAGAAAGATTTCCCGTCCTTGTGTTGAGGAGACACGTGGGCTGCTTTCCAGGTTTGCCTTGGCCTCACTGTGCTAACACTGCTTTTTCTGATGATCTTCCATACCTAGGTCTAAAAGTCTTAGCTCAGAAATTCCCAGAAGGACTGATTACAGGTTCCCTGCCAGCGTCTTGCCAGCAGGCCCTTCCTCCTGGTTCTGCTCGGAAACGATCCAGCCCCAAAGTGCTGCCCCTACCAGCTGAGAATAAATGGAGATTTACCCCAGAAGACCTAAAGAAAATAGAATATTACCTGGAAGAGGACCAGGGTCCTGCAGACAATCCTAGTAAGATATTTTGACCTTTGGAAATAATGTTTCTGTAGAACTTGAGATTTACAGCTTTGAACACCAACCTCATCATATGAGAAGCTTGATCTCTTATATTCAGATTCTTAAAATATTTGCAGCAGGGAGGGAAGTATGCAGGTGCTGTGTGAGGAGAGGGGAAATGAGTGAGTGGAGGTGCTCCCAGATGATGGCAAGAATTAGGCATTGCACACAGACAACCAAAATAGGAGAAGTTTTCAGTCAAATAAAGTGGGTGTCTCGGGCGGAGTTGAGAGGCTAAGCTAAAGCATTCAGAATCCTTCTTGGAATACAAAGTATTCCATCTTTCCCCTCATTATTACCATTGTTTTTGTTGTTTAGTCGCTAAGTCATGTCTGACTCTCTTGCCACCCCAGGGACTGTAGCCTGTCAGGCTCCTCTGTCCATGGGATTTTCCAAGCAAGAATACTGGAGTGGGTTGCCATTCCCTTCTCCAAGAAGGTCTTCCCAACCCAGGGATTGAACCCGTGTCTCCTGCATTGGCCAGCGGATTCTTTACCACTGAGCCACCAGGGAAGCCCTCAATTCCTTCTTGGAAAACTTTGCTTCCTTCTGCTGCTTCTTCTTACACTTCCAGCCTTTCCTTTGGCACAGTGCTTTCTCTTTCTCCTCTAAATGTTGCTGTTCCCTTCTCTATGAGAAGAAATGACAAATAGGCGAGGTTGGTTGGGATAATAGAGAGGAAGGAAAGAAGAGCAATCTGGGTTTCCTTTCATCCCTACCCTCTTCCCTACCTTCTAATTGATCTCAAGGCTCAAGAGTAGGTTTTAACCTAAAGTAGATGCTGAATAGAACTTCATTAGCTTAAAAGTGGTTTGTAGCATAAGACTTCATTAGTTTAAAAGTATACTTGGCAGATTGTCTCTGCAATCATTTTTGCATTTCTGCTCCCTGCTTTCTTGCTTCCTCCAGGCCGGCTGAGCCAAGCTAACGCTTCTGGAAGAGATGCCAAGGTTCCAGGTACCCGCAGTGGTCAGAACCTCCCCGCGGGGGGCCCTGCCAGCCACCAGAATCCCCGCTCACTGGGCAGTGGCCACCTGCAAGGCAAACCCTGGAAGTAAAAGACTTTGTCTGCCTTAGTCAAATAAATGTTTTCTCTCCTTTTGGAACCCCAAGCAGTTCCCAAGGTGGTCATTTCAGAAACTGCTGCAAAGACCTAAGCTTGTGTATCAGGCCCTCTTCCTATCTCCAACTGCTTTCCCACATCCAGCTTGGGAAGGATTTTTACAAAAACCAGAGGCATGACAGGCTCTAGTGTCCTCCCTATTGTTTACAGAATATTTAAGTCTCTGAAACTGAGTAGGAAAAAAGTCTTAATTTTTTTAGGCTTTCATTTTTTAAAAAATAAGGTCGAGTTTGTTTTGGTCTGTATCCTGCATTGTTTTGTAACTACTTCAGGCACATCTGTGTGTCCTTCCCAGCCAGTTCTTTTTCACTTAGTGTTCTTGGTTTCACAAAGGTTCTCTAGGTAGGCTTTGTGGCCTGAGAAGCTGCCCCTGGGGGTGCGGATGATTCATAGCTCTCAGCCGCCACCAGGGTCCCCATCAGGTGTGGACCTGCTGGCTCAGGAGCTTTTTGCCCAGCACCCACCCGAGGCAGGTTCTGCCTTGAGTTTGGAAGCCGATACCTGTGAGCATTACTCAGTTAAGATTTAGTAGCCGCTGTCACGTGTGTGCAAAGCTCCCCCTCACAAGATGTTCTCCTAGGGCCAGCACAGGTGATGATGTGTGCCCAGCCACCCTCATGGGAAAGCCCTATCCACTGTACAGGGCTGGGTTGAGAGTCATTCATTGAAGCCCCCTGGAGTCGTCCCTCATTTGTGGTTGGTTTATTAGTTGTAAATTTCCATTATCCAGCTCAGGCATATCCATATTAGATGGGTAGAAATTATGGCCAGTTGAAAACACTGGCTGTGGTTGGGTCACTACCAGCCCACAAGGTGAGGACGACTCCACAGTCCTTTGTCAAAGCTGACAACCCCTTAAATCCTTGCTTAAAAATACAGTATTAGTCTAATTGAGTAATTAGTGCAATTTCCTGCTTACTTTTCATTCTCATGACTGAGCTGTGATTAGGAGGTTGTGATTATAGATTCTTGTTTGGCCAGAATTTTGAATCGGCATTAATTGAATTGCTAGATGACTGACATTCATTCCATTTAATTGGGGGAACAAAAGACCTCAGGTAAGGATGAGGAGCTCTGAAATCATCAGGAAAAGGAAAAAGAGGCTTGTTAATTTTTACAGCCTGTGATCTGTAGTTGTGATAAGGGACTGAGGAATAAATTGTGCTCTTTGTCATGGCAACCAGCCTCTGAAAAGCCAGCTGAAAATTGCCTATCCTTAGGTGGTTATTGCTGCTGGGTAAGATTTGTCTTAACAGGACTATTTTTCTCACCACCAAAAAAAAAAAAAAGGTATCACAGTATTTCCAGCATGGGAAGCTGTATTTGTAGGAAAAATAAAGGTAATAAATATCTTATAGAGACATATGGAAAAATAACTTTCAGATTCAGCCCAGTTCTATTTTAGTGTGTTTATTCTTCTCTACTTGATTTCCAAAGTGCAACATTTTCCGATGCTTTAGAAATCAAACAAACCAGGGACATTGTTCAGATGTCAAGCCGTGCCCAATTTTCCATAAGATTCAAGAATCTTGTATAAAATTCAGCCAACGTACACAAAGCTTTAATGAGGAGCCTGTCATGTTTCCCCATAAATTTATTGCCTGAGAACTAAGTTCAGCCTTTTGCTAATGCCAAAATGCTCTGGCTTTTTATTTTCTTTACAGCATAGATTTTTTTAAATGCAAATTTTTCCACATTCAACTTTCCCCTAGCATAGACAAGATTTTCAGCCATTTTGGACACATATACATTTTTAAGAAAAAAAATTTTTTTTCTCTGTGACAGAGTTCTGTTTATTCCATTTTCAAGTTGACCAGTCAGGAGTCTAGATTTCCCCCACTGGATTCAGTTTTACAAGTAAGTGGTAGCCCCTTTTGTTTCTATTCTGCATTCCCATCACCACACAACACTGGAGTGTTTGAAATGACTATGTATGTGTGCACAGTCAGTGTAGCCAAACCTATTAGAATTGCTGTGCATTTAGTTGAGAGATCTGGCAGGTTGACTATATTGATGTGTGTTTCTCCGTAGTGCTTTGCCTGTTGGTAAGGGTTTTAAATAACTACTCCTCAAAGACCTGTTCTCATTCTGTACTTTGTGTGTTAAATGTCACTCGCAGACAGTTTTTACATGCTCACGGTATTGCTCTGAATGTTCTACATTACTAGTTTCTTCATTAGATTAACTGACATGTATTATTTAAGTGATCTGTGATACTTTGTGCAATTATGAATGTTGACAATTAAAGTACATAGTTCTTAATTTGTTGTTTGCTATTAATATGCCGAAGTCTGCCAACTTCTCACTCCCTCTCTGTTGAGATAATCTGTGGGGAGTCACATGAGACTGGGGTGATGGGAAAGTGTACTTCTTTATGCTGTATCTCCCAGGAACGCATGTTTTCTTTGTATAAATGAATCAGGAAATCATTCCAGTTAGGGCAGGAGACCTCAGCTCTCTAGTCAGAAGGTCTGGGTTTCTCTCCATGCCCAGCAGGGACTGATGGCCACCTTAAACACAATACCATGGGACTCTCATCAGTGTTGCAGAGGCTGACGAGCTGCTCTTGCCTGGGAACTTAGGACCCCCTAGATGGACAATGCTTCCTCGAAGTACAGCTACTCCTCTGTCTGAGCGACAGTGATGGTCAAAGTCTAACTAATACGTTCAGTACTCTAAAGGGATGTGTATTTAAGAAAGAAAGGAAGGTAGGAAGGAGAGAAGCATGAAAGCAAGAAATGGAGAGGGAGGAGAAGGCAACATTACTCATTCGAGTACAAAAAGAACATCTCGGGCTGTAATAATGTCAGGTTTAATCTACTGAAAGGCATAGAATGATTTGAATGGCCTAAAAGTAATTTTATTTTTCACCTTCAGTAGAAAGTCAGAACTAGCACAATCATATTGGACTAGGGTGTAAGTCAGAATTAAAAGAGAACAAATAGTGTTCATTAGTTGCTGAGGGATTTTTCCTGTGGTGCTATTGAGATTATACAAAAATTCATAAGACTTTAGGCTACTCACCAAGAACACAGAACAAAACAAAACCTTCTTTTCTCTAATTCCCTTGTGGAATATAAGTGAAATCAGAGTCCTGGGCTAGAAAGAAATATGTAGGCAATTTTTCTTGTGTTGGTTTTGGTTTCTGTCATGTTATATATTGGTTGTAGATTCTGTCTTTTATGTTCTCTGACTTTTTTAGGGGGGATAATTAATTTCTGTCCTCCTGGATTTAAATCCATGACTCCCTTCCTGTTCTATCAGGAAGATAATCATTAAGAACCTTTCTTTCTCCAGTTTTAAAATACTCGCAGTATCTATAATGTGCTTTTATTTTTTCACAGTTCTTTCAAAGTTGTAACTCCCATGATACTCTCCTTTTTCTTTTTTTAAGAAACATCAGAAATGTGTATTTTACATCAGTTTATGTGAGCATGATGATATGCTTATCTTCTATTCAATTATTTTTTTGATTAAAATTAATATGTTTTTCCTATAAAAACAATAAATAGGACACATTGTGCTTCCCAAGTGTTCAAAACACATTTGGGTAGTAGTACTTTCCTAAAATTGCAGTAATTATTGAAATTGCTATTGCCATGTCCTTAAATTGGCACGCAGGTCAGTTATAGCATAAAATGTGTAATGGTGGCAATTTGTCAGCACTGAATTCTGACAAAACGGGATTCAGCGCATGATTTTATGTGTTTACAGAACTCTGCTGCCTCTTTCCCCCTGCCACCCCGTCCCCTTACGGCCTCACTCTCTGATGCTGATCCTCTTTGTTCCGAATGCAGACTTAGATTCTCTTCACATGCATAACATCCTGAGGCACTTGGTGAAATGTATGGCAACAGAGGTCACTTACTAGACACTACGGACTGATTGACTACGTTTTAAAAAATTATTTTGACTATAAGCTCCTAGAAGGTAAAAATCACCAACGATGTGACAGTGACCCTTAATAAGGGTATGTGAATAAATAAACTAAAGAAATCCATCAAGACTGAAGTCTGGGATGTAAAGCCCACCGTGGCAGTCACTCAGCACTGGTCTGCCATTCCAGAAACCCGGAAAGTTTGTTATCCCTTGCCCCCTTGGACGTCCTACTTTTGTAAGTGAGGCATTCGTAGCTCTGAGAATTTTAGATTACCCCCTGCAATTTTAGATTACCCGGGAAGCTGTGAGGACCTTTATTATTACTCTGGCTGTCTACAGTCTGCCTGTTTCCATGGTCCCCTCAGGCTCAGAGTGGCCTTCAGAATTCATCAGCTACGGGTTATACACCATCTTCCCATCTGAGAGCAGGTTTTACTTTCTCTTTTGTTTCAAATCTTAAAGATTTCCAGTATTAATGCTAGTAAACATTTATGGGGCACTTGCTATGTGTTAGGTAGTATTCTTAGAGTCTTCATTTTATGTTTTGACTCATTTGACCATCCCAACATCCCTACAAGGTAGGCGCCCCCATTTTCAGGTGAAGAGACTGAGGGTCAAGAGGAAATTAAGCAACTCGCCCTTGAGTCACTGAGCTGGAAGGTTGAGAAAACCACTCTGCTCTGGGCTTCCCACTCTGGGTGGGCCCAGCATGCTCTCCCTGGCCATGCCTCCAGTTCACCAACAAAAATGTAACTTTCCCTTGGCTGTTGGCCTCCCTTCCTTCGTCGTTACCCAAGATTCCACTGAAAGCCTTTGTCCTCTACCTACACAAAGGGCGGTGGGAGTTCAGGGACAGAAGCATCTGCTCCTGGGACCATGAATTTCCCCATTCCACTGTTGTCTGTGTCTGGTGACCTATCTTGAAGACAGGTGCCCCAGGGTTTCTGAGATCTGTTTTGGTTCTCAGCGTGTCCCTAATGAGGTATCACTTAGGGAATGGGAGTTACAAGCTTTTCAACAGATTATAGGGGGAAAGTAGGCTGTTTTCCTGATGGTTAACTCTCCAGTAAAACCATATTGATATGATTTGTGTCCGATCTTCTCTTTCCTTTGTGGCTATGTTTCTGACATAGGCTGAAACATAAATTGTGTGAATTGGCTCATGGTCACAGGCCTGGGCTTCACGGGAGGAAGCAGCAGCAAACCTCTGCACCTCAGTCCGTGTGTGAGCAGGGCTCTCATTCCACTGCTCTCCTCTAAAAATGTGGCTGAGCACACCACCGTGGTTAAACAGAAGACTTTGAACTTTCTTCTTTTGGCACGAAACATTTGGCTGTCTTTGTCTCTGGGGTTGGTAGATGATGCTCACAGTTTGAGTTGCCAAATGGATCCTGAAAGCTTTGGGGAGAACTCATTACCCTTTGACAGTTTTTTCAGATTTGACGGGTGTTCTGTGCTTCTTTCTCAGAGCTCTTCCTTCATCTGGCCAGTTTGAATGTTTTGGTTGGTCATATCAGTTTCCTGTAAGGACCATCTGGGTCTTAGTGTGTTCACAGAATGATGTTTCTGACTTTAGAGTCCTTAGAGCAAGAATCCGTCTGCATCTTCAAATCCACCTAGTCCCACATGTCCTTGCAAAACAATCGCTGAGATGATGAACAGCCCTGCACTGGATGAGGGACTGGTGAGGTCATATCTGGATTGTATTCAGTGACATTTCAATTTTAATTTCAGGCCAAAGCTAGACATACATATCTTAGTGTTAATTCAAAAGACCACCCAAAGGATTCTTATGGACCACCAATGGCTTCACGGCCCACACTGAGAATCATGGATAAGGGTCTAAGAATGGAGTAAATGAGTTCATTTTAAAATAAAGACTTTTGAAAAGTCCTGGAGAATAGGCAGAAGCCTAATCAGTTCCCCAGATTGCTGCAGGAACTGAGTGTGGGCAGCAAGCACTCCTGGGATTTGTCACCCACACTACCTCTGGCCCCAGCAAGATGTTGGTACCCTGCCCTTGGTAGGGCACTTACTGCCAGCTCCATCTGGAATATAAACTTTTCCGAAAGTAAGACAATTACCTTGTTCAGGGAGACAGCAGAAGAAATGAGTTTCGACAAATTATGAAAAAGAATCTGGGCACAAATTAAGATGATCATTTAGATGTTTGATTTTGATAATAAGTTGATACTAGATAATGTTACCCACAGGTGATCTGATGTGTTTGTAGTAGCTTCTTTCATTGCAAGAAACTCAGAAAAGTGTAAAGAGGAAAAACCATCACCTAGGGTAACCACAATTATTACTATTGGAGAATATCTACTTCTAGGCATAGTGGGTATGTTTTTCAAACAAAAATGAGATTCATATTCCATGTACTATTTTATAGCCTGCTTTTTAAAAAACGTCGTGGAAATACAAATCATATGCCATAAAATTCACCCATTTGAAGGATACAGTTCAGTGGATTTTAGTAAATTTACAGGGTTGGGCAAGCATTACCACAGTCCTATTTTAGAATATTTCCACCATGTGACCAGCTTCTTTCACTCAGTATATTGTGACCATTTTTCCATATCAACCACAGACTACAACGGCTTCCCAATATTCCATTGTGTAAACATGTAATACCCATATTAATACTGGTATCTATCTAGGTTCTTTTCCATTTTATTTAAATTTTTATTATTGCAATGTTGTACATGTGTTTATTTGAACTTCTCAGAGAATTTTTATAAAATAAATTCCTCCAAGTGGACTTACTGAGTCAAAGCAGCAATATGTTGAAATTTTTTATTTATATCACCAAATTCCCCTCTGGGAAGGTGGTATAAATTTATCCTCCCACCAGCAGTATATGACAGGTCTTATTTCTTCATACTCTTGATAATACTGAATTGTCAGTCTTTTTATTCTTTATCTGATGGGAAAAAAATAATATATTTTTCTTTAATGTACAAAAAAAAAAAATTGCCCAGAGAATCAGTATCTTTCATTTATCAACTTTTTGTATTTCTTCTTTGGGGAAAAAATCTTCTATTTTTCTTTTGAAATGTGAAGTCTTTTTTTTTTTAAACCCCTTTTACTTATAAAGGCTCTTTTCCTCTCAGGGTTATTAATACTTTTTCATATATGCTGTATTGGTTTCTAAAATTATCATTTCTCTTTTAGTGCTGTTTTATTTAGAAAATAAAAACTTTTAATCCATAGATTTATAAAAATATGTATCTGCAAAGTATAAAGTTAAAAATATTTTAAAGATTAATTTCCATGTCTCCATTTGAGAAGCACTTATTAAGTGCATGATACGTGTCATATACTTGGCCAACCATGAGAAACTGAGTTTTGAGCAGAACAGCCTGGTTCCTGCCCCCATGGCATTTTCATTCTGGTGCTACGCTGCTTGTCTTCTCAGCTTTCTTAATAGTTTGACTTGTTCAGAGCATTACTTTCTAAACTGCAGATCAGGGGAATTCAAAATGACTTGCAAGCTTACAAAATACAGACTATAAAAATGAAAAGTTTTCTAGTAAGTGTGGAGAGCATTTGTTCAACAAATATTTATTGGGTATCTGTATGTCAAGTACTTCTGAGGGTTTTGCAGACTGAATACCAAACCAAGTAGCCTCTGCTATCAGGGAATACAGTTTATTTTAGATTAAGCAAGTCTACCCTTGATCCCTAAGTAATCCAGTTTTAATAAGAGGATACACTATCTTGCTAACTTAATATTTTTTCATTTATCAGTCTGTATTAAGCAGTAAGATCAGGTTTTTTTTCTTGTCCTTTTTTTTTTTTTTTTTGCTGAGCCATCACAGTGGGTTTCAGCTTATCTACATAAATTGAAGGGAAATGCTTCCCAAAAGATAACCTGAAGGAAGGGTTATAAAATCTTTAGATCATCTTTCTGTAAAGGCTGAAACACCGTTTCACCTTGCCTTATAAACTTATGTATGTGTAAGTTTATGTGTACTATATGTATAGTCAGCCTCATCCATTTTATTTTTCAGAATGTTTGGTAGCAAAAACATATTAAAATAAAAAATGAATGGAGTATAATATATAAAAAATTTTAATCCCTATTTTGTATACCTGAAACTAATATATATATAGTAAATAAACTATATCTCAATTTTAGAATATCAAAGATTATTTTTAAAATTCCAAGATGAAAATTCCCTAATGGGCCCTTAAAAAAAAGCATTTTAACTTCAGGCTATTGTGTGTGAAAAAGACACAAATTTTTAAGTCACTGGAGTTGGAAGCATTGTGGTACTTTGGCTGATACAGGGAAAGGCTGCCATCCTTACCCCAGCTCCCCTATTTGGGGAGCTACCAAGCCATCACCCCACCCCAACTTCCCAGTAACTTCTTAGGACTGACTCCCTACTCAACAGTCACACCTTAAGAGATCTGGAAGCAACGAATATAGATTCTTGCTTTGAAAAAAAGTTGAGATATATGCTATGTGTTTTGTGGTGCTAGCCACTAGGGTGATATCACAGACACTAGAATCACCAAGCCAAAGGAGGGAAGCCAAATTCTAGGAGCTGAGGAGGTGATGTATCAAGAGGAGAGTCTCAGGTTTGAGAAATTCTGCAAATGATAAGGAGCGGCGGTAGGTGGGAGAGGAGAGGGAGTGCAGACAGTGTACCAGGAGATGCTAGAAAGTGTGTGGCAGTGAGAAGTAAACTACTTCTGTCTCTAAAGGCAAAGTCTCTGTGATAAACTTCAATTACAAAAATGCCCTGGGATTGGTGTTTGTTCTTTATCTTTAAATAATTCCATTTAATGCAATTGTTTTCTTCCAATTTAGTTCAGGAGTGGGAGACCATATTTTGCTGTATAGAAAGCTTTGCCTGACTGTGACATCCATCTGGGAAAGCAGTGACCACCAGGATTATTCTATTTCATACTCAGGGTTATTGCTTTTGTAGATGAATGGATCCAACTAGCTAGACTATTGTACAAGCTGAATTCCTTACCACGGCGGGGTGCTGGGCATTTGGTTAGCAGCTGTGGCTGCTGCTTGCTCCTAAGGTATGAACAAATCACCCCACTGACGAGCTGAGCTCAGGGTGGTCTCATTAAAACAGATGCCACTTGGATACAACTTCACAGGACCTTGGAATGCAGGGAAGTTTAAGGGTCATCTAGTCCAACCACCCACACGTTTCCACTGAGATCTGCAGGAACTAAATTACTTCTGCCCCAGCTTGAAAAGGCAGACACGCCACATGCATCCCCACACGAGAGTCCATTCTGTTCCATGTACTCTCAGACTTTATTTGGTTGCCTAGGTGGGGCTGAAGAGGAGGAAGAAGAGAGTGCTGAAGGGCTGGGTCAGTAAGCATTATTCAACGTATGCTCCATGATGGTCAGAAGCCCCAGCCACGTCTCCTGGGCTGTGGGGATGATCTGGGAGGCTGGCAGCAGGAAACCATAGCGCCCTGTGTCCCGGAGTTCAAAGGTGAAGGAGTACTTGATGCCTTGGTTGTAGGCCCAGTCAATGCTGCCTCCACTGGCTTGGTCTGGGGCAGGAGTAGAACCAGCAGAACAAGGTCACTCACTTGAAAATATTTGCAAGGGCCAAGCTAATGATCCCAAGCCGAGAGCCTCGTCCAGTGTTGACTGGAGTCAACCTCTGCTACCTTCCCGCTCTTGACCAAGCAGCTTGGCTTCCTCCCAAGAAGCTCCTGTGAAAGACTGCAGTCCAAGAGGCCCAGAGAGGCAGACCAGCAACAGTTCTCCCCTCACTGGAGCGTGCAAGGAAGCTCCCATGATTTGGAAAGCCGCCTCTGTCTAACAGCTACTTGGGTCAAGCCCCCGCATATACCAGAGTTGCCCACTTGGGTAACCAGGATCGTCCCCCAGGGTCCTGCTCTGCAGGGGGAAAGTGCAAGGGGCCAGAGTCATAGCAGAAGCCCTCGGCTGTCTTTGGCAGACAGCTCTGCAGCAGATAGACAAAGCTCCCTAGGAACTGCTGGGGAGGAGGAGGAGGCTCCAGATCAGAATTGAACCCCACAACACTGAACAAAGCAAAAACCTTTTCATTCAGGGTTGAAACAGTCTCCAAACAAACTCCAAACAGTCCAAAAGCAAGGCCAGCCAGAGGTGAGATTGTGACCCCACTAGCCCCCCCAGAACTGGGCACTCAGGGCAGGAAGTCAGAAGTGTGTCCCTGTGCCCTGCTTCTTCAGGACTCTGCCCCGAAGAGTGAGCCCCACACTTGCTGTATCCCCTCAGGGCCCTACAGAATCTCCTCCATCCCCCGCCCCAGCCTGTCTCTGCTGCAGCCAATGAGTCTCTGTGCTCTTCCTGCTGTTCCCAAAGCACACCAAGCCAGAGCACATGGGAGGGACTTTGTTCTAGAAGATTCCTCTGCCTAGAACCTCATCCTCAAACAGCCTCTTGGCTCCATCCCTCAGTTCCTTCAACACTTGCCCAAATTTTGCTCTCACTGAGGCTCATGCTTCAGTCCCACTTCCACCCCCATTACTTGAGTCCCCTCACCCTGTCCTGGGAGTTCTTTTTCTCCTTAGCATTGATCACTTAACACACCATATCATTTCCTTATTCATGTTTATTGTCTAGAATAAATTGTCTGTCCCCGGCTAGAATAGGAGTCTGCTTATTCTATTCCCAACTGTATCCCAAGCACGCAAAACAAGCCTTAGTATATCGTAGGTGTCCAATAAACATTTGACTTAATTCCATTTGATGCACTGCATGGATAAGTATGCTGAGAAAAGATAGGATATATTCTATAATAGAAGGGCATTGGAGGAGGAGTATTTTTTAAGTTTAATTTCTTGGGGGATCTACACTACAAAGGCCAGCAGAACTCTCTCTCTGATCCATGCATGAAGCTGGATTTAACCCCAAGATAAGGGGACAAGAATTCTCAGAGGAACTGAAGTCTTTGTCTGAAGGTATCAAGGAAGGCAGAGTTCACGTCAGGAAAGGGCCTGCTGCACACCAAGCCAACAGTAGTCAGTCATGGCCGGGGCCGTGCTCCTCGTCCATGCTCCCACACTGGGGTACCCCTGGCTACTTCCTCCGGGAAAGACACTCCCGTAGGCAGGAGAAGTCAACTGAGCTTCCTCCCGGGACCACCCATGAGACCGTGCACACTTACAAATTGTTGTGATGATGCTGCCATACTCGTAGCTGGTCCCATACAGAGAGCTCAGGGATTCAACAGCAGACTTAGCCACCTGATTCTGGAGAAAACGCCAAGCAAGACAACTTGTCATGGCCAGCAACCCCAGATCCCCCATAACTGCTGGGCCGGGGTATCTTGGGGGCTGGCAGGGTGACTCAGGAGCACATGCCCTGCAGAAGCCCACCCCCGGCAGACAGCATGGAGCCTGCTGGGCCTTGCGGGGTCAGTCTCAGGAACCCAGAAGCCCTATGACTCTCAGCTTGTGGGCTGTCTGGCTGGTACTTCACCGCCCTTTGGCCATTCTGCAGCTCCAAGTGTGAACTTGTGGTACTAGCTCAAAATCCAGCCCTGCCCCTTGTTCTATCGTGTGATGGGAGTGACTGAAGCACTCTGTGCCTCAGCTTCCCAGGCGGAGAGTCTAATCGGCCTTGCTGGTCTTCCCAAGCCATCAGGGGTCCATGGGAGAAAGGGGTGCTAGGCACAGTGTAGGCCCTCATGCCTTAAGCAGGTTTGATGGGCCCGCCCAAAGCTGCCTTTGGGATGCGAGGGCAAGCAGGGATCAGGTACATACCAGCTCATTCTTGTCAGGGACTGATTGTGTTGTGTAGCCATAGGGATAGAGGAGGAGCTGGGAGTAGCTGTGGATGGAGAGGAAGGCCTTGAAGTTCCCATGGTCTTTCACAAAGTCCACGATGGACTTGACCTCCACTTCGGAATTGGCAGACTTGCCACGGTAAGTCTCTGAGCAGGGGTTGCTGCTGGCTCCTGCCTCTGCGGGAGGGGAGAGAGGATAGCTGGCATTCCTTACACCCAAGTAGTTGGTTTCCAGGGGCTTCTGGTCTTTGCATGAGGTGAGATGTACAAGGCCTCACCCCCCCGGGATAAGGAAAGGGCAGAGGCCTTTTATAACCTGGGGGTCCTGGGCCTCCCTTCCCAGCCAAACTTGGGCAGAGCTGACGAACACACCCAGAGAGGTAAGAAGGGTCCTCATGTGAGGCCGCTCCCTGCAGTGCAGTGACCACGGAGGGAAGGGGCTGAAGTTACGCTAGGAAACCCCTGGATGGGTTTCAGACCTCAGTTCCATCGGGAGGGACTTTCATTTTACTGGCAAAGGAACAAGTAGGTCTCAGAGGCCACCTTCCTCCCTGAGTACCTTGGAGGAGGGGCCAGCATTCCCCACGTGCCCGCACTGCAGGGGCAGGAGTGGGGTGGGGACACCAGGACAAAGGATGGTAAGAAACCATTCTGGGGGGGTGTCCCATCCCCGCTCCCCAAACCACACTGGGCCTTACTCCCAAAGCCGGCGTCCCAGTTCCGGTTGGCGTCCACCCCGATGCAGGAGGAGCCCGACGTGACAGATCGAGTCTTGCGCCACAATCGATTCTGAGAGGAAAATGGTTAGCCACCCCATAGGGGCCAAAATCAACACAGAGCCTGGGTGTGGACACAGTAGGGGATCAGAAACCACTTCAACTGGTTTTCAGGGAGGAAGATCTGCAAAGGAGGCTCTTGGCTGAAGGAAAATGGAGGAGATGATAGACGGCACTTGGCAGAGGGTTCTACTGGCAGAAAGTGAAGAAGGCATGTGGCATTCCCCCAACCCCATACATAGCTGATTGGTAGCAAGTTGTCCCATAGAAATAAAATAGAACCAGGAAATAATTTCTGGGGAGTATGTATGTCTCCACTGGGGACAGTTCTGTCCCCCACAAGCTGGAGATGTTTTCAGTTGTCTCACCTGGGGGCTTGAGGAGGTCAGAATGCTGTTTACGCAGGACAGCTCCTGACACACCAAGAATTATCTGCCCAAACTGTCAAGAATGCCAGGGTCAAGAACCCCTAGTCAAGGAGAAAAGGTCTGTTCGTCCCTCCCTCAACTTCTGGGGGCTGAGATGAGGGGAGAGCAGCATGTGGGGCTCAGAGGACAGAGGCTCGCCCCGCTTCCCCCAAGAACAGGAGAAGGCCTATACCTGGCTGTGGGTGAAGACAAAACCATCAGGGTTGGTGACAATCTCCAAGAATATGTCCATGCTGTCAAGAATGGCGGTGAAAGTCGGGTCCTGGCCATAGTCATCTGTGAACTGGGGTCGGGGGAGGGCGGTGTTAGGGAGCAGAGGGGCAGAGCAGGCCAGGCCAGGCATCTGCTACACTGGACCAATGGATGCCTGCCCTCAACCTCCCTCTGTGGTGATTGCTTCTGGATGGGAGGCAGGGGCCAGGGCTTCTGTGGGCCTTGGATACCAATGCACTACCAGGTGAGAGCACCCTCACCTCCCCAGGCTCACCTTCTTTGCAAACCAGACCCCAGTGGCCTGGGTGATCCACTCCCTGGAATGGATGCCTAAGTCGATCCAGATGGCTGGACGGTTGCTTCCCCCAGTGCTGAACTGGATGAGAAGAGCAGGAAATGGTTCAGCTGGGGCCCCTGGAAACGGAGTGCACCCTAAGCTGTCTGGTCTCTGTACCCCAGGTTGAAGCTCCGTCTGAGGGGCCGTCACTCAGGTGGGAGGCAGAGGTGGGTCTGAACAGGGATCCTGCAGAGCCTAGCTTCCTGCCCTCAGCTCAAGTGACAGTGAAAGTCACTCAGTCATGTCCAACTCTTTGCAACCCCATGGACTGTAGCTCGCGAGGCTCCTCGGTCCATGGAATTCTCCAGGCCAGTATACTGGAGTGGGTGGCCGTTTCTTTTCCCAGGGGATCTTCCCGACCCAAGGATCAGACCCAGGTCTCCCACGTTGCAGGTGGATTCTTTACCGTCTGAGCCACCAGGGAAGCCCAAGAATACTGGAGTGGGCAGCATGGGGCAAACATGACTCGGCCAGCTTCCGGGCCCCACTGTGTTCCCAGGCTCACACATAGCTCTGTCGAAGGTCACGTGCAAAACATTTTATCTGGACTACCCAACTCTGGGATACTTTGCACAATGTGACACTTGACTGGGAACAGGGGAGTCACCTAAAAGTTTAAACTGTGTGTACAGGTATGTGTACACCTGTGCTACACATGGGGTCTGTGTAACAGTGTGTTTTCTGTCACCCTGGGCTCCCCCCTGGGAGCCCTATGCACAGATGTGGGCATCCATTCTTGCAGAAGTGCCCCATGCACTGGCAGGCACCCATTACCTTCAGCACATAGATGGGACGGCCTTCATAGCTGCTGCCAATCTGGAGCTTGCTGACAAGCTGTGGGTGCTCGGCCACCAGCAGGTCCATGAAGTCATAGATCTGAAGGAGCAGAGGAGGGAAGGCTGCCTTCATCGCTTCCAAAGGGAGCCTGGATGCCTCCCTTAGCAGCTCCTGAGTGAGCCTGCTGTGAGCCCTGAATGTGGAGGAGCTGCAATCCAGAGACTCCAGGTGGCGTGGAGACCGGGCAGAGGCCACACACGTCCAGGCTGGCCCTGGCGCGATCTGCCAGTCTGACCAAGAGCTTGGTGCTTGTGGGGAGCAGCGCCCTCCCGGGGTCCCTCACCTCGTCCAGGGTGTGGTAGGTGGCATAGTTAAATGTGTTGGTGCTGCGGGCCCGGCTCTGGGAGGCGAACATCTGCTCCTGCTCCTCGTCTAGCAGCGACTGCACATCCTCGATCATGATCCTGTATCTGATGCCATGGGCTTCCAGGAAGACTTTAACAGCCTGGAGGCTGGGGAAGGGCACTCGGACGTCGATGGGGGAGCCTGGCTGGGCAGGGCCCCTCCAGAAGTCCAACTAGGGAAGACAAGAGCCACTGTCACTGCGGGCTGGGGAAGGGCACCCATGGGAGGGTGTGCTGGCGCCAGAACTTCCCATATAACTGGGGATAGGGCATGAATATGGGGGGAAGAGGATGAAGGGAACCCCTGGGCACCGCACAAAGTCCAGTGTGGTCAGGCAAATGGCCCAGGAAGCAGAGTGGAGGGGCTTGGGGGCAGCAGGGGAGAGACAACAACCAGGAGTTGGGACAGGGGGAGGGAGGGGGAGGCCCTTTTGCTCAGATGCTCAAAGGCAGCAAGATTCTGGAATTGGGAGGTTTAAATCACATCCTAATAGGGATCAGACCCATGGCTCATTCCTGGGTGGCTGGGGAGAGAGAGCCCAGGTCCCGTGTGGGCCCAGGTGGGTGGAGGTCTGGGGCAAGCCCGTCTGCCCTCAGAGGTACCCTGGGGCCTTGGGGCTGCTCCCACGTCCTCTGACCTGCAGGTGCTCCAGGTCTTCCAACTCCTTCACCGTCTGCACCTCGGCCTCATCGGCGGCAGAGATTCGGAGCACCTGGTGCCTGGGCAGAGCGGGAGGGGAGGCTGAGGGCCTGAGCAGCTCCTACTGGCCATGCACGCTCCCCAGGCGGGAGGAGGGGGGCTGGGCCAAGCAGGGGATGCACAGGGGATCCTAGCAATGGGAGTCCTGGGATCCCTGGAACCTTCAGATACTGCTGCCGTCACCGCCCCAGCTTAGACTCTTTCTCTCTCCAAAGACCGCCAGGCCTTGTCCTGCCTCCTCTTTTGAAAATTCCCCCTCAATGCTCAGATTCTCCAGAGCTCACAAGGCTGTCCTGAGAGACTGGACCCTTTCTCAGTCCTGGTCCCTGGTCAGCCTGCCTTCCAGGATGTGCTAATTTGCTGCCCTCTGGGCATCTTCCCATATATCTCCCCCAGGCGCTGGCTGGCAGATGAGTGCTCCCCCATGTCTCCTCTGAGCACCCCCTCCTCTCCATGTTCTTACCCCACAAAATCCTCTTTGCCGAGGGCAGCCCCCAGCAGCACACTCAAAATCAGCAGGCCCTGCATGCTGCAGTCAGTTGGGAAGGTCAGCTGGCGCAGAGAAAGTCCTGGGGCCTTTTAAACTTTCCCAGGACAGAGGTCTTCTGGCTGAGCCCAAGAGTAGTCCTTCCGTTGCACCTGGGCCTTCTCCCATGGACAGTGGGGAGGGGAGTTCCGGGCTCTGACACCGGCCCACCCTTCATGATAAAGTGGCAGGGAACAGGGCAGCTGGAGAGATAAGCCAGGCCTCAACCTCTGCCATGAGGGCCCAACCTGGGCCTGAGGGTCAGCTAGGGCTTGCGGCCTCCCAGTTGGAAGCCTGCTTGCCCACAGACCCTCCAGTCCTATGTACTGAAGCAGCCGGGACCCTGGAGCCTGGCCGCACCAGCTGGGGCCCTCGTGCAGGGTGTCCCTTCTCCCACGTTCCTGAACGCCAGCTCTTTTGTTCCCACGAGAGAGCAAGCTGGGAGCCAGACTTGCTGGCTCCTCAACCACCCTGGTTTTGTCTAGGGTCACCTGACCTGCAGGGCACAGCCCTGGGAAGGAAACTTCCCAGCCCCACTCCCACCAGTCTTGGCGGCCTTGTGGGAATCGGGCCACAGCACAGGAGCAGAAGTTCCCCTCCCTCCCTGCTGCTCTAGGGCTTTGGGAATCAAGGCTTGCCCTCGGTGGGAGCTGTAATCAGATGTCCTCTGAGCAGAAAGTGTGATGGTGGGAACCAGGACCAGACCCCTGTGGGGACTGCACAGTGCACAGGATGCTGACCTCACTGAAGAGACATCTAACACAAATCCCCCCTAATCCACAGGGGTCAAGCGGTTCCCTCGCGGCATCTGGGGGCCCTGCTCTGTGTCAGGGCCTCAGGCTCGGGCACTGATGAAACGGCCAAGGCGGCCCTTTCTGGTTTCCATCTGTTCCTTCTGCCTCTCCAGCCTACCCTCTACCTGGCCAGATGTCCTAGGCCAAGGCAGAGTGACCCGTTATGTTTACCGACAACTCTCCCGAGCATAGCTCCAGGAAGGTGATAAAACGCTGAATCCATCCTCAACAGATGTTGAGCCTCCATGAAGACTGTTCCTTTCTATACTCTGGCAGCCTTGCCTGCCCTCCACACCCCAGGCAAATCTTGCCTCCTTCCTGAAGCTTCCTCTGGCTTCTCTCTCACCTCTCTGTCCCACCTCTGAATGAATGCTCA
This sequence comes from Cervus elaphus, assembly GCF_910594005.1. Lineage (NCBI taxonomy): Eukaryota > Metazoa > Chordata > Mammalia > Artiodactyla > Cervidae > Cervus > Cervus elaphus. The sequence continues at coordinate 100,314,385 of NC_057832.1, read as the reverse complement.
TCTCTTTGCTCATTCATCCTTCTGGGCCTGGTCCTCCGCTCCACCCTGACATGATGCCTGAGACAGATGGGCCCCTGGTCTCATGGAACTTGGTCTGATGGGGCACATGAAAGTAACCAACTCACTTGTGTTCTCTCAAGTTTTCCAAGATGCTGTCGGTCACTGAGACTGAATTAAACATGCATGACATTCATGGGGAGACACACCCACGAGAGATAAAGGGGAAAGGGAGAAGAGGCTTCAGCTCGCTGCAGGACTGACACCTGGGAGGGGAGCAGGGAGAAGGCAGATTGCGGGGGGAGGAATTCAGGCAGCAGCACAGTTCTGAGGACACTTCAGCCAGGCCAATGCAGAACCTTGGAGCCAACACGGCAGCTCAGGGAATCCTACCTCCAACAGGAACGCTGGTACTAGTGCCGTGCTGTGCTCAGCCCAGCTGAGAACAGCCCAGGAGACGCGTGGCCTCGTCACACCATAGCAATGGGAGCATCGGGCCACTAGGCTCCCCAATGACTTGTTAGGATGCTGACAGACTTCTAGTGGGAAAGACAGAAATAACCAGCCAACGTGTTGGTTCTCCAATAGGTCTCCAAGAAGCTGTCATCAAGATAGGATGAAACATGCAAGACACTCCTTGGGCCACTCCCCTTGCTGTAGGAGACCTGAGCATCGCATTTTCCATAATGTGGTGTGAAAGGCACCAGTAGGGCTGTGGACTCAGAACTATGGACCCAGCCAAGAGTGTCCAGCAAAGACTTCACCAAGAGAGTAAAATCTGACCTGGGTCCTAATGACTGGATCTTGCCAGGTAGGGCACGGAAGTGATGTTTATCACACTGTTTGGTGCTTGAACACAAACACACATTTATTTCTCCTTAATCATTCCTGAAGTGTTATTTCTGTCTCCCCAGTGAGACTATACACTTCCTGAGACCAGGAACCGTGTCTCACCCAGCCCTCATAGTCCCCCTCATCTCTTAAGTGTCCCACGGGGCTCTCGGGCTGTTCTAATCTGTCCACCACCCCCCAGGAAAGGTTTTGTAGAGCCTTTCTTGAGTTTGCATTATGAAAACAGTATTTCTCTTTCTAAGTCAAAAGCTACCCTATAGTTTTTAATGTTTCATGCACACTACCCATGTTGAAGGGGGTGCTGGCTAATTCTTGGTCTTTTGTGAATTCCTTTCAGAAAAGACAAGCCTGTTGGAAAAGGGGGAGCAGTAAGGGAGGGTGCCATAAGTTGAAGTTAGGGTCAGCACTGAGCAGCAAGCTGAGAGCACTGTGGCAGAGGAATGTGGGTCTCAGGTAGAAGTTAAGCCTAATTTCTGGGGTCCCTCCAAATGCTGAACATTGCCTTTTGGTAAAGACCAATTTGCTAGACTGGAACCTGGGGCAGAGGGCCATAGCTCTGCCTTTCTACCCATGGGCATGTTTCACATCAGTCCAGAGTAAGGGCAAAGATGAAGGCCAATGGGCTGAAAGCTGAGGGAACAGGCAGAGCACCAAGACCCGGTAGCATGAGAGAGAAAACAGGCTGGCATCCAGATTCAAGGACAAGTCATTGGGTAAGTGCCTGAGTGTAAACAGGCAGGGACCTGCTGCCACCACATCGACCAGCATTCAGTGCCCTCCCTCCTTCCTGCTGGCTGAGTTGACCGAGCAAACCCAGGTTGTACACGGGTGTCACCCCTCAGGAAAGTCACCCCATTCCCAGCTTAGGGGTAAATTCTAAAACTGAAAGTGAAATGAAAGTGAAAGTCGCTCAGTTGTGTCCGACTCTTTGCAACCCCATGGACTGTGTCCAGGGAATTCTCCAGGCCAGAATACTGGAGTGGGCAGCCTTTCCCTTCTCCAGGGAATCCTCCCAACCCAGGGATTGAACCCAGGTCTCCCACATTACAGGCAGATTCTTTACCAGCTGAGCCACAAGGGAAGCCCAAATTCTAAGGTTGGTCTAAGACAGTCTTCAAAGAATCTCATTCTATTTTGCAAGTGATTGGTTAGAGGTAGGCATGTGACCCAGTTTTGTCAATGAGATGTGAGGGGAGACCAACAAGGAAACTTCTGGAAAACATTTCCCCACTCTTGAGAAGGAGATGCCTTTCTCTGGACGTTGTCCAGTCTGTTGCCCCACCTTTAGATTGTATAATATGAAAGAATATACATTTTCTTTTTATTAATTGGGATTTCTGTTGTTGTAAAAAGCATTCTTTTTTTTTTAAAGCAGTAAAGAATTACACACTTTAATGACATCAACTGAAGAATTTCAAACCATGTTGAGAATCTATATTTTAAAGTTTAAATCTAGTTAATATATTCTAACTCTAACATAATCCTCTAAAGATTGGAGTATTTGTGATGTCAGATGGGCAGAACAATCACTTAGGAAGCATCTAGGAATATTGCTACAATTACTTTACATAAATGTAAAAAGCATTCTAACTGATGCACTAAGGTAAGCATACAGGTATTTTTAAAGTACCTGTATTGTCAGAAGAGAGCCTTTATGTGAAATGGAGAAAGACACCCCTCCCTCTCTGGACAAACATCATCCCTTGTCCTAAGCAGAATACCTTTGTGCAGTGCACAAGCTGGACAACTATCCATGGCAGCCCTGTTGCCAGAAAATGCCTAAGCATGATCAACAGGAACTCTAAGACAATGCTTAGAGATCCCCACAGCAAAACCTAGAAAATGGGTTGCTAAAACAGCATAAGGAGACACAGTCCCCCATATCTACATTAGAGATCCAAGGGGGACAGTGGCAAGGGAGATCTTGGAAGGGAAGTTAATTGGGTGCAGTCAGAGTGGCTAGATGCAGTAAATGAATGAGATGTCAGTTGTCCCCTTTGGCAGGTGTGTTTAAGGCTGTACGTGCTACATACAGTGTGTGCGTGGGAAGAAACGTCTATGGGAATATGGGGCAGCCACGTGGTGGACTGTAAAGGACAACACTCTTATTTGCCCCACCCAGTATCCTCCTCCTTCTGATAACAGCACCTCCATTTTCCCTTAAGGTCCACCCTTCCCAACTCTGAGGTCATGTGACTCAGGTGGACGGAGCCACCCTGCCCCCACCCCAGCTTTAGGGATGAGACAACAAATTCTACTTTTTTCCCACAAGCTTTTTCAGGTTGGTTTTCTGTCACATGTGATGGAAAAATGTATCTAGCTATAAAATAGCTAACTAATAAAAACCCACTGTATAGCACAGGGAACTTTACCCAATACTCTGCAATGGTCTGTACTGGAAAAGAGTCTAAAAAGAGTGGAGATATATATATATATATATATATATATATAAGCTGATTTTATATACATATATATATGAACTGATTCACTTTTCTGCACCTGAAACTAACACAACATTGTAAATCAACTATAGTCCAATAAATTTTGGTTTTAAAAAAGAACCCACCTAACACAGACACTAGCTTCAGAAGAGAGAAAAATGGGACAGCAACGCCTTGTACAGTGATTGCCACAAACCCAGCATATGATCTAGGGCAGGTCCCTGCACATTCCTGGACCTCAGTTTCTTCATCTATGAAATGAGGGAGTTGGTCAAAATGATCTCCACAGTCCCTTACAGCTGTGACGCTTAATGATTCTAGGACATTTATAGTTTTACCCTGGGCAGGGTGGAGAGAGGTTTGCCAGGTCTGTGGGAAGGTCAGAATAGAGACAGAGAGGCCCTGGAGTTCTCAGTGGTAAGTGTTCCCAGGGCAGGGTAGGCTGAAAGGGACCACGTCCTGCTAAGGTTGTATTAGGGAGGGTGGTCTTGGTGGGGGCAAGGAAGAAAAGGGGGAGGTCCATCAGCAGCCCTCCTTGAGTTCTGCTTTCATAACTGAGTGCCCAGTAGAGACTATTTGTTTGCTTTCAAATTGTGGAGCTGTCACTTTAACGTAGCTAGCAGTGTTCATCCTCAGAATGGAGGCAGAAATTTTCTTTGGAAGAAGAGTCACCTGCAGAAAGAAGCACTCCAGTGGGTCTTTAGGAAAAATCAGAAAAAAAAAAAGTCAAAATCAGAGCCCAAATCTCAGAACAGAGATACAGAAGAGACACTGAGGAGGGGTGTCCCATGTACACAAGGAAAAATGTTTCTGATTGAGCCTGGGAGAGGAGCTGGGGAGCACTTGGGGGTGCATTCCTATCCTTGGGGGGCTGCCCTAGCAAAATAGAAACAGGCAGAGGAAACCACCTCTGAACCACCAACTCCAGTGGCAGCAATCTCCAGCATCCAATTTATGTGTTTTATTTTCTACATTGCATTTCCCGTCTGTGTTCCCAAGTAAAATTTCGTGAGATGTTATCCCTGGTCTTAACTCTGTTTTGGGGAACTGAGGGAGGTGGGCTGATGGGTGAGGAGGTGAGGTGCAGATGGAGAATCACAGAACTTGGTGAAGCTAGTTAGGACAGAGCAAGAGGCCAAGTGCAGACCCTGGGGAGAGGTTAGTAACGGACAAACCAAATGAATAGATTTGCAACCGTGTCATCATTCCCAAGGATGGCCCCGAATCCTGGAGGATGGACCCTCCAAAGGCAAACAGGCTGGAGTTGTTATTCAGGACACACACCCCACCAGCAAGAGGAACACGGCCTCGCCAGTTTGTCAAGCACTGACAGGTCCCACGTCAACTGGTTTCTCCCTCAGTTTGTATTAAGTGGCTGCCTGGGCCTTTTTATTTTTCTAAGGAAGCTTTTTAAATTTTTACTTTATCTTTCAGTAAAGTCATTTTCTCTCTGACCCTGTCGGGGGCAAACAGAGGTGAGAGGGAGGAGGATGGGGGAAGTGGACAGCACCTCACCGGACTCCCAGGACCCCAGCCATTAGCCCATCACCCTCGGCCCCTGCTGCCTGCCCTGCCCTCACACAGGACTCTTTTACATTCCAAACTGCCTGCCTAGTTTGTTTTTCTAAGAAAGCAATAACCACAGCACATTCACTGTGGTTCTTTATAGCTTTCCATATGTATAATCGCTCTTTCTCCCTTCAGTTTTTCCAATGTTTTTTTTCTTTCAAATAAATGCTCATAAATTTTTCTGGTGAAAAGGATGAAAAAACATACCAAAAAAGGAAAGTCTGTTGGAAGAAAAAAAACAAGCAGAATGCAGGGGAGAAAAAAGTCTTGTTTAGTGTTATATACCTAAGAAATGGGGCGGAGGGGAGTTCAAGTTTTATGAAAAAGAGATTATTCTGTAATAGCTCCCAAACTTGCATGTCTAAGTCTTAAGCTTTTACTTGATAAACCTAAACTGCCCACCCCCCACCCTGCCATCACACCCCTGGGCTTGCTAGAAGAGACCCCTCAGTCGCAGGGGGACGATCCCTGGCTTCTCTCAGCCATGAAGTTTATGTGGGGCCTTGTGTAAGTCGGATGATCCAAAGGCCTCCAATCTTTATAACTGCAAAGTGTTGGATTAGAAACTTTCAAAGGACTCCTTAAGCTGGAAAGTTCTATGGCTTTATGATTAAGTCAGAAACTTGATGAGCTAGAGCAAAGGAAAGGATTTAGAGGCCCCTGAAAATCCTCTGCCCTCTCAGAGAAGCTGCAGCAGAGTCTGCGGCTGCCTTTCCAATATCCATACTCCCCTTCCTCCTTGCCAGCAGAACTCCAAATTTGAGGAAAGGGTCAGCAATGTGACCAGCTAGAAAGCAACTTTCCAGCCTCTCTTGCAGGTGGGTATGGCCACCTGACTGTCCCAGCCAATAAGACGTACATTTAAGTCCATGGACGGTCAGCTCAGCCCCTTACCCTTCCTGTCTGGAATTCAGTCATATGATAGTGACAGACTAGCGGTCAAGAGGATAGCAGAGTGGCAAAACAGAACAGGCCACAGGGGTCTGGGTCCCCAGTGTATCAAGGAGTCACTGAACTAGTGCTGGACTGCCTGCTTCAGATGACTTGTTAAGAGAAACAAGACTTTCATCTGGTTAAGCCACAGTAAGACGGGTTTGGAGAAGGAAATGGCAACCCACTCCAGTACTCTTGCCTAGAGAATTCCGTGAACAGAAGAGCCTAGTGGGCTGCTGTCCATGGGATCACACAGGGTTGGACATGACTGAGGCAACTTAGCATGCATGCATGCATTGGAGAAGGAAATGGCAGCCCACTCCAGTATTCTTGCCTGGAGAATCCCAGGGACAGAGGAGCCTGGTGGGCTGCCGTCTATGGGGTCGCACAGAGTCGGACACGACTGAAGCAACTTAGCAGCAGCAGCAAGATGGGTTTCTGTCACCTATGCTAAACCTACACTAGGCTGAAGAGAAGAAACACCCCTTCAATCCTGAGTACCTACTGTGTGCCTGACAGGAGCCGAGCCAGAGGGAATAACCCAGACATGGTCAGTCCCCTCATAGGCTCTCAAATAGCAGTAGACAGAACCACAGATAAAGAAGTCAATCAGTATCACTGCTGTCAAAGAAATGAATCAGTTCCGTTCAGTCACTCAGTCATGTCCCACTCTTTGCAACCCCATGGACTGCAGCACGCCAGGCTTCCCTGTCCATCACCAACTCCCAGAGTTTACCCAAAGAAATAAATAAGGCTTGAGAAAAGGAAATAATAGATCTACTTCCAGTGGGTGCTCTGAGAAGGACTAGTGAGGAAATTATACTGAAGGGGAAATCTTAAGGAGTGGGACACATGAAGGAAGAAGAAGAGGAAACAATATTCCAGACAAGGAGGAGCAACACGTGCAAGGCCTCTAGCTGGGAAGGAGCTGAAGGAACTGAGAGAAAACTGGTGAGGCTGGGGCTGATGAACGAGGCATTAAAACAAAGGTGAGGCACGGCTGGCCACCTCATAGGGCCTGGCGGGGCCAGCCATGCAGTACCTTGGGCGGGTATTAAGTCACTGAAGGATTTTTAAGGGAGAAGTTACCTTTTAAGAAGACCCCCCTCTGGAAAGCAGTTTCAGCTTCAACTTCAGAGGGCCTGTTGGCTGCACAGAGATCTTGCCAACGTGGCTGTGAGAATGAGTTCCTGGCCCTGGTCCTGAAGAGCTTTGAGCATCACTAGGGTCACCTGCAGGCCTGTCCCAGGCCTGTCACTCAGTAGCTGTGTGCCTTTTAAAAGCCAATGTCCAGTCTGAGTCTGAGCTTCCTCCTCTGGAAAATGAAAGACAGTAATAGTCCTACCTCTTGGAGCCGTGAGGAGGCAATGGGTTGAATCCTTGGAAACATGCCCGGTGTGTAGTGTGTGCCAGAGAGAGTTGATTATTTTCACGGTTACTGGGAAGCCCATCAAAGTCCAGATCCTGCTGCCTCTAGGACAGTGCTTCTCCGATTAGGCTTTAGCATCACCTGGGTCCTCTCCTCAGAGATCCTGATTCAGGAGGGCTGGGGTGGCCGGAGAATCTACCGTTCCAACAAGCTCCCAGGTGATGCTGATGCTTGTGGTCTGCAGACTACACTGCACTAGGCTAGGGTCAAGGCAGCCCCTGGGAAATATTCTGGAGAAGGGTGACTGGCTCCCCAGTGTTTTAGCCACCTCTGGCCCTAATAGCAGTAGAGGGTAGGAGGCCCAAAGCCCCAGGTGTCCCTGGGAGACTTGAACATGTTCCTTCAAGTCAGGGGAGTAAGGGGAGCAGGGATCAGAGGTCCTCAGCCTTTAAGAAACCTCAGACCTTCTGGACAAGATGGTAAAAAGGTGGATTTGGGGGCTTACCCCAGAGAGTCTGTTTCAGTCTTGGGGTGGAACCTAACCACCTTTATGTTAAATGACTCCCTACAGATTCTGCCCCAGGCCACACTAAGACAAATGGTGACTTGGTGGGTTTGGAGTTAGACAAACCCAAGTTCAAATCTCCAACTTTCAATCTGTGTGGCCTTTTATGACCTTTAAAACCTCTCCAAATCACGCTCTCCTTATCTGAGCTTATTAATGAGTCTATATACCAGGAATATCCTCCCCTCAAGGCTGAAATAAAAATATTTGTGCAAAGGGCATAAAAGTTATAATCACAGACTCCAGTGTGCAAAAGTATGACTTGCTTTATTTATCTATAGCTTATATTAACTTAGCCAACAGCCTCGGGTTTCTGTTAATAGCAGAAAAATTCAGCTTGGAAATTCTAGGCTGCTTCCAGCTTTAAAAAAAAAAAAAACACAAAAACTCAAGTCTCTTTTGGGAAACTCTAGCCCGAGTCAGGATTCTTTCCTCCTCTGTCGCTGGCCCTTTTCCTGGAGATGATCGAGGTACAGCTGGCCCTGGACACAGGCATGCCCACCGTGCCATCACGGCCACTGGCTGCATGGCCCGTCGGCTCAGCCTTCTTGCCTCTACCCTAGGCCTTCTCAACTGCCAACCTCATTTCTTTGCTCAGAGCTCTCAACAGCTGCATTACTGATGTGTACCCAGCCATATGGCTGCCTCTAATCACCTGTCCAGACCCCCTGCTCAGCCACTGTTAATCTTTGGCTCAGGCACCATATTGGACATGGCCCATACCTAGGGCTGTGATTACCACTGATGCTCTCTTTCCACTAACTGGTCCAACTTCTGTCTTCTTCTACAGGTTGGATGGGAAGTAGAACTTGCTCTTATTCCCATCATCCCCCCATTTCTTCCCTGTCTGTAAAACCCTGCACTCTGTGTCCTGCAGGGGCTGATTCGTGGGTACCCACAGTTCTGGTTTTTTTTTTTAACTTTTTATTTTATATTGGAGTTGTGAAAGTTTCAACTGCATAGCAGAGTGACTCAGACATACACATACATGTATCCATTCTCTGGTACCCACAGTTCTTTAGCAACAACAAAGCAAAAGTCTGGCCCTTGCAAATGAAGGTCTTGCTTTCTGCCTCAGACTTACACAAGCCCACTCAGCTCTCTAGCTGACCTCCTGTTCTTGGGGGTGCCTGCTTGCCCCTGAAGGCAGGGCAAACAGACCCACTATCCCTGCTCCCCAGTGATGGGGTAACGCAAAAGGTACAAGGCAGCCTGAGGATGGGAGAAGGCAGCTCATTTGTGTCTCAGAATCTCTCCTTGAGATAAAGTGCTTTCTCAGTAAATGGCCTTGCCTGGACTAACTTCTCAGTGCACGACAACCATGACGACTATGTGAGGAGAAAGAGGACCTCTCTCTCTGGATCTGCAGTGCTTTGCTATACTGGCTCTGACTGGCTGCAACTCCGCTCGCAAGACCAAGGGAGCCTATGAGGGTACCCAGGAAGAGTAGGTCACAAACCAGTGACTTGTTCACTTTTGTTATCTGGGTGATGAAGTGGGGGACTCTGAACAGGTCACTCCAAAATGAACAACTCCTCCCTACCCAGGATGGGAAATGCGGCAGGAAGAGGAGGTTGCATGTCTGTACCCACCTCTCACTCAGGGTGCCAGAAACGCCACCCCTGGAGATCCGCTCCTTCAGATCACACACTGCCCCTTCCAGGGTCCCCTTAACATTTAAGTGCCAAAGGGATAATGTGGATATTGGTAGCTCCAAGGAGTGTGTTATCTGTTTTGGCCCCGAGCCCATTGTAAGAGGGAGAAAGGGAATGCCTGCTAGTCTCGCCGTCCTCCTGGGTGCCTAGGAGGCCAAGAGGCACTTTCAAGGCCCTGTCCCTTCCTGAGCCCAAAGGGGTGGCAGCCAGCACCAGAAGCCACCAAGCCTCATCAAATTTGTTTTTATTTCCTAAGGAGTCAGGGCAGGGATGGGGAAGGGATCCATAACCTGGGTTTCAGGAAGAGCCCAGGCCTCGGAAAAGAAAGCTACCCCTCTGGCTCTCCCCTCAGCAGTGCTGTCAGTAGGGGTGATGCAGTGTGTGCGCCATGATGGCCCGAATGGCCATCCACGTCTCCTGGGCCGTGGGGATGATCTGCGCGGCGGGCAGCAGGAAGCCGTAGCGCCCTGTGTCCCGGAGCTCGAAGCTGAAGGAGTACTTGATGCCACTGTCGTAGGCCCAGTCAACTGTGATCCCGCTGGCCACATCTGGGGACAAACGGGCAGAGAAGCGAAGTGAAGTCGCAAAGAAATGTCCCCCAAGAGGAAGAACAGGGTGTGGTCACACGGTACAGAGGCTTCCTGCAAAGACAGTGGGCCTTGGAGGCCAAACCCCCACCCATCCCAGACCACACCAAGCTTCCTGGCCCAGGCTTCAACCTGGGCCACACCCTGCTCACCCAATGCATGCTCTGCTCTAGCAAAATGAAAGCTCCTGGAGGCCACCAGACTTAGGATATTTACCCCTAAGGGGCATCACAGTGAGCCAGCCATCAGGGGCTGTGCACTAATTAATGCTGCAGAGAAGTGGGTGCTGGGTCTAGGTACCACCATTCACCCTTGTATTCAGATGTGGAAATCAGCTCTGTCCCAGCCCCGCTGCGTCTGTGGCACAGCCCTGTGGCCAAGCAGGCCTGCCAGCCAGCAGAGCCTACACCTGCCTGAGCCCAGGTAGATGGGGCGCCTGCAGGAGCAGCAGCCAGGGGACGGCTCACTCACAGAGGGTGGTACTGATGCTGCCATAAATGTACTCGATCCCATGAACCTCATACAGGGCCTGCACTGCATCCTTGGCAAGATGGTACTGCAAGATTCAATCCAGAGAGTGAGAGGCAGTGGGTCCCCACCCCATCACACACACCCTCACCAGCTGCTGAGAGCCAGGGACTTAGGCGTCTTGGAAATTGAATGTGTAGATGGCTCTTGCGGGAAGGAAGCACAGCATCTCCAGTTGTGAACTTGATCACACGTGAGAACAAGCCCCTCACCCCCACCCTGCTCCCTACCAGGGGGCCAGCTGAGAGTCTGCTGGGTGCCTCCCCCAAGCCCTAAGCAGCCAATCTCACCAACTCCTCCTGGTTTGAAACAGGCTCCAGAGAGTGGCCGTAGGGGTACATGAGCATCTGAGAGTAGCTGTGGATGGAGATCAGAGCTTTGACGTTCCCATGGGACATGATAAAGTCCACGACGGCAGCCACTTCTGGCTCTGACTGAGGGGAGGGCCCGTGATAAGTCTCTGAGCAGGGGTTGTTGTTAGAACCATTTCCTGGAAGTAGAATAAAGGCACCCACGGGGTTCAAATTCCCAGCCTTGGGAAAGACTCTCACAAAATATTCTGTATTCCTCTCTAATCCTAGCCTTCTTTGCAGTTTGGTTGAGGTTATGTGGCTACTTTTGACCAATGAGAACGTGAGCAGTAATGATGTGTCACCGCTAGTTTGAGGCTAAGAGCAAGTATGACTTCTCGACACTCTCTTCTGCGTGGTTAAAGCAAAAAACAAAAACAAAAACAAAAAAACCTCTAAATGGAGAAGTGTCCTGGATCTCTCTGTCATCAATGGAAGACAGCCATCAAGGAGGTTCACCTACCCACAGTGGACTTTCTGGACATGAAAAATAAATTTTTTACTGTGTTAGGCCACTGAGACTTGGAGGGATGCTTGTTATTGCTGCATACCCTGGTCTAAAACATCAGAGTGTTGCCACACAACTCAGCAACTCTGTGGCCCTGCAGGGTGCTCCCTTAGCTTGTTTTTCAGTTAAGTCCTGACTGGTTCCATTCGAAAGTCAGGCCTGCCTCAGCAGTTGCCACTAGGTCTCCAACCTGGCTTCCCCTATGAGCAGTGACCTCTGTGAGCTGACCATTCTCTGCCGACCCTCCACTTCCATGGGGAAGGCTTGGGTCAGTTGAGTGCTCAGATATAGTGTCTGCACAAGCTGTGCCAACCCAAGGGCAGCATGGGCTTGGACCTGGGAAAAGAGAATATATCACCATAGTTGCCTAAGACTGCTCTGGGAAGCACAGATGCAAAAAAATTCTTGAAAATTCTTCTGAATGGGGACCTAAGTTGAAAGGAGGGCAAAGAACAACTGTGCCTCTATTTTGCTCACAAATTTCATTTGTTCCCATCTCCTACTAGATTCTTTGCTCCCCATCTCTTTTCTTCTTCTCCTGTTTTCCTCTCTTCCCCAGTGGCCAGTTGGTGGAGGGCTAGGCTGGGCTGGTCAAGATTCGGGGGTTAGGAACACATGAAAGGAGCATCCCAGGCCCTGCTCTCACTTCTCCTCCCTGAAATGACTGCACAGAAGCCTGGCCAGAAGCCAGGGGCTGCCCAACTTCTGAAGCCTCCTGGGGATGCCAGAGCACCCCCCTGACCTCCAGGGCAATGAGTTGGCTGCAGACCTGGGGGGCTGGCCCATGGACTGGTTCAGATGCTGTTCTAGGACCGCAGCAAACAGGTGCTCCCCAAGGGTGCAGGTGAGGGTGGTATAGGTGGGAAGGATGATCTACAGATTACTTATTATGCAGAAATCAAATTAAGGCAATAATAAAGTCGTAAACAAAATCTTCCCGCCTGAGTCACTAACCAGATACTCGCTATTTCTGGCCACAGGCAGGCCCAGAGGCAATTCTGTCACCTGGAAGCGCATCCCCTCTTGGTCTGCATGACCTCGCCGGGGGTGAGGACTGACCCTGGTTGGAAGGGGGTGTGCCTGCAGGGAACGAAGGGGTAGGAGCAGCCTGGTGGGCTGGAGCTGGCCCAACTAACAGCGGCCCTGTTTGTTGTGTCTGCTGGGAGCTTCTGCACCTGCTACACTTGATGAATGACAAATAGCAACAGATGAGCAGAGCGGGGGAGGCTGCAAGCTTTGTCTGCGTTTGCAGCCCACGCATGGAAAGCGGTTCCCCTGCCAACGACCAGGTGGCTTTGCCCAAATATGGAGAAACACTTCAGGCCATTAGTTCTGGTTTGAGCTAAGCAGAATAAACTAATCTTCCCCTGACCAAATGGGAATTAGCTGCCTGCCTCTCTCTGACGTTCACAGTCAAAGTCCTCCGAGCCTGCCTGTTTCACAAGTACCTGCTAATGGATTCATTAGCTATTTATTTTTCCTTCTCAAAAATGTAATTTGTAGCAAGGGGAACTCGCTGGAAGGACACGGTAAATTATTAAAAGCAGTAATCTTTGGGCAGTGGGATTATGGGAGCTTTTTGTCCCCTCTGGGCTTTTTTTTTTTTCCACATTGTGTATATACTGATTTTTCCCCCCCTGCGGTGAAACCCACAAAAGATATTTTCTTTAAGAGGTAATTTGTCTTTCTTCTAGCCAGTCTGTCTCAGGGTAGATAGGCACTCACTTCAGCCAGTTCTAAGGGGCCCATGTGGATGCTTTCTTGGGACAAATGTCTGGTTATTTGGAGATGGAAATGCCTAATTTTACACAGCTGTGTTTCCTTACACAAGCAGTTACAAGCACAACCCCGATTCTCAGGCAACCCCTACACTATGGGCTGATGGCTTTGCTCTGTAGACTTCAGAGCTATCCTTATTTTCACAGAACGGATTCAAAGAAGCCAGATTTTCGAAACAATGGGCATCTGGATCTAGAATGTTCTGCCTTGTTGGGTTAGCCAACAAACAGGTCTGCAGATCTGTTTTTCAATAGCACTGTCTCCTGTGGAGCTAAACTCTGACTCCTGGTATAGTGTGGCAGCCACATCTGGAGGACAAGGGCTATACCTATTTAACCCTCCGCTTTGGAGACTGTCCTGTTTAGACCCAGCATCCCACCCATCAAGCTGCTACATTCCCAGGGTTCTCATACTGGTCTATATTTCAGTTTCCCCATGTGGTCCTTATGCCCCTGGCATGGCAAGGGAGATAATGAGAACACCAAGGGAACTCAGGAGGAAGCTGCCCACTCCTCCCTAGGATCACAGGGCCCTGTGGATACACAACAGCCCAGGGTCACAAAGTAATTGGACCGAAAATAAAAGCCAGGCTTAAGTCAGTGTTGATGATAAGAAACTAGCTTATTCTATATTTAAACCTTGGTCCCGGCCTCCCCAGAGGGCAAAATTCAGGTCATAGTTCTCAGGGAATGAGTTTTGAGACATTTTCTTGTGGCATACTCCCTTCAAGGAAGGGCTAGAGATATTCAGGGGGCACCATAAATCCTGGGTTTTGAACAACAAGCAAGACTACTTTGGACCTCCTTAAGCCTTTCTCTGCCATATTTAGGATCTGATCCTTGCAGTTAGTCCCCATTCAAGGAGTTGTTTCCCATGAAGGCTTAACATATGTATACATTTAACAGACATATGCAACCTCTCCCCATATATCACAGCCAATCCTAGGCATGTGCCCGCCTGTCCCTGGCCATGACTCACTCGCATTAGCTAAGTGCTCTGCCTCCCCGTTTATGCGTCAACATAATCTGACTGTGTGGGAGACGTGCCAAGGACCAAGTTCTTTCCAGCCCCGCCCCTGGGGTGCAGCAGACTGAGGTACCTCCAAAGCCTGACTTCCAGTTCCTGTTAAGATCCACACCAATGCAGAAGATTCCCGGTCTGCTGGACTTGTTCTTCCGCCACAAGCGGTTCTGAAAAAGTGCAGGGCACGTGACTCATTCACTGAGCCCTTTCTGGGTGGGAGCCTCTGACATCCTCATCTAGGAAGCGGGTCTGGTGGGACAGGGAGGGACGAAAGGAAGGAATCTCTAGGGCAGGATGGGGCTCGCATACTGAGCCACGGCTGCAGATCAAATGCTTTGTGGTTAAAGCTGGGGTATGGCGAGAAGCTTGAGCACAGCCAAATAACAGTGGACTTCCCCGGGCAGTCGGAGGGCAACAGTTGCAGCCACAGCACCTGAGCAGCCCGCCTGCCTCACTGAGACGCTGCAAGGAGCCCCCAAAGGGTCTGTCCCCAGGGAACCTCAGCAGAGCATCCCACAGACACCGTGACCTTTCTTTCCCCCATCCCCCCCAGAGCTGACCCCTGATCCCTAAGCCCCTCCCTCTCAGGTGCTCTCACCATGCTGTGGGTATAAGCAAACCCATCGGGATTAGAGACGATCTCCAGGAAGATGTCCATGGTGTTCAGTACATCTGTTACGACGCGGTCTTTGCTGTATTCACTGACAATCTGCAAGAAAGGGCCGAGTGGGTATAGACTGAGGGACGGGGGCCCTGGTGGGCTCTCCTCCAGAGGAGGACAGCGGTACAGCCACCGGCTACAGGCAGGGGTGGCATCAGGTCATCAGGTTCATCCTTGTGAAGAACCGCAAGCTTGGATTTTCAACAACTAGAAGGTGGGGGCTCTGGGCTGCAAGTGGCCAGAACACACGGCAGCTATTCCACAGGAGAGGTGTGCAGAAAGCACCCCAAGTCAGATGAACCAAGTAAGTTTTCAACTGGAGGCGCCCTTAAATAGTTGAGCCGCTCCAACCCTCCACCCCATCCCAGCTCCCACGGTCCATGCTGACCTTCCTGGCAATCCAGATGCCGGTGGCATGGGTGATCCACTCCCGGGAATGGATTCCAGAATCAATCCAGATGGCCGGGCGCCGAGAACCTCCAGTGCTGAACTGGGGAAAAGCACCAGGCCCCACACAAGTTTGAACCACAACAGCTACAGGGCTGTCCCCAGACTGCCTGGAAGGAGGCCCCAGATTTATCTTCAGTGCCTGGGGTGGCTCACTGTTCCTGAGAGGGGGGTCATATGAGCAGGTACATGTGTAGGAGCCCATGGAAAGTGCACACATGTGGGGACCTTGGCAACATAGTGATGCTCTTGCGGGGCAAATCGATCTAGTCAGAAACACAGAATTGCCCAGGTCTGCAAGTGTTTTAGACTAGTGCTTCTCAAACTTTCAAGGACATGTGAATCCTCCAGGGATGTTACTAAAATGCAGATTCTGATGTAGTAGATCTGAGAGGTGAGGTTGGTAATTTCTAACAAACTCAGAAACTCTGCTCCTGCGGGTCCAGGGGCTACCCTGAGTAGCGAGAGCTTAGACAACATTACAGAGAGAACACAGCCAGCCCTTATGAGAAATCATAGCAGGTACAGGTGAAGTTAAGTCCCGGGTTAGCCAAGACCAAATGACCCTTCAGAAGAGTCCCCCAGGGCACTTCTGAGGACAGCAGTGTCTGTCTTCTCTGACAGCTGTGTGTCAAATGACCTGCGTGGTCCATGCTCCCGAGTGCCCTTCAGGGCACATACGAGGAATTGTTTTCCGGTATGCTTCACACTTCCACCTATCCTGCCGCCTTCATGGCCAAGGGCACTGCTGCCACCAAGTTTACTGGAACTGTGTTTCCAGTGGGCTCTGTGAAGGGCTAGAAGGTCTCCTCATAGACTCAGGCCTATCCGTGGGGCTGCCTAAGCCAGAGGGCCTCAGTCATTTGTAAATGAGGCCTCTGTGTACCTCTCTTCCCATTGACCAGATGAAGCAGCTGAGTTAACAGGAAGAATGCTGATTCACTCACACTCACATCCCAAGTTCAAGGTGATGACTGCCATTCTGCAGTTCCATCTCCTTAACAAACCTCCGCCCAGATTCCTGACCCAGGACATGCCGGGGTCACTGCACTGCCAACTGTCCACACCTACAAGGGGTGGGTCCCTGAACACTACCATCCCAAAGCTTGTGCATCACCTCAGGACAGGAGCGTGCACATCTCTCTCCCTAAACAGACTGGCTGACTCCCACCCAGTCACAACCCCACATGAGCTCAGTCTTATGCCAGAGGCATACTGTCTAGTGGTCAACACTGCCAGCTTTTACCTTCAGAACAAGGATGGACCGATTTTCAAAGCTGTGGCCAATCTGAAGTTTTGAGACAATATCTGAATGCTCAGTTACAAAGTTGTCAATCCAGGTATAGATCTGAAAGGAATGAAGTTTCTCAGATGGGCAGTTAAGCCGGGAGGGAGCAAACCCCAGGGTCTCTCTGAATATTCTCCTTCCCTGATCCTACCACCATCTTTAATGCTTTCCCACCTCCCTTGAGGACCTAAAAGAACTGCAAAAATCAAAGACTACCTCCAGGTCTAAGGCAGGAGCTGTGGTCAGCCTGGATTCCCAGACTTCTCACCTCCGTGCAGGGCTATGCCTTTGCCTGGAAGAGCATCACGTGCTGAGCCTACTCAGTCCCCTAGGGTTAGCCTGCAAGGCTGTCTCTGGCTGGAAGTTTCTCTTACTTCCATTTTATTGGCCCCTTCAATCCACTTACAGATCTCATAGTCCTTGCAGTGTTGTTTTTCGTCATCCTGCCCCTTTTAGATTCTAAGCATCTTGAAGGCAGGATTATTTATTCAGACATCAATAACTTTCTCCCAGTGTCTGCTCTACACTCTCCAGGCATCAGCTCACAGTCTCCTATAGCCCCAGAGGCCTGAGTCTGGACAACCCGAGGGTCCAAGAGGACAGCAGAGTCTAGAGCCTGACGGGGCAGACCCACCTCCTCCAGGGTGTGGTAAGAGGAGTAACTGAAGCTGCTGGTGCTTCGCTCCAACCGGCGGGATTTCGCCATGGCTTCTCTCTCCTCGTCCAGCAGCACCTGGGAGGCAGAAGCACATGCTAGAAGGGAAGGGGAGGCTGGGCCAGCAAGTCACTTCTGGGCCCTGCCTCATCTGGCTGCACAAAGACAGCGTCGACATAGCAGAATGAGCCACCATGAGTGTGAGCTGTGCAACAGGAGATGCCAGGTTGCGGATGATTCTTCTGCTTGGCAAGCTGGCATTCATCCTGCCTTTTCCCAAACGAGCACAGGACAAGGAGTCTGGAGAATGTGGTCCTAAGTCTGCCACTGCCACTAACTTGCTGTGGAACCTTAACCTCGGTTTCCTCAGCTTGAAAATCGGGACTTGCCTTGCCCATTTCAATATGATAAAATGTGATAACAGATACCAAAGTGCTTTGGAAAAGATGCTCATGGGCTGCTGCCAACATTGCTTTTGCCCTCTGTGAACGCTCTGTTGAGCGAAAGCCCAAACTGAACTATGTACACTGACCCCTGGGAGAGCAGAGGGCCCACCTGACCTACATCATGCACTCTACTCCAGGAAGTAGCCCTGACAGCTGACGTCCAAGCCATTTGAAAAGCCTGTCCAAATCATTTTACCTAACGTGCCAACAGTCTTTCACTCACCGTTTTAACTGCTTCTTAAACACAAGTGCAGATGAGCCAAAGCAGCCTCCTTACTTGAGTGGCAATTGGGAGCTGGCACTCAGTCCTTCTGTGGTACTTCCCTCAAAGAGGGCAGTACAGTGCCTGAGTTGAATTGACCTCCCACATCATCCTGGTGCATTTTCCCCACTTTTGGAGTCAGTGAAACGGGCAGGTGCCCTTCATCCTAAACTCATACCCTTACATTGTCACCCAGGGAGGAAGACACCCCAGGACTCAGCAATGACTACAGTATGGGAGGGGTCTGGGCCCCTTTGCCACAAAAGGGAAAGCAAAGGCCCTCAACCCAAAGTCACCCTGGTTTGCCCCTCTGAGGTTGTTGTTTAGTCACTCAGTCGTGTCCAACTCTTTGCCACCCCATGGACTGTAGCTCACCAGGCTCCTTTGTCCACAGGATTTCCCAGGCAAGAACAGTGAAATGGGTTGCCATTTTCTTCTCCAGGGCAACTTCTCCACCCAGGGATTGAACCTGTGTCTCCTGCAATGGCAGGCAGATTCTTCACCACTGAGCCAGTGGGGAAATCCGTGCACCTCTGGGTCACAAGTAAATCCTAACAATGCCTTGCTTCAGGCCAGGGCCTTTTAGTTTACTAAGCATCTTAATACTCATCATCTCAGTTGATCTTATGACCTGATGACAGGGCAAGAATTAACTATTCATGTTTTAGAGATAAAGCAAACTAGAGAGATAAACAGACTTAACAGCAAAGCTAACAAGGGACAGAGATGAGATAAAAATCCAGATATCCTAGTTTCTAGCACTATGTCCCTTAAGGCCATCTGGCTAGCAAAATTAAAGGCAAATAAGAATCACACACACACACACACACACACATCTGTGTGTGTGTGTGTGTATGTGTTTGTACAGAGAGGGAGAAAGAGAAAGCACATGTATAAAATATTAACAACAGGTGAGAAGTCCATCATACTATTCTTATAATTTAAAAGTGCTTTAAAATAATGAAAAGGCAATACCCCAAGCATAGGAAAACAAGACAGTAAAATGCCAGAAAAAATTTACCCAAATGCTAACATGATTGTTAGGATAGAAAGCTTATGATTTTAAGCAATTTTTCCTTTTCTCTATTTTTACATTTTTGGCAACGTGCTCATATTACTTCAGTAAGTAAAATCTTCTAAATGAATAAATACTAAAATAAAGGCAAAAATGCCCCAATGTCTAAAAATGAAGGAGCAGCCATCCATGGAGTCTCCAGTCCGAGGGCTAGAAGACAGCCCCTCTCCATCCTCACCTGCTGAGGCCGAGGTCATTATTGGGTGACACTCTCACCCCACTCCCCCTGTTGGCTTACTCACATTCCTCAAATTCACAAATTTTAAAATGGGAGTGGAAATCAAAGTTTGGGGGCTCATTTCTTTTTGAGCACCAACTACACATGTAGCGTTTATAGTTGTGATGTTTTCTAGCTAAACTGGCTGGGCTGGGGACATTCCCACTTGGGCAAAGCAGGGATTGCTGGTTTAGAGAGAGACGGCTGGAGGAGCCCCAATCCTCACTGGCACAAGCACCATCCTGGGAAGTCCTAACAAAGGAAATTTGTCTTCTTCCCAGAAAATTGACAGAAATCTCAGCAGCCCCCATGACCGATGTGTGCCTGTCACCATAGGCCAGGCACGACCAGCTGCAGTGAGCAGCTGCAGAAAGAGCAGGTCGGGCCGACGTACCCGGAGTCAAGGCCGGTTCTGTCCCCTGCTGGTCCCACCGCCATGAAGTTAAAGGACTAACTTCCTAGGGGT
This sequence comes from Cervus elaphus, assembly GCF_910594005.1. Lineage (NCBI taxonomy): Eukaryota > Metazoa > Chordata > Mammalia > Artiodactyla > Cervidae > Cervus > Cervus elaphus. The sequence goes on along the minus strand of NC_057832.1, from coordinate 100,294,712 downwards.
GGAGGTGGTGGGTGAAGATGGAGGAGAGAGAAGACAGGACTGGAGGACCCAGTTCTTTCTACACAGCCCAGGGGCACCCACAGGAAGAGAGTTCCCACAGGGTTGTCCTTTGTTCTACACAGCAGCTTGGAGGCAAATGGGAACTCGGCACCCAACTGCAAATAACTTTCCAAACACCCTCACAGCCTTGTGAATGGATGTGACACCCGCTTACAAATTGGAAATGCTCAGCCCTCACAGCTGGGCCCTGGATTCCAGGAACATGAATCTGTCCTGGCCTGAGAAATACACAGATGTTTGCTCCCTTCACAGGGCTGAGGGGAGGGAAGGGGAGGAAGGGGAGGGGAGATCTAAGAATGCAGTCTTGTCTCACCACAGCCCTATCAGGCTTCTTGGAGAAAAAAAAGACTCAGAAGTAAGCCATTTGCCTCCCTGGAAGCCATAACCTGACAGAAAAAGTAATACCTTGGTGTAAATTAATTTATGACAGGAGTAAGGAAGGATGGGGACATTAAGAACTGCACCTCCAAGATGGGGGGGTGGGGTGGGGGCGGGGAGCAGACTGAGGGCCCCAAAGGTGAGGATGACACCTGAAAGGAATCTGCATTCACAGCTCTCTCCAACCACAGATGTGAAATGGAAGCAGCTCCCAGAAGCGGTGGGTGGGGGACAGGAGACGCCTCTAACACGGCTCTGTGAGGACAGCAGTCACTGCTCCTCACCCACCCCGACCTCTTCTGCAGGCCTAACATCTGTAGAGGTAGCTGCATGGCTGGTGGCAACCACAGTCCATGCCCATGCTGGAATGTGGGGCTGGGAGGGTACAGATCTGGGGTTGTTAGAATGAACCCTTCGGAAGCCAAGACTGAACTGGGACTTCACTGTCCTAAAGGCAAAGTTAAAACACCATGTGAACAACAGTGACACCACTGAGGAGGCAGATGGCATAGGAGTAAAGAGCCCAGGGCCTGGAGTCAGGCTATCTCAGGTTAAATCCTTTGTTGTCACTGACTTGGGCAAATGACTAAGTTCTCTGTGCCTTGGTCTCCAAATTACGAATTTTTCTGAGCTTTCATAAAATGGAGATCATGTTAACATGTACTTTCACACATACTTGAAGTGTTCTTGTGAGGATTAGAAGGGTGAATACATGTAAACTGCTTAGAACATTGCCTAGCACGCAGTAAATGCCAGCTATGATGACGAGGGACAACAACGGGACAACAGTAACACTCGAGGTGACTCCAGGACTCTGTGGTGGAATAGTCATTACAGGGCATAACCAGGAAACCTGGGTTCCTCAGAAACCTGGTGTCTGCAGGACTTGGACAGCAGTTTGCTCCCATTAGTGGTCACTTGGGTGAGTCAGACAGTCCCTGCCCCTCCGCTCCGCAGGACCAACAGAGGGGCTGGCCCTTCTGTCCCTGTCTCCCCACCCCCTGGACCCTCCTCAACCCTCACCCCCCAGACAGCCAGCCTCTGCCTCTCCCTCAGGGGCTTGCCCATGATTCCTTCCTTTCTTCACCTATTCCTGGCCTTCTCTCCTCTTTAGAGCTGCCACCCACCCCGACCCCAGCCAATACAATCCCACATTTTAATCTCTTCTATTCAGCAGACTGGGCTCCCCAGGTGGTGCTAGTGGTAAAGAATCCAGCTGCCAGTGCAGGAGATATAAGAGACTTGGGTTTGATCCCTGGGTTGGGAAGATCGCCTGGAGGAGGGCACGGCAACCCACTCCACTGCTCTTGCCTGGAGAATCCCATGGACAGAGGCGGGCTACAGTCCATGAGGTCACCATGAGTCAGACATGACTGAAGTGACTTAGCATGCACATACATTCAGCAGAGGAACGTCTGTGATGCACATGCTGGGCACTAAAGACACAGCAGTCAACAAAACAAAACTGCCTGCCCTCAGGGAGCCCTGCAATCTGGTAGGGGAGACAGACGATAAACAAGACAAAGAAGTGAACTATATAGGATATTAGAAGGCCACGGTGTCAAGAAGAAAAGTGAGGGAGGGAACTGGAGGAATGTGGGAGAAAGGTACAACTTAACATAAGGTGAAAAGTTGACATGTAAGTCAAGTTTTGAAAGCAGTGAGGGAGTGAGCCACATGCTGATATTTGCAGGATCAGCATTGCAGCAATATAGGGCCAGCAAGTGCAAAGGCCCTGAGGTATGATCCTAGCCAAAGGCATTGAAGCAAGGATAGCTCAGGCAAGCTGGAGGAATGTCAAGAAGGTGCTGGTGCCTGAAGCAGAGTGAGCAAGAGTCAGCAGTGCAGGACAGCACATGGATCATGTAGAACCTTATCGCAGTTTTAAGGACTTTGGCTTTTACTGTGAATGAGGTGGGGAGACACGGAGGGTTTTAAGCAGAGGACTGATGTAACAGGACTTGCATACTTTTAAAGAACACCTCTCACTGCTGTGTTGAGACTAGGCAATAAGGAGGCAAGGGTGGAATCATGGAGAACAGTTAGGAAACTACTAGAATATTCCAGGTGAGGGCTGATGGGGTGTTGACCCATGGTGCTAGCATAGGATCTGCAAGATACATCTCTCTACCAGAAGGGAGAACTGATAGGATTTGCTAATGGACTGTCTGTGGGACAGACCACCTGACCTGCCTCTTGAGAAATCTGTATGCAGGTCAGGAAGCAATAGTTAGAACGGGACATGGAAAAACAGACTGGTTCCAAATAGGAAAAGGAGTATGTCAAGGATGTATATCGTCACCCTGCTTATTTAACTTATATGCAGAGTACATCATGAGAAACGCTGGGCTGGATGAAACACAAGCTGGAATCAAGATTGCTGGGAGAAATACCAAAAATCTCAGATATGCAGATGACACCACCCTTGTGGCATAAAGTGAAGAAGAACTTAAGAGCCTCTTGATGAAAGTGAAAGAGCAGAGTGAAAAAGTTGGCTTAAAGCTCAGCATTCAGAAAACAAAGATCATGGCATCTGGTCCCATCACTTCATGGCAAATAGATGGAGAAACAGTGGAAACAGTGGCAGACTTCATTTTGGGGGGCTCCAAAATCACTGCAGATGGTAACTGCAGCCATGAAATTAAAAGACGCTTACTCCTTGGAAGGAAAGTTATATGACCAACCTAGACAGCATATTAAAAAGCAGAGACATTACCTTGCCAACAGAGATCCGTCTAGTCAAGGCTATGGTTTCTCCAGTAGTCATGTATGGATGTGAGAGTTGGACTATAAAGAAAGCTGAGCGCAGAAGAATTGATGCTTTTGAACTGTGGTGTTGGAGAAGACTCTTGAGAGTCCCTTGGACTGCAAGGAGATCAAACCAGTCCATCCTAAAGGAGATCAGTCCTGAATGTTCATTGGAAGGACTGATGTTGAAGCTGAAACTCCAATAGTTTGGCCACCTGATGTGAAGAGCTGACTCGTTTGACAAGACCCTGATGTTGGGAGGGATTGGGGGCAGGAGGAGAAGGGGACGACAGAGGATGAGATGGTTGGATGGCATCACCGACTCAATGGACATGAGTTTGAGTAAACTCCGGGAGTTGGTGATGGACAGGGAGGCCTGGTGTGCTGCAGTCCATGGGGTCGCAAAGAGTCGGACACGACTGAGCGACTGGACTGAACTGAAGAACTGTCTGTGGGATGTGAGAAAAAGAGTCAAGGATGACTCCAGGTTTCTTGTCTGAGGGACGAGAGGACGGCATTGCCATTTGCTGCACTGGGGGAGGCTGTGGAGGAGCAGGCCAGGAGAGCTGGGTTTGTACCTGTGAAGTCTGAGATGCCAATTAGACACCCAGGTAGAAATGCCAAGTAGATGGTCAGAGATGTGAGCCTGGAGTTCAGATTGGATATGAGAGGCTGGCTGGAGCTACCAACAGGGGAGTGCTCAGGAGGTGGAAGGTATTCAATTCCATGATCCTGAAAGAGGGGACAGAGAAGAGGTCGAAGGACAGAGCTGGGAAACAGGAGAACAATGGGCAGAGGAGCAGCCAGTAAGATGGGACGACCCAGGAGAATGCAGTGTCCCGGAACTCCAGAGAGGAGAGAGTGATAGGTCGGGCTAAAAGCTGGAAGAATGATGCACACTCAGAGCTGACTGCTGAGGGAACCTGGGAGCTGTGTGTGACACTGTGTGTGACAATTGGGGTGAAGCTAGGGGTGGACAGTTTACCCAAGAAGAGGGATGAAGATGGCATGTAGAGTCAACATTTCCCGGAGTTCTGCTCTTGGAATAAGAGAAGTGGGGTGATAGCTGGAGGTTGGGGGAAGGGATCAAGAGAGGACCTTTTTAAGATGAGAGAAATAACTCTATATTTGTATGCTAATGGGAATGATCCAGGAGAGAGGGGAAAATTGGCCAAGCAGTATTTACACTAAATTGTATTTTACTCTAGAGCGTGCTCGGAGCATGGGTGATTTTTGTTTTCTCCTTTGTGCTTTCCCCTATTTTCCGAATTATCTACCATGAATATTTATTAATTTTGTAATCAGAAAAAAAGCCATTAAAATCCACAGAGCTGATTGCTCAAGTGAAGCCTTTCCATGGTGACTCATCCCAGGGAAAAAAAAAAAAGAGAAAAAAAACCAAAGGGCTAAAAAGAATGAGGAGGTGAAGAAAAATTAAATGCAAATAGAGCTCACTCAGAATCAGATAATTTCTTTTCTGGCCCACTGCAATTTCCTCACCACCCTCCTGCCTGTCAGTCTCTCCCTGCTCCTGTCCCCAACTCAACACTGTCAACATTGTCACTGTCAGAAGGATTTTTCTTAAATGCAAATCTGATCATGTCAGAGCCCTCCGAAGGCTCCCCCACGGTTTTCGGGATTTTCTCTCGACCTTTTCACCTGGTGGAGGGTGCCCTTTGTGCTCTGGTCTGGCCTCATTGCCAATCATGGGCCCCTTCCCCTCCCCGGCCCTCCCTTCTCCTGCTCTTCAGCCACACCGTAATTGCCGCCTTCTCAGAGCCTCAGAGCGACCATGCAGTGCCTCTTGTACTCGCTCCCATAGCAACCTGCTCCACTCCATCAGCGCATCATCCACTCCATTGTAATCACTGATTTACTCCCCTCCGCTTCCCCACCCCCACAGCACTCCAGCTCCCCTGGATACAGGGACTGGATTTCTTTATCTTTGTTTTTCCAGTACCTTGCTTAATACCCAGCACACAGTTGGCATCTCTGTATCTGTGGGTGGAATGAATGAGTCCACCTAGTCTATCTCAAGCAGCTTTCTGATCACAAGACAGGAGGGAGTAGGGGGCACTTCCCTTCCTCAAAAATCTCCAGCATCTCCGGCCAAGGTGAAAGCTGGGATCAAGGTTTTTCACACTTTCTCTCAGCCTGGTACTAACCAGCAAACATACCCTCTTTCCTTTCCTTCTCACAACCATTAAGTGAAGTAACATTTACTAGCGCTGTGCTGTGCTTGGTCACTCAGTCATGTCTGACTCTTTGCAACCCCATGGACTGTAGCCCACCAGGCTCCTCTATCTATGGGATTCTCCAGGCAAGAATACTGGAGTGGGTTATCATGCACTCCTCCAGGGGATCTTCCCAACCCAGGGATGGAACCCAGGTCTGCCGCATTGCAGGTGGATTCTTTACTGTCTGAGCCACCTGGGAAGCCCAAGAATACTGGAGTGGGTAGCCTATCCCTTCTCCAAGGGATCTTCCCGACCCAGGAATCGAACCGGGGTCTCCTGCATTGCAGGCGGATTCTTTTCAGCTGAGCTACCAGGGAAGCCATTTTCTAAGTCCTACCTAAATGGCAGGCCCTATGGTAGATGCTGGAGTATAAAGATAGATAAGGCAAATGATTCTATACCTTGAGGGGTTTGGGGAGGGGACTCTTGAGACAAAGACCAATGTATTAATCAGGTCTCTCTGGGAACGTTTTTCCTGAACCTGCCAATAGAGCAATTCGTTCAGCACACAGTTGCTGAGGGTCCCGTGCAGGAGACACTATGCCAAACACTGGGGTGAGAAGATCCAGAAGACAGAAAGCAATCGGGCCTGTGCGTCAATAACTAAACCATGAGACTGGAGGCCAGCAAACTGAGTGGTGCAAAGCCCTTCCCTCCTGTTAATGCCTCTGAGTTTCCCTCCTCATGGACACCTTCCCCCATCATCACCATAAATCAACTCAAAACAGCAGCCTCCCCCCAGCCCCAGCTTCCTGGAAGCCAAAATGTGATCTCAAGTACCACAATCAGTACTTGATGCATTGCAGACAGAGCAAGTTGCTGGTGAAAATCCTGCCTGACTGGGTTAGCACCCAGAGTCCAGGGCATTCTACCAAGAGGCAGTGAAAAGCTCCTCTTTCCCTGTCCTTAAAGGGAATCCAAGACTGGGGGTGACAGGAGAGGACAGCCCCGGAGGAGCCAGTGATGCAGGGAGACTCCCAGGTGCCTCTGGGGCCACTCCTGATACACAAAAATCAACAGAAAAATTTTAGAGACCTTTTCATATCTGTTTGCCAAATAATGCAGAGTCTCCAGGGCAGGGCAGACGCAGGGAAATGCAAACTTTGAAATGCAGGCACGGGCGGAAAATAAGAATTGAGCACTGAATTTTTTGATGTGGTAGCCTCTCTTGTCTACGGGAGTTTCCCCATTTATGTTTGTCAGGGATTTAATTGGGCAAAGAGCCTACTCCCATATGTTGAGCAGGAAACAGATGTGCCTGAGGAGGAGGAAAGGTCTTTGAATGGACCAGAGTGCCCCACCCCTGTGCTTGCATGAAAAGGAATGCACCTAATGCGTTTATCCCCTGGCAGGCGGTGAGTGTGTGCACTCCGGGGACTGTGTGTTCCCACACTCAGAGCCCGTAGAGGAGACTGGCGGCAGCACAACATGGCTGGGCAGGAACCTGTGTGCATACAAATCTGCAGGTTCGCAACAGCATCTGCAGAGGGGTGCAGCCAGAGAGGTCCAATCCAGTGATGCCCCACAAGAATCATTTTAGGAAAGAGGCTCCTTGCAGGTATTCTGGAAGACAGATCAATTAAAACAGAATTTCATGATGTTCAGAAAAGATGCCGTTAAGACACAGCAACGAGTGAGGGTGGGGAGAGAATGGGGTGCCTGGAATGAAGTCTCCCTTCACCCTCACCAAGGGCAGGTCTGTAGTCACTTTCTCCCAGAACTGTTCTTCTGGGAGAGTCCTGCCCGGGAGAGACGCCCGGTACTGAGAGCCGGCGTTGGAGGTGGCAGGAAGGGAACCACAGCAGGGTTCACAGGAGCGTCTTGGCTCAGCTCTTCCTGCTTCTCTGGAGTGAAGGAATTCCCTGCTATCGAATGGGTGAGACACACCAGGACAGGAAGGCGCAGTCAGAAAAGCAGAGGGAGCCGTCCAGAAGAGCCCTCCCCGCCCTCAGCGCCTAGGAGAGACCTGAGCGGCTCCCTCCTGCCTCTCTTCTCCCTGTCTTCTCCTTTGCCATGCACTACAGATGCCTCCATAAGAGAACTCTTAAAAACACAACAAACTAGTGAATATAACAAAGGAGAAGCAGATTCACAGATCTAGAGAACAAACTGGCGGTTAGCTAGTGGACTGCAAGGGAACAAGACAGAGGCAGAGGAGTGAGAAGCAGTGTGAGTGAGAGTGAAAGATAGGCCCTGCGACGTGGTGTACAAGGCATACAGCCAATAAGTTTTGTAGTTACTAAAAGTGGAAAGCAACCTTTAAAACTGTATAAAGTTTAAAAAAAATTTTTTTTTCGTTGAAGAGGGCTCCACAAGCTACCCTGACATTACCACACTGTGAATTATGAACTCTTTCTTAGATTTTTCTTACATTTAAATTTTTTAGAAAGATCTTTTTTAGATTTAAATTTTCTTTGACTAGTGTGAGGTTTCATTCCTTTCCTGGAAGGTTCACAAAAATGCAGATGGAACTCCAGAAAGAAAACATCCATTTTAGCCTTGGGTGTTTTTTCTCCAGGTTGGGCCCAAACCTGCAAGGGAGGTGAACGTGAGTCCCTCAGCCTCAGTGTTGGGGCAGGACCTCACCTGGATGTCCTTTATCATGATGTTGTAAGCAAGGCCGTGAGACTCCAGGTAAGCTTTGACGTCTTTCAATTCAGAGAAGGGAACCCTCATGTCCACAGGGAGGCTGGGCCTGGCTGGGCCACGCCAGAAGTCCACCTTGGTCACAAAGGAGAAAAAACAATAGGCACGTGTATCACACATCCTGCAGGCACCCAGAGAACCGATAATCTTCTCTTACATGGTTGAAAGGGCCCTGGTTCCAAAATGAAACCCCTAAGGCAGAGCAGAAAGACAGAGACAAACAAAACCCCCAGGTCATGGAGTTTCCTTCCAAAGGTAAGATGGCTTATCATCTGGGACATTCACATGGTCAAGAACACTGGGGAGAAGAGGGAGACATCACTGCCCCCGAGCTCTAAAGGGGTGGGAGAGGCCCGACCTGGAGCCCCGTGCTGTCCGATTTGCAGTTTGTGAAAGGGAGAGAATTATTGTGAAGTGTGCTGAGTCCTGGTTGATAGGGGCACTCACACAAATAAGATGGTGGGCTTTGGGGCACATCCAGAAATATCTGGTTGTTTCAACAGCCCTCAGGCCAAACCCTTATGTATTGAAGAAAACGTCTTGCCTAGTGGAATACTTGCGGAGGACACACATTCTCAGAAACCAGGGCTCAGGCTGAGGGACGAGCCCAGATAAAACAGGTTTGCCAAGCTAAGCCATTTCAGGCGGGAAGCAGATGTGTCCCGTGCGTGCGGCATGTTATCCCACCCAGAGACTCATGCACCTCTCGTGTGGCTTTAGGACCTTCCAGCCGTTTTCAGAGCAGCCCTCCCTTACAGGGCAGAGGGGAAAGCCAAGCAGGGCTGTCCCACCTTCTGGGCCAGTGTTCCCAGCCTCTCCTGAAGAGGAGCCACACTTGATTCTCCCCCAGCGCTGTCATCTCCGGCAGGCACACCCAGAGGGCCAGGTTTGGGGTGGAGGGAATGGGACAGGGAACCGAGGGTACAGGCCGCTGTGAGGGAGAAGAGGACTTGGCCCCAAGACCCGCGGATTCCTCACCTTCTGTGGCTTCAGGCCCTCCAGATCCCTGAGAAGTGAAAGCTGCTTCTCATTTTTAGCCAGGATTCGAAGAACCTGGTCACTGGAAAGACACAGAGGGGACTGAGGGAGCTTCTCAGAGGGGTTCCTGAAAGGCTGTGCTGCCTGGAGGATGCAGAGTGGAAAAGAGAACCTGGCAGGAGAGCTGGAAGGTGAGAGGACCCCTGAGCAGAAGGACCTGTAGCTCTGGGAAGCTCCAAAGTCTGAGGCCACGGGGTCTCTCCAGATCCAAAGATAGGCCACCTGGGGACTCAATAAAGCCTGTCAGTGCTGCTGATGAACCCAATGCCAAGACAGGGGAAACAGGATGGATAAGGAATGTGGTGGTAGAGAAGGGAGGAAGAAAAAAAAGGAATGAAGGAGAGAAAAGAATAGATAAAGGGAGCTGAGGTACCGATGGCGGCCCCATGTACTCTTTGTACAAGGGTCCAGGCCATGTCTGCCCCAACCTTGTGCCCCCCTGCCTTCTCCCAAGAGCTGGAGGACATGGAAGAGATGAATCTCACCCTACCTCACAGGTGGAAGCTGAGCCCCTTCCCATCCCCCTGGAGGGGGTGGGAGCCAGGGTAACTGTGCAGCCTGCAGTGTGACTTCTGGGGTCTGAGCCGGCGATGGCCATGGCTCCCTCCCTGACCGGCTCTGATACCCTGGATGATGAACCACCCCCCCCCCCAAGCTTGCATCTCCTCTTCTCCACTATGGAAATACTATGGAGTGCTCACTTTGTGGGACCTTTGGAAGGCTGATAAATCATGTCTGTAGAGGGCCTGATATGTAATATTCACACTTAATTTTACTCAAAGGAGGACAATACCACACCCACACACTAGGAACATATAGTCTTTGGGGGGTTATGACTTCTTAAAGAATCAGAGGAAAGTTATGAACACTGGAGAAAAGTAGATACACACAAAATTTTACACATGGTTTCAGGGGATTCTTGGATTCTTGGGATTCATCCAGACTAAGAACTCTAGATTTGGGGAGGAATAATAAGACAGCTGCACATCCTGCCCTCACACATGAAATTGGGAGGGGAAGGAGTAAGAAGTGGGTTCAGGATGGGAAATGAAATCCTGAATCCCTCTGCCCTGATCAGGTCCTGCTGGGCCACCAAGTCACCTGGCTCCCGCCAATCCTCTCTCCCACTAAGGAGCAGCCACTCACCCTGTGAAATTCATCTGGCCCAAAGCTGCTGCAAGGATAAAGCTGCAGGCCAGGAGTGTCTGCCTGCCCACAGGGGACAACCTGGGAACCACGCCTCCTCCAGGGGAACTCTGCATGCTTCTTCCTCCAGGCGAACTTCAGGGGTTCTCCTTGCACACAGGCATGGCCAGGCCTCAGGACAGCAGAGCACCTAAAAGCCGGCAGGCCCAGCAGAGAACATGCGTTAGGCTCTCTCTGGGGAGACCCTGCATGGGACTCCCACATGTCAGGCCTTCCAGAGGTGGGGCGTCCCTCCCCACTTCTAGGCGAGTCCTCTCCTGGGAAGGTGCGGGGGGGCAGGGGTAGGGAAAGAGGAAGTCAAGGCCTTTAGCTGTTTTCCTTCCCAGAGGTTTACTGGGCCAGCCTCTCATGAATATCGAATCCTCCATCTCCAGAGAAAGACTGAGAGAAGTCATAGGCCCAAGGAAATCGCTCCTTTCCAGTCTCCTGCTAATCTCTTCTTTGTGCTCCTTCTCCCTCCCCATCCACTCACACATATGATCCTTGAACATAAAGGTGTGGATGCCATGGAAACAACACCGGCTTTAGACAGAGCTGGGCACTCACTTCCTGTCTAAAAGATCTGGGGCAACTGACCTAGTCTCTCTAAGTCTCAATTTACTCATCAGTCAAATAGGGTTAATAATATCTCCCCTCCCTACCTCACAGGGTTTTCTGGGGGGTATTAGATGAGACAACTTGGGGGAACTGGCTTGGCAAAGCCTGCAAAATAGAAGGTCTTATTATCTCAAAGCATTAGCTCTTAGTCACAGCTGCATCTTAGGTCAGGACTCTAGCTGCAGTGGAGAGAAGGGGAGAGAAGAGAATGGAGTGAGGAACAAAGGAAATATCTATTCTATAAGGAATTCAGTGAAGGGTCCCTTTTCGCTGTCTTCAGGTGGTCACCATTATGCCAGGATAGGTAGTGCATTTTCTGCTAGACATGAAGGTCACTGCAGTCATTATTATAGTTCTCAACAGAGAGCAGAGTCAATTTCTCAGTCTGCTAAAGCCCCACACAGCCCCCTTTATGGTCTGGGAACAGTATGAATAAAGCAGAGTCCAGCATACAAAGCAATCATATTAGAAGGAGAAAGTGAAAGATGATGCCTGAATGGTAAATGATGAATCTAACAGAAAATCCGCAGGAGGTGGAGGAAAGGCAGAGACTAAATCCAACAAAGTTGTTCAGCAGAGGACGTCAACAAAAGGCCACTTAACTGTCACCGGCGATTCTCAGAAGCCCCCCTCCCCATCCATGCTTTCCCAGAATGGCCAATTAACCGGCCATGTGTGCAGAGAGGAGAGCTCTTTTATTGAGAGAATGCCCTGCTCCCACACCCCGCCGGACCTACTCCATTATCTCGCAGTTCAGCTGTTCAGACATGCCAAACTCTCCTAGAACCCTGGCTTTGAGAACTCTCAGACTGAAACATTAGCAAAGAGTTTAAGGACCTAGAAAAGAAAGCAATTAGACTTTCTACTCAAGTAACATTCAGCGTCAGTAGAAATTTGGAATAAAAGAATATACTAGTAAACAATAGCTCAGGAATTTAAAAGAAAAACAGTGGGATGGTACTAGTCACCCAAAGTACCCAGCATCTTCTTGTTCAAAAGCATCATTATAAGTCACTAATAATAAGACAACCCCTGCACTTGCTTTAGGGGTGGGGAAAGAGACAGAGAGAGATCGAGAGCAAGAGCAAAAGAGAGACAGAGGCACAGTTAAGAATTCTTGAGAATTCTACGGCAGCACATGCAATAGAACTTTCTGTGATAATGGAAATGTTCTACGTCTGCAGTATCCAATAGGATAACCACCAGTGGCTAGCATGACTGAGGAATTCCAATTTTTAATTAGCTTTAGTTGATTTAAATAATTTAAATGGCCACATGTGGCTAATGAGTGCCATATTATAAGACAGCACAGTTCTGTGGGAATTCACCAGCCCTAAGTACTGCCTCCATGGCTGGATCTGAAGCAGACACACACAGCTGTGTTTAATACCTAACACTGGCTTCTCACTCAAAATTAATTACTCATTAATTAATTTTTATGTGTAGACATTAATTAGACATTAGACAATGTCTAATTAAGTAGACACTATTTACTCAATAGATGCTTACTGAATACCTACTATGGGCCAAGCACTTGCTAAGGTGTGGAAATAAAATAGAGTGATACAGATCTGGCCCTTAGGTTTCTATTGGGGTAAGTAGACAATTGAACAGCGTACAAATAAATGTGAAAATAGACCCAGAGGAGTCGGGTGAAGAGGGAGGTGGGAGGGGGGATCGGGATGGGGAATAAGTGTAAATCTATGGCTGATTCATATCAATGTATGACAAAACCCACTGAAATGTTGTGAAGTAATTAGCCTCCAACTAATAAAAAAATTAAAAAAAAATAAAAAAAAAAAAATAAATGTGAAAATATAGCTGATGTATGTGTTACAAGGGGAAGGTACAATGTGCCAGAAGGACAGGTAGCATAGATTCCATATAGACTGAAGATGCAGGGAGAGTTACTCTAAAGAAGTTGTTAGAAGGACTTTTACCTCCTGCCATATACCTGACCAACCCTGCCCAAATGAAATAAGTAAAATGCTAGATAAAATATTTTTAATACAACTTTTCTTAATGCCTCACTGGGTTGGCATGAAAGTAAGAATGCCAAAAGATGTAAAAGCAAGACCCATGAAAGGTAAGCAAACTTTTCCCATGAAGAGTAGAGATCTTTCAACTCTAAAGAGTTCTTGATCTTCCTCCTTAGAAGAATATTCCTTGTATCTAGGGTCATTTTCCTCCCACTTGATATTTGAATGTTTCCTTTAGTGGAAAAAAAAAAAGCTCTCTTTTTATTTGTTTGAAAATTCTTTGCTTTAATTCTTGAATAAATTCTAGGTTGATTATTGTTTTTCTCGCAACACACTGAAAACATTATCCCACAGTCTTCTAACTTCCACTTTTGCAGTTAAAAGGTAATCAATTAGTCTATTTACTATTCTTTAGTATATGATCTTACCTTTGGTTGCTTTCAAGACCTCTTTGTCTTTGATGTTCTGTAGTTTTATCTTCATGTATTCTTTAGATACACAATAATGTGTCTAGGTACAAATTTCTTTTGGTTTATCCTGCTTGAGATTGGATTCCTATACCTGGGGATAGCTATCTTTCCACTATTCTCATAAATTTTTCAGTCATTATACTTTTTAACATTGGCTTTTACCCAATCTCTTTATTACCTTCTGGAATTTTATTAGGCATATGTTTTGTGCTCTCATTCTATCCTCTAAAATGTAGTCTTTCTATCATATTCCTATTTCATTGTCTCTCTGGGCTACAATCTGGATAATTTACTTATATTTAATACTGTTTCTTTAGTCCAGTTAACTGATTCTCTCATCAGCTGAGCTTAATCTGTAATTTAATCAATCTGCTAGATTTTTAACTTTCAATTTATATAGTTCATCAATTCTGAAACAACTTTTCTCTCAGATTTAAACACCCCTGCAATCCAGGAGCATCTTATAATCAGTGGCATCTTGAATGATAATTGGCAGTGTTTTTGATGGCCCATAAAATTATGCTGCATCTTACAATCTTATTTTATAGTCAGCACAATATGGTATTCCTTTTTCATTTTTTGGAAGTTCTATTTGATTCTTTTTGAGCCCAAAAGACTTGAAATTCTTATCTACTTTAGAACCTCTTGTTTGTTTTTTTAAACTTATAAGACTTAGTAATTTTATGGGACTTCCCTGGTGGTCTAGCGGCTAAGACTCTGTGCTCCCAATGCAGGGGGCCAGGGTTCAATCCCTGGTCAGGGAACTTGATCCCACATGCTGCAGCTAAGGCCGGGAACAGCCAAATAAATAAATAAAATAAATTAAAAAAAAAAAAAAAAAAAAAGACTTAGTAATTTTAGAATCTGTGTCAGATAACTGCAGTATCTGAAGATTGCCGGTCTATGTCTACTGCGTATTATTTCTGCTGGTTCTTATTCAAAGTGCATTGTTTTCTTGTGCCATCTATCTGTGAGTCAATCATTTTCTTTGGACCTTTATCTGTGGAATTCCTTTGAGGCCTAGATTGAAGTTGATCTCCTCCAGAGAGGATTTGTGTTTACTTTTATGAGTTGCCGGGGCGGGCGGGGGTGGGGGGGGCACTACCAACGTGAGATCACTCTAAATTATTTGCTTGAGTTACTTTGGACAACATAGTTAGCATAAATGTAGACCACAGACTCATGCAGAGGCTTACTTATTGTTATGAATTCTAGGAAAATACTTTTCTCTGGATTGCTTAACATCAATACTTTAAATCCTACACAATAAAGCAAGTTACTTCCAAGTGGATAATCAGAATTAGTGTTTAAGTGTTTTAACCTAGAACTGTTGGAAGAAAGGGTAGATAGTGATAATTTTCTAGACGTCAATTAAGTATGTATGTTCAATTTGCTAAAGCAGTAACTTCCAAACAGGTAGAAAGGGTAAAGATGAAATAAAATACAGGGGGAAAAATAAATCAAAAGATGAGAAAGGAAGGTTAAGAAGGCAGGGGGTAAAAGTAGGACAAAGAGAGCATAAAAAGAAGAAACTTACCTAAATATATATTTCAGTTTAAATGTAAATGATTTTAACTCTCTAGTACAAGACAAAAATTATCAGAATAGATTTTTTTAACCTAGCTATATATGTTCACACGAGCTATGCTAAAAGCATAAGAACTAAAGAAACTAAAAGTCAAAAGTGGGGGGGGAAAGATATGTCAGGTAAATGTTAACTAAAAGAAAATATCTGTAGCTTTATTAATATAAGATAAACATCAAGGCAAAAGGCACTATCAGAAACAAGAGGGTCACTACTACTTTCAATTTCCCAAGAATTTTAACATATAAAAATATTTAGGAATTATTCTAACAAATAATGTGCAATCCTTCCTGAAGATAATTATAAAGCTTTACTGAAAAATGCTAAAATTTGAAATAAATCTGAAGATATACTTTATCGTAGGATAAGAAAATTCAATGTCATAAAATTACATTCTTCCCAAATAGATTTAGAGATTCAATATAATTCCAATCAAAAACCCAACAGCCCACACAACTTCAAAAGCTGATGTAAATGTATATGAAAAAATAAAGGCCGTAAGAAGAGTCAGGCCAATCCTGGAGAACTAATTAGGAGAACTTTCTATATCAGACACTAGTACATATTATAAAACTATATGAGCCTGTGCTCTAGAGCCTGAGAACTGCAACTACTGAAGCCCATGTGTCCAAGAGCCTGTGCTCTGCAACGAGAAGCCACTGCAATGAGAAGCCACAGCATCGCAACTAGAGAGTGGCCCCCGCTCACCACAACTAGAAAAAGGCCCACACAGCACTGGAGCCCCAGCGCAGCCAAAAATAAATAAGTAAGTACAAATTTAAAAATAAAACCAAACTATAGTAATTGAGATGGCATAGTATTGGCACAGATAAACAGAACATAACAGAAACAAACTCAAGCATATTTGGAAACTTTTGTTTTTCTGCAGACTTGGCACTGCACGTCATTGTGGAACAGAAAGACTACTCAGTAAATGTTGCTGAGACAACCATAGATCTATATGAGGAAAATGGCATTAAATCTCAATCCTACCACATACAAAAATCAGTTCCAGGTAGATTAAAATACTTAAATGTAAAAGACAAACTATAACACTCTCATAAGACAACATAAACAATATTTTATGACATTGGAATAGGTAATAATTTTTCTAAATAAGAAGTGAAAGGAAAAAAATATAAAACAAAACTATAAAGTTTCCCATAAAGGGAAAAAATGAGTAAAATCAACTACATTATATTTAAGAACTTTGCAATAGAGAATAGAAAATAAGCCTCAACCTGAGAGGATTTTTTGGTAATACACAAAACTGGAAAACAATATCCATGATATAAAAAGAACATCTGTGAATCATTTTTTAATGGGCAAAGAACACAAAAATCGATTTCTCAAAAGAAGACTCACAAATGATCTATAAACATATGAAAATTATACTTAGTAATCAGGGAAAAGAAAATTAAAACCACAATGAAATTATCATATCATACAAGCCAAATTGTCAAGAGTTAAACGTCAGTCAATACCAAGAGTTGAGGGCAAGAGCACCTCTCATCACTCCTGGTACAGCTTTAAAGTGCTGAAATCACTTCAGAACAGAGTTGTTACCTAGTAAAGCCGCATATCCTACACCCGAACAATTCCACACCCAGCTATACGCCCCGAAGAAACTCTTGTGCCTGTGCAGCAAGATTTATATCCAAGACTGTATTTCTAAAATGGAGACGTAGCTGTAATACAACAGAGGAGAGAAAATGAACCAATTACAGCTACATGCATCCAGCAGACAAACCTCAAAACAGCGATGTTGAGTGAAAGACGCCAAATTGGAACATGCACTGTATGTTTCCATTGTGTATGTTCAGACAGGTAAGACAGAACAATATATTGTCCAGGAATAAGTGCACAGCTGATATTACAAGCAAAAGGAAGGAAATTATCATCATGGATTTGTGGTTTCATCTGGGGGAAGGGAAGGGAGTGCAAAGAGGCTTCTAAGTTGTGTTTGTTCTTGTTAATGCTCAGTGGTGGGTAAAAGAGTTAATTTTAACAGGCAATGAAAGTTTTACACAGGCTCTTGTACATATACTTCATTTTTACTATGATATGGGAAAGCTAAATTCTTATTTTTCATAGTGAGAAATCAATAGAAAATGCCTAAAACTTAAAAAAGCAAGAAGTAGCAATATAAACACCACATCGAGGTTTATGGATGTGAATGTCAAGGCTAAAAGAATTCAATTTGGTTTTGCTGGAGAGCAAGACATGGGAAGAAGGAATGGGGAGCAGGACTCAGCTGCTTTTTACAAGTCTTGTAGAACTACTTGACTCTTTAAACCATGTGCTGTAAAATTGATTTAAGTAAAAATGAAGTTTTAGAAGTGGCATTTGATACCTAGAATAGTCAAATGCATAGAGACAGTAGAATGGTGGTTACTGAGGGCCAGTGGGGTAAAGGGTCATAGGGGTTAGTGGCTAACAGGTTCAGAGTTTCGGCTGGAGAAGATGACAAGTTCTGGAAATGGATGGTGCCGATGGTTGTAAACATGTGAATGTTCTAAATGCAACTAAACCATAAACTTAAAAATGATTAAAGTGGTAAATTTTGTGTTATGTATATTTTACCACACACAAAAACACTTAAGCTCAAAACAAAAAAGAGAGACTGGAATTTGAGCTAAGTTAGGCAGAGTATGAAGGAGTTAATTATCCAAGGCAGGGTGAAGAGGTTGTAGGAAATCTGATTCTTGCCCCGGATCTTTTCTTCATTAAAAGTATTAATTCCCACTTCTGGTTAGAGACCTCCCTAAGGATCTCCAGAGATCACATGAGGTGCTCCAACATTTCCAAATAAAATTTACAAACTAAATTATGTTTAATTTCCAAAATTCCTCCCTGGGTGCTTAATGGAAATAAATACATCAAATGTAATCTTAAAAAACAGAAAAACTCAAGTATCATTATTCACAGTACAAAAGGATTCTTTGACTAACAAGAGGATTTACTACAGTCGCTTAACATAGCTCCCCCAGGACACTCAAAATGTGATTTAATTAACACAAAACAGGCTTATCCCACCTTTCAGAAATATGCCAAACAGGTGCTTTCAAAGGAAATTGAGAACTGAAAATCCAAGAAAACAATGACCCACCATACAGTGGGTTAAGGCTGCTCTAGCCTAGTTTCTAAATCAACTTTATTATTGAAAAATCCCACACTGGGATCATCCCCGCAAGGGAAGCTGTAGCTGACCAATCGTATCTTCAATCACACCTCATGCCTCCCTCTATCATTACACACCATATAAATTTTAATTCTTCACAAGAATTCGTCTAACACGAAACAAGCTCATTGTGGGCTGGGGCTGTGTCATCCATCTGTATGACCCCAGGACATCTGCATACAGCCCAGGCACTGCCCAGGACCTACTTATTGATTGATTATGTTGATCCACTCATTCTACCAACTGCCCAAAGCCTAGGAAAACAAACCCTTCTTTCTTGGCCTTTGTCCTTGCCTGCGTCTACCAGCTCTGCAACCACAAGCTCAGAACCTAAATCTTTGCTCTGTTCTGCTCCCCACTTTTAGTTACTGGACTCCTTTCTTATCACACACAGTCAGAGACTTCACATGGTACCATACTTGAGTATAATCCTTGGATATCAGAGTCTTGCCTTCCCCTCCCCCAGAACTGGTGTCCATCCCCAAACCTACGTCCAGAAGTTGATGACAGGCTCTTGGGTCATCCTCTGCCACATGGCTGCCTCCACTTAGGCACCCAGCTGGTCTCCTCTCTATCGCAGTACACCCTCCCTCTGCCTTACCAGTTCAGCCACCTAATGGGGAGACCCCAGCTCTATTCCATCTCCACTCAGTCCCTGAAGGGGAGAGGGTTTGCCCAGTGACATTCCCCGGCCCTCAGTCCACAGATCTCACCACACTGTGGCTGAGGGTCTGGCCACACCAGGACCACCCAGCAAATGATGATGAGATGTCCCAGATGACAGGACAAGAACTTGCTCCCCAGTGAGGCAGGGGGTTGGCAGCCACCACCCAAGAACCCACTTCCTACTCTTTGGAGGAAAGGTATCTGCAGCCAGGAATGTAGCTGCAGCTAGGGACCACCCCTACAGCTGGGGAGTCCCCTACACAGCCCTGGGAGGAGCGGGTGAAGACCCTACTGTGTGGAAGAAAGGCAAAGGTGACCAGACACCTTCCCTATCTGTGAGCCAGCAGGACCAAGTAGTAAACACTTTAGTCTTTGGCAGGGTGGGGAGGGGTGGGGGAGGGCATGAAGGAAGACAGAGTAAGTATTCTCACTGAATAGTCTTTCTTATATTTAAAACTATGAAAAAGTTTTATACAAAAGTTTTTGTATAAAACTAAGTGGAACTAGATTTGGCCTGCAGGCTGTAGTCTGCCCACCCCCTGGTGTGGTTGAAGAGGCAAGAATTCATTTACAAGACTATTAGAAGCTATTAGAAAGCTCAAGGGAAATCAGAGATGTGCGTTAGAACACTTCTTCAATCAAAGCCAATGATTTCCAAAGCTATAGAAGCCTTCTTCAATCAAAGCCAATGATTTCCAAAGCTATAGAAGCCTTCTTCAATCAAAGCCAATGATTTCCAAAGCTAGGCATTCAACTCCTACTGGGGAGAAAGGAAGAAATTAATGACTTCTAGTGTATATTTTTATCTCAAACTTTTTATTTCAATTTTTGTGTTTTATAAAATACATGATAATACAATGGCATGTATACAGAATTTATAGATATACAATTACATATATTGGGTGTGATGTACTAAAAACTTTTTAATTGTAGGAGTGCAGGGTAAAAAAAATCTGAAGAATGCTGGCCTAATGATCTGGCACTAATTGATTTTGAAAAATCTCACACCGTCATGCCTTTATTTTATGAGTACCTCTTTTCTAACATACTGTTGAGTTTTTTTTAAATTAAAATTTTTATTTAAATCAATGTTGACAAATACTATTTTCCTGATTTTGAAATCAACGTATTATGAGGGGGGGAAAGCTATTTGAGCACTGCTATGAGCAAGGTTCGGGATTCCCAGGTGGCACTAGTGGTAAAGAACTTGCCTGCCAAAGCTGGACGTAAGAGACACGAGTTTAAGCCCTGAGTTGGGAAGATTCCTTGGAGAAGGGCATGGCAACCCACTCCAATATTCTTGCCTGGAAAACTCCATGGACAGAGGAACGTGGCAGACTACAGTCCACGGGGTCACAAAGAGTCAGACATGACTGAAGTGACTTCGCATAGCACAGCATACATCAACAAGGTTCTGCCTTTGGAGTCCAATGTGTGGTCAAGATATTGAACCTTCACTGCTCCTTTTGTCGTGTAGCATTAGAACCATCTTGCCCTATGGCATGCCTTGGGATCAAGACTTTTTAAGATTACTTCTGGGTCCATGTTTACTTCATGAACCTTGAAGGACTGTGGTCAAGGATCATGCTCTCCTTGACTTACACCAATTGCACAGTAACACTTCCTGTATGCGCTGAATTCAGCCTCTTTCGCAACGGAAGGAGTTGTTGGGGGTGGGGGGGTGCCTGCAATTTAGCTCCTCACCTTACCTGATTTCATCCAAATGGCTTTATTTGTACATTTTGCCCACATTTTGCAAAAATGGGAAATAACAAACTGCACATTGTAGTGCCAATGATTAAACAGTGGAGATAAACTTGATGCAACTGAGATAAACATGAATGGAAATAAACATTTTGGAAACAAATAGCCTCACTTGGACACTCATTGCATAAACCAGGTAATTAGGTATTGATTTGGACAGGAAAAGATTAAAACTATAAAAGATGTTTTCAAGGGCACTGAAAGGTCAAATTTTTACCCCAACTTCAAATTAAGTTGGCTTGCCACTGTTTCATGGATGCCAGCAAAAGACACAAAACCCTAGGTCACAAAGGATTTTATTACTCAGGGTAATACCAGCACTAGTGCCAATTCTCTGAGCCCTGTTTTCTACAAAGAGAGTCAAGTGACATCTGCCCAGGCAATATGTCAAATTATAGGAGAGGAATCCTGAGTGTAGGGAACCTGAAATCTTCTTTGATTTCTAGTTTTTTTAATTTGTTAAGTTTTTAAAAAATTTTCTGGTCATACCATGGTTTGCAGGATCTTAGTTCCCTGATCCAGGATTGAACCTCTGTCCTTGGCAGTGAGAACATGCAGTCCTAACCACAGGACCACCAGCTAATTCATGAGATTTTTGTGTGTATATGACCCAGAGTGTGGCTTATCTTCATGAAAGTTCATGAGCGCTTGGGAAGAATGTGTATCCCATTGTTGTTGGATGACGTGTTCCATAAATGTCAATTAGATCAAGTCAATTGATGGTGCTGTTTAGGTCAACCATATTCTTTTTGATTCTCTGCCTGGTTAACTTAAAAATTACTGAAAGAAGAGTTTTGAAATTCCCAACCAGATAGCAGATTTGTCTATTTCTCCTTGCAGTTTTATAGTTTTTGTATCATTAATTATAACACTGTTAAGTGCAAACATGCTAAGAACGATTATATATTCTTGGAAAGTTAAATTATTTATTGTTATACAATGCCCCTCTTTAATCCTTATAAGTTTCCTTTTTCTGAAGTCCACTCTGTTTGTAATTAAGACAGCTACTACAACTTTCTTTTAACTAGTGTTAACATGGAATAGCTTTCTCCATCACTACACTTTTAACATATCTGAACCTTTATATTTAAAGTGGGTTTCTTGCAGGTAACTTAAAAGTTGGATCTTCTTTATCCAGTTGACAATTTTGGTCTTTCAATTGATGTATTAGACTATTCACATTTAAATTTATTATTGCTATAGTGGGAGTCAATATTACTTGAACACTCACTGGAGTGAACTATTACTGATATAGCCGGATGAATCACAAGCTGGAATCAAGATTGCCAGCATAAATATCAATAACCTCAGATATGCAGATGACAACCACCCTTATGGCAGAAAGTGAAGAGGAACTAAAGAGCCTCTTGATGAAGGAGAAAAAGGGGAGTGAAAAAGCTGACTTAAAACTCAACATTCAAAAAACTAAGGTTATGGCATCCAGTCACATCACTTCATGGCAAAGAGATGGGGAAACAATGGAAACAGTGACAGACTTTGTCTTCTTGGGCTCCAAAATCACTGCAGCCATTGCAGCCTTGAAATTAAAAGATGCTCATCCCCTGGAAGAAAAGCTATCACAAACCCAGACAACATATTAAAAAGCAGACACATCACTTTGCCAACAAAGGTCCATATAGTCAAAGCTATGATTTTTTCCTGTAGTCACGTATGGATGTGAGAGTTGGACCATAAGGAAGGCTGAATGCCAAAGAATTGATGCTTGGAACTGTGATGTTGGAGAAGGCTCTTGAGAGTCCCTTGGAGTGCAAGGAGAACAAACCATCCGATCCTAAAGGAAATCAACCCTGAATATTCCTTGGAAGGACTTATGCTGAAGCTGAAGCTCCAATACTTTGGCCACCTGATGGGAAGAGCTGACTCAATGGAAAAGACCCTGATGCTGGGAAAGATTGAGGGCAGGAAGAGAAAGGGGTGACAGAGGCTAAGTGAGATGGTTGGATAGCATCATTGACTCAATGGACCTGAGTTTGAGCAAACTCGGGGAGATAGTGAAGGACAAGGAAGCCTGGCTTGCTGTAGTCCATGGGGTCACAGAGAGTAGGACACTACTGAGCAATTGAACAACAACAACATAGTTGTAGTGATATCTACCACAATTGTAACCGTTTTCTATTTGTTATACTTGTTTTTGTTTCTTTTGTTCCTCTCTTTACCTGCCTTCTCTGTTTTTTAAAAAATATATTTATTTATTTATTTGGCTGTGCTGGGTCTTAGTTGCATCCTGCAAGATCTTTAGTTGTGGCATGTAAACTCTTCATTGTGGCACGTGGGATCTAACTCCCTGACCAGGGATCATACAGGACCTCCTGTATTGGGATCACCCACTACTGGACCACCAGAGAAGTCTCACCTTCTCTTGTTTTAATTGAGCCTTTCAAAGAACTACCCTGGTGGCTCAGACGGTAAAGTGTCTGCCCACAATGCAGGAGTTCAGTTCAGTTCAGTCGCTCAGTCGTGTCTGACTCTTTGCGACCTCGTGAACCACAGCACACCAGGCCTCCCTGTCCATCACCAACTCCCGGAGTCCACCCAAACCCATGTCCATTGAGTCAGTGATGCCATCCAACCATCTCATCCTCTGTTGTCCCCTTCTCCTCCTGCCCTCAATCTTTCCCAGCATCAGGGTCTTTTCAAATGAGTCAGCTCTTCTCATCAGGTGGCCAAACTATTGGAGTTTCAGCTTCAACATCAGTCCTACCAATGAACACCCAGGACTGATCTCCTTTAGGATGGACTGGTTGGATCTCCTTGCAGTCCAAGGGGCTCTCAAGAGTCTTCTCCAACACCACAGTTCAAAAGCATCAATTCTTCTGCACTCAGCTTTCTTTATAGTCCAACTCTCACCTGGGTTCAATCCCTGGTTTGGGAAGATCTCCGGGAGAAGGAAATGGCAACCCACTCCAGTATTCTCGCCTGGAAAATCCCATGGACGGAGAAGCCAGGTGAGCTACAGTCCATGGGGTCACAAAGAGTCAAACATAACTGAGTGACTTTCTTTCTTCAAAGAATTCCATCTTATCCTCTTCCTTGGCGTATCAAGAATACTTCTTTTAAAAATTATTTTAGTAATTGCCCTAGAATTTGCAATGTATGCTTTTAACTATTCTATGTCTGCCTTCAAACAACATGACTTCACATGTGGTGTGGGTACTTTAGAACATTTTCAGTTTCTTCCTCTTGCCCCTTATAACATTGCTGAAATAGAGTATGTTTCACATATCCATATCCATAAACTGTAATCTAATTGTTACTACTTTTAAAGTTATCTTTTAGATCAATTAAGAGTAAGAAAAATAAAATATTTTATTTTACCTTCTTTTATTCCTCCCACTTTCTTTATATAGATACTAAGTTTTGCCCTATGTCATTTTCCTACTCCCTGAAAAACTTTAAAGCTGCAATGAATTGCCTCAGATTTTGTTTGTTTGAAAAAGTATTTCTTCTTCACTCTTTTTTTTTTTTTAAAGAAACTTTCATCTTTATTTATTTATGTAATGTCTTAGGCCAGGCTGTGCTTGGCATGCGGGATCTTAGTTCTCCAACCAGGGACTGAACCAGTGCCCCCTGCACTGAGAGCCCAGAGTCTTAACCACTGGACCTAAAGGGAAGTCCCCTTCCTCTTTTTTTTTTTTTTGCCTCTCTGCTTACCACCCCCTCATTCTTTTTTTTTTAATGTTGATATTTAATTATTATCCTGAAGAACGAAATGGCAACCCACTCCAGTATTCTTGCCTAGAGAATCCCATGGAGAAAGGAGCCTAGCAGGCTACAGTCCACAGGTAGGCAAGAGTTGGACAAGACTTAGTGACTAAACCATTTAATTATTATATAAGCTTCAGGTGTACAGCATTATAATTCAACATCTGTATATACCATAAAATAAGTATCACAAATCTAGTTACCATTCATCACCATACAGTTGACTCCATTCCCTCTATTTCACCCACCTCTCAACTCCCTTCCCCTCTGGCAGCCCCTAATCTGATCTCTGTTTCTATGAATTTATTTTTGTTTTATTTGTTCATTTGTTTTATTTTTTCAGATACAATATATGAGTGAAATCATATGGTATCTATCTTTCTCTGACTTAGTTCACTTATTTCATAATACCTTTAAGATCTGTCTACGTTGTTGCAAATGGCAAGATTTCTCTTTTTTATGTCTGAGTGTATTCCATTTTGTATACACACATCTTCTTTATCCACGCATCCATCAATGGACACAGGTTGTTTCCTTATCTCGGCTATTTAAATAATGCTGTAATGAATATAGAGGTGCATGTATTTTTTTGAGTTAATGTTTTCATGTTCTCTGAATAAATACACAGAAGTGAAGTAGCTGGGTCAAATGGTAATTCCAGTCTTAATTTTTCTGAGAAACCTCCATATTGCTTTTCATGGTGGCTGTACCAATTTATAGTCCCACCAACGGTGTATGAGGATTCCCTTTTCTCCACACCTTATGCAACATCTGTTATTTCCTGTCTTTTCAGTCATAGCCATTCTAATAGATGGGAGATGATCTCTCATTGTGGTTTTGATTTGCATTTCCCTAATAATTAGTGATGTTGAACATCTACTCATGCATGTTGCCCATCTGTGTGCCTTCTTCGAAAAAATGTCTATTCAGGTCCTGTGCAAATTTTTTTTTATCAAAGTTGCTTGTTTTTTGTTGAATTATATGAGTTCTTTATATATATATATTGGGTTGGCCTAAAAGTTCATTCAGGTTTTCCTTTAAGATGGTACAGAAAACTTGAATGAACTTTTTTGCCAACCCAATATTTTGGATATTAGCCCCTTATCAGATACATGATTTGCACATACCTTCTCCATTCAATATGTTGCCTTTTCAATGTAAGACAGTTTCCTTCACTGTACAGAAGCTTTTTAGTGTGATGTGGTTCCATTTGTCTATTTTTGCTTTTGTTTCCCTTGCCTTTGGAGTCAGATCCATGAGCTATCACTACATGTCTTTGAGTTTGAGTGTTAAGTGTTACTCAGTCGCTTCTGACTCTCTGTGACCCCAAGAACTGTAGCCAGGCTCCTCTGTCCATGGGATTCTACCGGCAAAAATACTGGAGTGGGTTGCCATTCCCTTCTTCAGGGGACCTTCCGGACTCAGGAATCGAAATCACGTCTTCAGCACTGCAGGCAGATTCTTTACCATCTGAGCCACCAGGGACTGCCTATGTTTTCTTCTAGCAATTTTGTGGTTTTAGGTCTTACATTCAAGTCTTTAATCCATTTTGAGTTAACTTTTGTGTACAGTGTAAGACAGTGGTCTAGTTTCATTCTTTTTCATGTGACTATCTAGCTTTCCCAACACTACTTATTGAAGAGACTATCCTTTTTCCATTGTATGTTCTTTGTTTCTTTGTCCTAAATTGTCCTTCCACATATAGGTTTATTTCTGAGCTCTCACTTCTGTTCCATTGGTCTGTGTGTCTGTGTTTGCCAGTACCATATTGTTTTATTATTAGATCTTTGTAGTATAGTTCGACATCAGGGAGCAGGATATCTCCAGCTGTGTTCTTTTCTCAAGACTGTATAGCCTTTTTGAGTCTCTTTCAGTCCTGAAGGATAATCTAACTGGGTAGGAATTCTAAGTTTGTCTTATTTTGTTTAAAATTTTAAATATTTCACTCTTCTTGCTTTCACAGTTTCTGACAATTTCACTGTAATTCTCATGCTTGTTGTTCTGTAAGTAGTAAGGTAATTTTCCCCTTTCTTGCTTTCAAGATTTTTTGTCTTTATTTTTATGCAGTTTGAATATGATGATTATTCTACTATACTGAACAGTAAACAACTGTGTCCTTCACTCCAGAGGGAACATTATCTCCATCCTCCAAAGCTATTTACTGTTCTAACATCCTTGAAAAGATCATCTGGATGTGCAGAAAGACAAGAGATCTATGAAGAATTTATCCACGTATAAAACACTGTGCAAATTGCACTGGAAATTGTGTTCAAAACAGTGTCCTCAGGGAGAATTCCCTGGTGGCCCAATGGCTAGGACTTGGTGCTTTCACAACTGTGGTTCCGGCTTCGATCTCTGGTCAGGGAACTAAGATTCCTGCAAGTTGCATGGTGCAGCTGAAATTTTAAAGTGCTCTCAGCCTTGGTTGTCCATTAGTATCAGCTGAGATCTTTATAAGCCAATGCTCACAGATTCTGTTTCAATTGGTCTGGGGTGGAACCCAAGCCATCAGTAGTTTGCAAAACCCCTGGGTGATTCTAATGTAGAACCAGGGTGGAGAACACCTGTCTAAAAGATGCTGAGGTGAGGTATAATTAGTAAATATATTTTTAGCTCAGTGCTTCTCAAAAGTTTACTGGGCATGTGAATTACTTCAATGCAGACTCTGATTCAATAGGTCTGGAGTGGAGCCAGGGATTCTGTTTCTGACAAGCTCCTGGATATAGCCTAATGCTATCATTTGACTCTGAGCAGAAAGGTTACTGGGATTCCCTGGTGGCTCAGATAGTAAATCATCTGCCTGCAATGCGGGAGACCCAGGTTCAATCCCTGGGCCAGAAAGGTTATCTCTCATTGAGAATATGCTAATTATAATATGTGTCTACTGTAAACTTTCATATATATACTTCAGAAATTTACCATATATGAAAGGAGAAAGCAGTTTGACTCTGGAAGATGGTTTTGCAGTAAGAGTGAGACCTTTTGCTTCCCAAGACCACAGAAAACACCTTGGGTGTTGAGATCTTGAAAAATTTGACAGACAGTTCAGGGTGTTAACAAAAACACAGAGATTTAGAATACATGGCCATTAAATCCTAAACAACAACTTTACTCTGAATCTCACATTGCTCAAATATGGATGGTGGTAATAGCTGAGGAATGGTCCACAAATTTGGATTCAAGTGCCAGAGAAATCCTGATACTACTAGAGCAGAGAGTCCATCAGGTTTGAGCAACCCAGAGAAACACTGATCAATGTGTTATTATTTCTCCATCTACAGGAATATGAAAAATTATCTCTGGACTGCCTCCTCTCAATCTTTCAGTTTAATTTCCAAGGGTTATGATACCATTGACCTCTGAGCCCTCAGAGCTGGCACTTGTATCTCTCCCCCACCCTGCAGCCCTGGCAAAGAGTACGAGGGGAAATCCCTCTTCCAGGGCCAGTGCTATTAATTAGCAGGCCTTCCCTAGCCTCAGCAGTAAACAATCTGCCTACAATGCAGGAGTCTCAAAGTCTTGGGTTTGATCCCTGGGTCAGGAATATCCCCTGGAGAAGGGAATGCAACTCACTCCAGTTTTCTTGCCTGGAGAAACCCCATGGACAGAGGAGTCAGGCAGGTTACAGTTCATGAGGTCGCAAACAGTCGAACACGACTGAAGTGACTTAGCATGCACGCATCCCAGCCTAGCAATTTGTCCACTTTCAGCCTAAACAAATATCTTTCTGGCTACAGGAGCCCCTTATTTGTATTCCTGAGTAAACAGAAGGCTCCTAGACTTCCTGCCAGGCATCAAGGAACCTGGAGGACATAAAGAAGCATGCCTGTAAGATATTTATCCTATTGATGGCCCTGGGGCAAGAGGGAGAGAGGAAGATCTGGGGCCTTCTTTGACATGCCTCCTTAGCAAGTTAATGCCTGTTTACCACCAACTGCTGCTAGAAGTATCTAGAAATACCACTTCAGGGACTTCCCTAGTGGACCAGTGGTTAGGAATCAGCCTGCCAATGCAGGGCATGTGGGTATGATCCCTCACCTAGGAACGAAGATCTCACATGCTGCAGGGCAACTAAACCTATGCACCACCACTCCAGAGCCCACATGCTTCAACTAAGACCCGACACAGCCAAAAACAAATAATAAAATATTAAAATACATATGTATTTTTTAAAATTTTAAATAAAGAAATAATACCACTTCACAACAATGAGATAGGTCATCCTTCCTTTCCCACTGAGCCTTACTTCTCTGAGTTTTCTCATACAGATATGCTGAAATGAGAGCAGGAGGTCTTGGCTTTCCCTGACCTCTGGGCTTCTTACATCCATCAGAAAAGAAAAATACCATGGCAAGGTACTCAGAGCCAAGGAAGGGAGACTGCCTCGGCCCATTAGCCAAGTGGATCAGATGTGAAAATGACACTGCTGTAGGGGTCACCAGTTTTTGCTCATGTACTATGGACCCAAAATAAATAAAACCTTGGCTCTGCCCTTGAGAGTCCAAAATCTGAGTTAATGGTTTTCTAAGGTTAGGTCAAGTTGTTTAAATACTCAAATAGAATATATCTATCTGTTTGTTCAGAGCAGTAGACATTTTGTTGTTCAAGGTTTCAAGAGGCTAATAATTAAAGATGGGAGTAGGTGGTTCCATAGGCTGTCTAATCTCTAAGAAAGTGCACGAAGTCCCTAATGGATGGAAATAGTGTCTTTGGTCCATTCCAGATGTTTCATAATAATTAAAATATTGTCCCTTGATGACAATGTTAGGTTCAGGCACAGGGGGCAGACCCACGGGAACCACACAATGCCCCTCAATTGTGGGTGCCATCAGCCAGCAATGGTAGCCAGAGAGGGAGAATACGGCTCCTGTTTCTTCCCTAAACTCCCTCTTATCGCAGCAAACCTAGAAACTCAAAGCTTTCAGAGGTCAGGAAGGTAGTACAGGGTTGTGAGACCAAAAAAGTTGGAGGAATTCTGTGCATTTTAGAAGCATTCAAATTACTTTCTCAGCAACAATTTCTAGAGCTGGCCTAGAAAATCTGCTTCACCATTTCCATCTGTTTTTGTTTGGACATGTTACTTCACCTCTTTAATTCTTTGACTCCTCATCAGTAAATAGGGACAGGAATACCCAGCCTGCATGTATCCCCAGGTGGTTGTGATAATTTAATTATCCAGTATAAATAAAAGCATTTTTAAAATATAAATCATTACAAAAATGCAAGCAACTTAATATCAAGTCTTCTTTATCGCTGAAGCTTTATGTTCTATTTCTCTTAGAACTGAGGGATATACATTCCTATCTATTTTCCAGAATTCCACTGATAATATTTGTTGGAAAAAGTACTCTTTTTCTGCTGCCCTAACTTGTTGAGAGTACGGCTTACGCAACTGTTAACTTGCTGCCCTACAGCAAATCAAATCGACAAATATTTACTAGCTGCTGAGCTCAGCTTTGTAAGAAATACAAAAACTATGAGATTCACTTTCTGCATTAAAGGAGCAAATTGCCCAGCTGCACATGGTACCCATATATTCTTTTTTTTTTTTTTCCATTTATTTTTATTAGTTAGTGGCTAATTACTTTACAATATTGTAGTGGTTTTTGTCATACATTGACATGAATCAGCCATGGATTTACATGTATTCCCCATCCCGATCCCCCCTCCCACCTCCCTCTCTACCCAATCCCTCTGTGTCTTCCCAGTGCACCAGGCCCGAGTACTTGTCTTCTGCATCCAACCTGGGCTGGTGATCTGTTTCACACTTGATAATATACATGTTTCGATGCTGTTCTCTTGAAACATCCCACCCTCGTCTTCTCCCACAGAGTCCAAAAGTCTGTTCTGTACATCTGTGTCTCTTTTTCTGATTTGCATACAGGGTTACTGTTACCATCTTTCTAAATTCCATATATATGCGTTAGTATACTGTATTGGTCTTTATCTTTCTGGCTTACTTCACTCTGTATAATGGGCTCCAGTTTCATCCATCTCATTAGAACTGATTCAAATGAATTCTTTTTGATGGCTGAGTAATATTCCATGGTGTGTATGTACCACAGCTTTCTTATCCATTCATCTGCTGATGGGCATCTAGGTTGCTTCCATGTCCTGGCTATTATAAACAGTGCTGCGATGAACATTGAGGTGCATGTGTCTCTTTCAGATCTGGTTTCCTCGGTGTGTATGCCCAGAAATGGGATTGCTGGGTCATATGGCAGTTCTACTTCCAGTGTTTTAAGGAATCTCCACACTGTTCCCCATAATGGCTGTACTAGTTTGCATTCCCACCAACAGTGTAAGAGGGTTCCCTTTTCTCCACACCCTCTCCAGCATTTATTGCTTGTAGACTTTTGGATAGCAGCCATCCTGACTGGCGTGTAATAGTACCTCATTGAGGTTTTGATTTGCATTTCTCTGATAATGAGTGCTGTTGAGCATCTTTTCATATGTTTGTTAGCCATCTGTATGTCTTCTTCGGAGAAATGTCTGTTTAGTTCTTTGGCCCATTTTTTGATTGGGTCATTTATTTTTCTGGAATTAAGCTGAAGGAGTTGCTTGTATATTTTTGAGATTAATCCTGTGTCTGTTGCTTCGTTTGCTATTATTTTCTCCCAATCTGAGGGCTGTCTTTTCACCTTGCTTATAGTTTCCTTTGTTGTGCAAAAGCTTTTAAGTTTCATTGGGTCCCATTTGTTTATTTTTGCTTTTATGTCCAATATTCTGGGAGGTGGGTCATAGAGGATCTTGCTGTGATTTATGTTGGGGAGTGTTTTGCCTATGTTCTCCTCTAGGAGTTTTATAGTTTCTGGTCCTACATTTAGATCTTTAATCCATTTTGAGTTTATTTTTGTGTATGGTGTTAGAAAGTGTTCTAGTTTCATTCTTCTACAAGTTGTTGACCAGTTTTCCCAGCATCACTTGTTAAAGAGGTTGTCTTTTTTCCATTGTATATTCTTGCCTCCTTTGTCGAAGATAAGATGTCCATAGGTCCATGGATTTATCTCTGGGCTTTCTATTCTGTTCTATTGATCTATATTTCTGTCTTTGTGCCAGTACCATACTGTCTTGATGACTGTGGCTTTGTAGTAGAGTCTGAAGTCAGGCAGGTTGATTCCTCCAGTTCCATTCTTCTTTCTCAAGATTGCTTTGGCTATTCGAGGTTTTTTGTATTTCCATACAAATTGTGAAATTATTTGTTCTAGTTCTGTGAAAAATATCGTTGGTAGCTTGATAGGGATTGCATTGAATCTATAGATTGCTTTGGGTAGTATAGCCATTTTGACAATATTGATTCTTCCAATCCATGAACACAGTATATTTCTCCATCTGTTTGTGTCCTCTTTGATTTCTTTCATCAGTGTTTTATAGTTTTGTATGTATAGGTCTTTTGTTTCTTTAGGTAGATAGACTCCTAAGTATTTTATTCTTTTTGTTGCAATGGTGAATGGTATTGTTTCCTTAATTTCTCTTTCTGTGTTCTCATTGTTAGTGTATAGGAATGCAAGGGATTTCTGTGTGTTAATTTTATATCCTGCAAGTTTACTATATTCATTGATTAGCTCTAGTAATTTTCTGGTAGAGTCTTTAGGGTTTTCTATGTAGAGGATCATGTCATCTGCAAACAGCGAGAGTTTCACTTCTTTTCCTATCTGGATCCCTTTTACTTCTTTTTCTGCTCTGATTGCTGTGGCCAAAACTTCCAAAACTATGTTGAATAGTAGTGGTGAGAGTGGGCACCCTTGTCTTGTTCCTGATTTTAGGGGAAAGGCTTTCAATTTTTCACCATTGAGGGTAATGCTTGCTGTGGGTTTGTCATATATAGCTTTTATTATGTTGTGGTATGTTCCTTCTATTCCTGCTTTCTGGAGAGTTTTTATCATAAATGGATGTTGAATTTTGTCAAAGGCTTTTTCTGCATCTATTGAGCCCATATATTCTAAGGAGGAAAAAACTGCCTATGCTCTCTGGATGCTACCTGTACACCTGGAGCTTTACTTCAAATACAAGAAACAGCTGGTGTTCATGATTTAAGGCTCAATACAAACAGTAGAGAGAATTTATTTTACAAGCTGTCTGGTTTGGCAAAATTCCAGAATTCATCAACTAGAAAGATAAGGATGATGATGATAATGATAAAAATGCTTCTTCATAGTTGGTCTGAGGATAGTGACATAAAAAAAGTACAATTTACATAAGACATTCCAAAACTGGAACAAATCCTCAACTTCACCCAAAATAGACTTATAGCAGGCAGCACCTGTAAAAACCAATGGTAACCCTATATACTTGACATGGCTGTGCATGGAAGCTGGACCTATGGAAGTTTCAGGCCATGTTCCTTTAATGAATCCTTTTACTGAAAAGGGCATCAATATCTGTTTAACATAGAAAAGCTCCCAGAGAAAGAACCCCGCAATTTCAAAACCCAAATAATACTAAAAATGGAAACATCCAACCAGTGCTTTTCTGTGAATTATTGAGATCTTTCAGTCTTAAGATAAATCTAAAAAAAATACATTGTGGGACTTTCCTGGCAGTCCAGTGGCTAAGACTCTGTGCTTCCACTGCAGGGCATGCTGGTTTGATCCCTGGTTAGGGAACTAAGATCTCACATGCCACAAGGTGTGGCCAATAAATAAATAAGGGTTCTAATAAGGGAAAATGCCAGTGCCTCATTCAGAAATGAATTTTTAACATTTGGTGAGAATAATAATTATTCAAGCTAACACATATGGAGTACTTCCACCTGTAGGTAAAGTGCTTAAGACTTTCATGCATTAGCTTACTGAATCCTCTTCATAAGTTACTATAAATACAGTCACTATCCTCATCTTAAAATAAAGGAAACTAGGGTTCCCAGAGGTTATAGCACGGCTCAAGGTCACATGACCGAGTGAAGGAGTTGGGCTATTTGGCTGCTCCTTGCCATATGTAACAGACAAGTGGATATGGTCTGCCTTGAAGTCCCCAGATGGCTGCAGTTCAATAAGCAGCTCTGGTTCCAAGTACCTAATCCCATTCACAGCCATGGACTATGCCCCTACCCCATCCTATTATTTACTTCACAGAAGGTCTTCTTTTGGTCCCCAACAGGACTGGGTATAAGACTTGAAAATGGTTCAGCGAGCCCCCTCCCAGTACTACAAAAAAGAGAATTTAAAATACTTTTTTTCCATTATCAATAGATTATCTCTTTCCTACCCTCTTCGATGTCCTTAATAGTGAAAAATTCCATGGAGACTGGTTTGATGAGGTATGAGAGCCTTTTGAACTGAAATGTGATTCAGAAATTCAAGTTGTGTCCATGAAAGTTTATGATTTAGATCTTCTCTTTTTCACTGGGGTCTTCACTTAGGGAACAGAAGATATTGTTTGTTTTGGGCAAGAACCTTATTGCTCTTCAGATTTTCCACCTGTAAAATGTGGATAACATTAGCCCCCATTTTCCAAGTGGTTTTGGGGAGTATAAAAGAATACAAGGAAGAGAGGTAAGAATAATTTTATAATATTATACAAGCCAGATGCCATCTTCTCTAACATTTCCAATCTAGAGTCCCCACCACCACCCATCACTCTCCTGACAGCAGCTGGTTTTATTTATAGCATCTCTCATTACCCAAATTAAAATTTATTTTATTTGGCTGTGACAGGTCTTAGTCTCAGCACATGGGATCTAGTTCACCAATCCAGGCCCCCAGCATTGGAAGCAAGGAGCCATAGCCACTGGACCATCAGGGAAGTTTCCCAAATTAAAATTTTAATTTAACAGTTCTCTTTTTTTTTTTTTAATTTAACAGTTCTCTTGAGAACTTCCTGTCTCTCCAACTACAGTGAAATTCCATGCAAGAAGGGATTTTTGTTTTTTTATTTAACATTGCATTGCCAGCATCTAAAACTGTCCCTGGTACACATTAGATTCTCAATAAATGCATGTTGCATGTATGTTGCATAGTAAAACCTTTAAAAAAAAAAACACTATATCTTTGTAAACACTTTTAAAAATTGGATTTCAGGTCCATGTGTGCATGCTCAGTTGTGTCTGACCCTTTCCAATCCTATAGACTGTAGCCCACCAGGCTCTTTTGTCCATGGGATTCTCCAGGCAAGAATACTGGAATGGGTTGCCATTCCGTCCTCCAGGGGAGATCTTCCCAACCCAGGGATCAAACCCATGTCTCCTGTGTCTCCAGCATTTCAGGCAGATTCTTTACCCACTGAGCCACCTGGGAAGTCCTAGAAATAGATTAACTGTCAGTTCAGTTCAGTTCAGTCGCTCGGTCGTGTCTGACTCTTTGCGACCCCATGGACTGCAGCATGCCAGGCTTCCCTGTGCATCATCAACTCCCAGAGGTTACTAAAACTCATGTCCATTGAGTCAGTGATGCCATCCAACCATCTCATCCTCTGTCGTCCCCTTCTCCTCCTGCCTTCAATCTCTCCCAGCATCAGGGTCTTTTCTAGTGAGTCAGTTCTTCACATCAGGTGGCCAAAGTAATTAATTGTAATTAATCCAAATTAATTGCAATTGTAATTACAAATTAATTGCAATTAAGGATTAATTGTAATCCTTGGTTAATGGCATGCCCTCTTTTGTTATTTAGCTGTTGAATTAGGTTTTTTACCTGGAAAAGAAAAAGGTAACCTAAAACAAAAGCTCAGGTCCTTCATCTCACCAAAGGGCTTTGACCCTTATCTCATGTCCCAATCTCTCCCCATCTAAGGTAATCATCATTCAGAATCCCAGGTTCTCCATTTCCCTACAAGTAGATCCTGAGATGGGATTCTTGTTTAGATGATTTACTGAGGGAGTTCTCAGGAGAAGGGGAGTTTGGGAAGCAGGGATGGAGAGGGAAAAATAGCTAAGCAAGGATGTGGAATCTGCTGGAGCCTGGATTCAGAGCTCTCAGGCATACAGTGAACCACAGCATTGACTCTACCTTGAAGCAAAGACTACCTGTTCGTACCCAGAGTCAGTCAGTGATGGACTGACATTTGGGGAGGTGGTAAACAGAAAGCAGGTGCATGGTTTCCTGGGTAAGGCAACCTCCTTTTGGCTAATGGCAATACTCCAGAGAAGGATGGGGCCTGATATGTTTGACAGCCAACATTCATAGTAGCTAGGGATAAGTGCACTTGACCAGGAAAAGGGGGCTGGGTGTGTCTACTATATCTTGCTTCCCTCCTATCCTTTTTATTGAGTTATAGCTGATTTACAATATTGCATGTTTTAGGTGTACAACAAAGTGATTCATAATTTTTAAAGATTATATTACATTCATATTTATATGAATGTAAAATATTATAAAATATTTGCTATATTCCCTGTGCTGGACGATATATATCCTTATAGCTCATTTATTTTATACATAGTAGTTTGTACCTCTTAATCCCCTACCCCTATCTAGCCCTCTCCCTCTTCCCTCTCCCCATTACACACCACTTTGTTCTCTATATCTGTGAGTGTGTTCCTTTTTGTTATATTCACTCATTTGTTTTATTTTTCAGATTCTACATATAACTGATAACACAGTGTCTTTCTCTGTCTGACTTGTTTTACTATTGCTTACTTTTTTACATAGTCTTATCAAATTTTGTATGTCTTCCTTATAAGTGTGTGTGTATATGTGTATATATAAATTATATATATATATATTTACCTTCCAATTATTTGGAACTTTCTAGAAAGGAAATCACACTAAATTTTGTTCTGACTGTAGTATAATATTTCAGTATGTGAAAATACCATATTTATTCACCCACTGTCCCACTGGTGGACTTTTAAGTTGTTTTTAAGTTTTTGCTGTTATGAACAGTGTTGCTGTAAAGATTCTCATATATGTCTCCAGTTACATTGCAAGAATTTCTTGGGTTTATAACTCTGAGAGACAGTGAAGGGCAGGGGAGCCTGGCATGGTACAGTCCATGAGGTCACAAAGAGTTGGATACAACTTAGCGACTGAACAGCAATGCTTGAGGTGGAAGAGATGGTAGGGATGGATCGAAGTGTAAAATTTAGAAGATAATGCCAAACTATTCTCCAAAGTTAATTTGCTAATTCACATACCCACCAACAAGGTATAAGAGATCCTGTTATCTACCTCCTCTCCAACTTTTCTCTTTTTTTTTTGGCTGTACTGTGTCTTCATTGCTGCTTGTGGGCTTTCTCTAAGAGTTTGAGCTGACGGGGGATGCTCTTCGTTGCAGTGTGCAGGCTTCTCATTACTGGCTTCTCTTGTTGCAAAGCACAGGCTGTAGGCATACTGACTGCAGTAGTTGCACCACACTGGCTCAGAAGTTGGAGTGTGAAGGTTCTAGAGACAAGCTCAGTGATGTGGTACACAGGCTTGGTGGCTCCACGCCATATGGAATCTTCCCAGGCCAGGGATCAAATCAGTATCCTCTGCTTTGGCAGGCAGATTCCTATCTACTGCCCACCAGGGTCCTCCAAATTTCTGACTTATATAAACTGAATGAGTATAAAATGGCTTTTCATTTTGGTTTTGATTTGTATGTCTTCCATCAGTAATCATCTCTTCCTGAAAGTGTCAGTCACTCAGCTGTGTCCAACTCTGTGATCCCAGAACTGTAGCCCACTAGGCTCCTCTGTCCATTCGATTCTCCAGGCAAGAATACTGGAGTGGGCATCCATTTCCTTCTCCAGGAGATCTTCCTGACCCAGGGATTGAACCCATGTCTCCCGCAGTGCAGGCAGATTCTTTACCACTGGGCCACCAGGGAAGTCCACCCTCTGGACTGTAGCCCGCCAAGTTCCTCTGTCCATGAGATTCTCCAGGCCAGAATACTGGGGTGGGTTGCCATGGCCTCCTCCAGGGGATCTTCCTGACCCAGGGATCGAACCTGCTTCTCTTGCAGCTTCTGCATTGCAGACAGTTTCTTTACCACTGAGCCATGGGGGAAGCTCCAATCATCTCTTCCTATGTTATCAGAATACCTGTTACTTCTTCTTAAGTGAAGTGCTTGCTCATATCTTTTATCCAGTTTTCTATTGGATTATTTATCCTTTTCTTACTAATCTGTAGGAGTTCTTTGTATGTCTTTTGTCTTTTGAGTGTATTATGAATATTATGGCTATCTTCTAATTTCCAACTTGTTTTCTCATTTTATAGAGTCTTTTAATGATATCTCTTAATTTTATTATAGTCACAGGTATTCTTTTATGGTTTTTATGCCTTGTTTAATAAATCTTTCTCTTAAGGAATCTAAAGGACCATTTCAATCTTGGGGGGGGCAAGGGGTTCCACAAACAGAGGTTACAGGCAAGTCACAGAGGCAAGCATGTTATATCTACTGAGGCACTGTCTAGTCTGAAGCAGCCCTGACTAGCCAGCACAAGCAACCAGCTGGCTGGCAGGTGTGCTTTGGTTATAGAATTGGATGTATCAATGCTATTAGAGCTGGATACCATTAAAAATTCTAATCATAGACTGTAATTAACTTTCCTTGCTCTGACGCCCCGCTCACTAAACAACCTTCTGATTATAATTTGGCTTCCCATGTATCTTCGCCTACAGGGAGAGAATGTACTGTTCAGGCCGACGTGAGGATCCAATCCACTAAACAGTTACATGCCATGATGTAAATTAATAAATTTGTATTCTGATTTTATCATGTGCCTCATCTAAGCTCTGGAGGCGTGAGTCAGCATCCCCAAGTCTAATCAATACAGACACAGAAAATATCAAGCTTCTGAGCTGAAAAACTAAGAACTAGACCCTGGACCAGAGCGCAATCACCAAGGTAACATTACCCTGGAGGCCCCTCAGCCTGATGGAGAAGGGTATGTCATGTGATATGGACAAGGATTAAAATTGACTTTTGACATTATAAAGAGCTGCATATTCAAAACCAACCATGGCTTGGTTCCATTCAGGTGAAGGCAAAGAATAGAAGATGATCAGGAGACTCATATTGAATATTTATTGGCTTATGAGCACATACCAGATGCTGCACAAATCCTAGGCAGAAGGGTAAGATTTACAGACATGTTTGAAAAGAGCAAATTAAAAAAGAGAGAGAGAGAGAAAATAAAACAGGCAGATGGTACATGCTAAGGAAAAATGTAACAAGAGGAGCCTGACTGATGAATCTCTGCTCCACCTTGCTACTCAAGGTCCAGGATACAAAATAGAAAAAGCAACTTTAAAGATCAAAACCAAAAAATGAAAACCAGGAGAAGGAAACACAAGGTACACCAGCAAACAAATAGGGATGTGCAAGGGTGGCAAGATTACCCAAGCCAGAGGAGTGATTTAGGACCAAAAGGGTGAGAGAAAGATCTCTGGAGTAAGTTCAAAAGGCAAAGTAGAGGTGAGCCCATCAGGACACATGGGGATAATTTAGCTATCCTGCTATTATATTAGATTAGCACTTAATCCAGGCTTTCTGAGTGAGCAGTACCTATAAGGACACAGATCACTTTCTGCATCCCAGTTACACTGAATAATAAAGGGGAGAATGTGATCAGAATTGTAATATCTGGGAATTTTTGACCCAGTGATGACATGTGAGTCTATATTTTATATTCAGACTAACAGCGAACAAAAACAAAACAAGGGGATGACCTGTACTGAGGAACTTATGGGATCTATTTTTCAAAGAAAAATATGTTCAAGGAGGAGTGAGATCAGTTAAAGGAAGTTCTGTGACATCTGTGAGACCAGTCTGAAAGACAAACATTACCTCCCACAGCGCTTCCCTTGGGGCTCCCACCAGAGCAAGGCCATGGGTGTGGCTAGATCAGATGAAACTAGAAAACCATTTCACACGCCTTTTGATCTAAAAATGAGGTAGAGACATGCCACTCAGTAAGGGTTGATCCTAAGTGTGGCTTGCCCATCCAGCTATGTGGAAGGAAAGGCATACAGAGAGCTCGGTGAAACGGCAGAACCAAAACACAGCAGGTTAGCAGAAGTGCTTCTCTCAGCACACGGCCAGAATGCACAAAATACACGGAAGGGGGCTGGCAGGTGGCTGACCTGTGTTCTCTACAAAGCCAGAAGACTCCGATTCATGTGTGAAGGAATAAGCTCTCTTTAATAAGGGCCTCTGTATGTGTGCACAAGGGGATATATAATGTAGACAGAACGAGGCTCTTCTAGATGTTGTCCCGCACATGCTCCATGATGGTCTTCAGCCCCAGCCAGGTTTCCTGTGCAGTGGGGATGATCTGGCTGGCAGGCAGAGCGAAGCCATAGTCCCCAGTATCTCTCAACTCAAAAGAGAACGCATACTTGATGCCATTATCATATGCCCAGTCAATAGTACTCCCACTAGATGCATCTGTTGAGTCAAAAAGAGAAAACACTTTGAAGCCTATTTCCTTTCAGGGTTAGATGGGACGGGGCTAGGAGCTCTACCAACCTGTGGTTCCTTAGTGATCTATAGTTCTTTCTGAAAGTCATCAGGCCTACACAGAAATGTTGACCTGATCCCTATGTCTCAGACTGTCCTGTACCATGAAGGTCTTCAC
This sequence comes from Cervus elaphus, assembly GCF_910594005.1. Lineage (NCBI taxonomy): Eukaryota > Metazoa > Chordata > Mammalia > Artiodactyla > Cervidae > Cervus > Cervus elaphus. The sequence continues at coordinate 100,254,938 of NC_057832.1, read as the reverse complement.
TGGTCTCAATCCAAGAGCTTTTAAATCCTCATTTCCATTTTGTCACCACTTCACTGTTAGGACTCCTTCAGGTCACTGGAAGCCAATATCTGCAGAGTGTGGGAGGCAGCCTCCAACACAGCCACAATGATCCTTATCTCCTAGTATTCACATCCTTGTGTAATGCCCTCCTATGCTGGACAGGGCCAACATCACCTGTTTGACTGCAGAAATGAAAGTGTGCACCCTTCAAAACTAGGTCACAAATAAAAATGGCTTCTGCCCTTGCTCTCTCTTGAATTACTGGCTCTGATAGAGACGGCTGTTATGTTGTAAGAACACTCAAGCAGACCTTTATAAAGAGGTCTATGTGGTGAAGAACTCACTGCCAACAATTAGCAATCACTTGTCAGGCACCAGAGTGAGTCTGAGAAGCAGATCCCTCAGCCCCATTAAGCCTCTAGATGACTGTGACCCTGGAAGACATCTTGACTGCAACCCCCTGAGAGCGCCTGAGCCAGAGCCATCCAGCTAGGCAGCTCTGGAGTTCCTGACCCACAGAAACTGTATAAGAAAATTTATGTTTATTGTTTTAAGCTGCTAAATTTTAGGATAACTTTTTGCATCTCAAGAGGTAACTAACAACACAGAGAGAAGGAAACACTTGGGACTTCCCTTTGTCAAAAGGCTGAGAAAAGGCAAAAGGCCTGTTTTCCTGCTTCTTCCAGTCAAACTCAACTACAGCAGAAGCTGGATAAAGGTGTAGTGTAGATGATAGTGAATAATAAAGTACCAATGTCAATAGCAGCTATCATTTGTTGAACATCTACCATGAGCCAGCCATCATACTGGTAAGTTTACATTTATGATCTCATTTAATCTTTAATAAATTAGTGAGGTGGGTATTACTGTCCTTGTTTTTCAGATGAGAAAAAAATCCAGGCTCAGAATAGAATACTTTGTCTACGAAAATACAGATGGAAAATGGCAGGGCTGAAATTCAGATCCATCTGATGACAAAGCCCATACTTTCTTCAACCTACTTGGGGTTCAGTTAGAATGTTTATGTATATGTATATGTATGTATATGTATATATGTATGTATGTATAATATGTATGTGTTATATATATATATATATATATAATGTGTATATATGTAAAATATAAATATAAAACATATGGTGGTGGTGGTGTAGTTGCTCAGTTGTGTCCAATTCTTGTGGCCCCATGGACTGTAGCCCATCAGGCTCCTCTGTCCATGGGATTTCTCAGGCAACAATACTGGAGTGGGCTGCCATTTCCTTCTCCAAGGGACCTTCCTGACCCAGGGATTGAACCTGTGTCTCTTGTGTTGCGGCAGTCTCCCACGTCGCAGGCGAATTCTTTACCAACTAAGCTACCAGGGAAGCCCATAATATACACATGTCTGTTAAATGAAAATATGGGTCCCTTCATTTTTCTATTGTTCCTGAAGGTTGTTTCTTATGATACCATTTGTGATTTTCTAGAAATGCTGCTTCAGCTGCAATTACATGTTCCCTAAGTTTATGGAATAGGCTCTCCTAATCTCTCTGAAATTCCTGTGTAATTCCTACAGCTTTTCTCTACCTTGACAAAAATGCTGAATAAAAAACAGACTATGGCACCAGCAAGTTACATAGAAAGCTCAAGTATTTCAGAACAGGTTTTAAATTCAGGAAGAGGGCAAGAGGACCTCTGCTGAACAAAGTGATCAGATTCAAGAACTTCACTTTACTTGGGTCCTTGCTAAGTCTACATACCTACTCTTTTTTAAACAAAACTGGGAACATACTAATAACACTGGTGTGCACACTCTATTTTTCAATTAACAATTGAAGATTATTTCCTATTAGCACATACAGATCCACCTCATTCACTTAAGGGCTGCATAGTGTTTCACTGTAAATGAGGTAAAGTTGCTTAATCATGTCTGACTCTTTCTGACCCCGTGGACTGTAGCCTGCCAGGCTCCTCTGTCCGTGGGATTTCCCAAGCAAGAATACTGGAGTGGATTGCCATTTCTTTTTCCGTTTCACTGTAGGAATGCACTAAATACATTTTTATCCAGTACTCTATTGATAAACATTTAGGTGCTTCCCAGTCTTCTGTGACTAAACAATGTTGTCATGAACATCCTTAAAACTCACAGTCTACCCATGAGCCAAACAAGCTCAAAGAATTTGTTTCTAAGCCCTTAGTAGATCAGAATCTGTGAAGAGGAGAGGAAAGGGTTGCTAGAGGAAGGTGGCCCAAGGAAGGAGACATGAAAACTCTAGAAAGCAGACACAAGAATTAAAGAAGCAAAACAAGCTGGGCTGTTCAGCAAAAGGATTGAACAGTCCAATACAGCACAGAAGGTTTTCAAGATACCACAACTGACATTCAGAAGGCCACTCAGTCATGAGGAAAGGAGCTTCTCTTTCCTCTTCTACATGCTCAAAGAAGGCAGGAGAGTGTGAAAATCCATTTTAGAATTATTTATATTTACACAAATACAAATAATTTGTATAACTGAATAATATATACAAATTTTATAATTCATCTAAAATGTATATTATAATTCATCTGAAAGGATTAATCTAAGGAAAGGGTCAGCACTTGAAGGGACAAATGTCAACTACTTACATCCCACACACCCTCACCCAGAGAGTTAGAGTGTTTTTATACAAAAATTGATTTCATTTTGGGGAAGAAAGGAGGGCAGGCAAAGCCTATAAAAAATACAGAAGATGGGCTCTTGAAAGAGGTAGAAAATATTATGTCTCTTGATAACACTCAGGAGAGCCTTTCTCCTATTCTGTCGGAGCAATCTGATGAGTATCTCTTACTTTGGGCACAGCTTATGTTGGGAAGAAGAATGTTTTTTGATATGGGAAGAAAAGGCAATTCTTTAAACTGGCATTTAGACCCAAAGACCAGGACTCTGGTGACCTGCAGAGATCTTTGGAGAGGACCTCCTCAGAAGGCTCCTGCCAAGTTCCTTTAGCTCTCTTTGGCGTAGGGCTCAGTTCTGACTAATTAAATAGAGGGTGGTGAACCTCTCCTAATGCGTTTGTTCTCAGAGGTGTTCCCATTCAACAAGTAATGATAAACCATGAGTAATTACTGGCTTGTTGATGCAATTAGCAACACAAACATCAACATCCTGCTAAGTGCTTTATGCAGCTTGGTGGCATGTGAAATACAGACAAGAGTGCTGAGGTCACAGTACAGATGAGGACCTAGGAGGTGGGATGGAGAATCTTCACAGAAGAGGAAGACTGAGGAGAACAGCAGTCGAGGGCAAAGTAAGTAAGATGGGAGAGGGAGTTCCAGTATGGAAAAGGAAAGAAATATCGGCAAGTTTGCAGGGGCTTTGAGGGCAGACCAACTGTTGGAAAACTATTTACAGAAGAGGCACCAGAGGGGGAAAAGAAGGGCACTTGTTTGAAAGGAGCTTAGCTCCCCATGTTTTGTGTTTCTATTTCCCATTTATAGCTAGGGCCTTGGAGAATAATCATATCTTTCAATCTGATCTAAAAATTTAAAGATCAGATCACAGAATAACGGAACTAGAAGGATCTCAGCAGGAATAGAGTGAAATGCTCAGGTGAAACACTTCAGCGAGAAACCAAAACAAGGGTATTTCCTGAAACTGAGACTGAGTTGTAGGTGATGGGTCTCAAGACCCTCGTCAGGTCTGGAGTCTTCATAGAGGTTTTTTTGTTTTTTCAGCTCAATGCTAATGACTGTCCAGAGGACCTCCTAAACCAAGCCTGCTATGCATGTGTTCATTTCAGACAGGAAGGTGAGGGGGTCCCCTCCCCGCCCTGGTACCACCACACCAGTTTGATGAAGACGGTTGCCTGCAACAACTACCACCACACAGACTTGACATAAATTCAGCCTATCACTAGCAACGAAAACAGGTTACAATATTTTAAAAAAAGACTGTCTTGTGGTTCTTCTCCAGCTGCAAGTATCCTCTCCAAGTGTTCCCTAGTAACCAGTAAACTCAGGGAGTACTTACAGATAATGGAGAAGATAGAACCCACTCGGTACTGAGTGCCCGACAAGGTAGCCAGAGCTTTGGCTGTATTCTTCGCCACCATATCCTAGGAACGGGGAGATCATTAGAGTGAGAAAGAACGGACTCTGAAGCCAGATGTTCCTCAGCTGTTCTGTACTGCAGTGGATTGGAAGATTCCCGAACCCCGTCCCACCCTTCCCCCACACCCAATGTTCCCTTCCGGTCTCCTTCTTTCCCATCAGACCAGAGCCAAGGCCTAACTATAAAGTGAGAGAAATGTAATGGTTCCTCCAACTCCTTCTATCACATCCTCAGTTCTTTACTTCCAGTTTGGGACCAGGGTAAGCAGAGAGGTGGAAGAAGGCCAGATAAGTGCTCTGAAAGCAGGTGTATTATAAACTCAAGTTGGGGTGCTGTATTGCAGCTCTTTGCAGATCTAGAGGGCTGCTCACCAGCCCATTAGAAATCTAGTAAAGTCATCACCATGTTCACCTAACCTGAGGGAAGGGAATGTCACGTTCATGAAGACAAGGGAAGGGCAAGTATGTTTAAGAGAAAACCTTTTAAGAGTTTGGGTGTTCTCAGAATGGAGGTGGAGACAGGGCCCCCATATATGGATGTGCCTTACACAGAGGACCTGCTGGAGACCAGAATCTAGGCCACACCAAGTCATAAGCCCTTAGCTGTGGCCCCCGACAGAGGGGCACACTCAAGCAAACGAGCAGAGAGAGAGGCCTGCAGTCACTCTGCAGGAGTCAGACCCACTCCAATCAGTCCACTCTAAGTGTCTGCTCACATCCTGGGGTGAATCACTGCATGCGGCGCAGAGCAGCCCCGGGCCTTGGCCTACACCCTACTTAAATTCTACCATATCCCGAGGGAGGAGCACCTCCCCCTTGCCCACCACAAAGCAGCCCACAGTTCCTGACAAGCAGTGGATCTGTAATACATTTTGGTCAGAAAGACAGGTGAGAAGGAAAAACAGCATCCAGTGTGGATCTTGGAACTCACAGCAAACATAGAAGTAAGGAGGATCATCTTCTTCCTGTTCCCAGTAGGCCTGATGGCACATTGCAGAGAACAGGGAGAGAACACTGGGCCCTTCCAGAAACAAGCCCAGGTCCTGGACTTTCTCTACAAAGCTCGAGAACCACCACTGTAGCAGCACCCAGAGGAAACACATATACCACTTACCAGTTCATCAGCATCCTGGGCCCTCGTAGCTGTGTAGCCATATGGATACAGCACCATCTGTGAGTAGCTGTGCAGGTCGATGAAGCATTTGAAGTTCCCATGTTTTTTAATGAAATCTGCCACTGATTTCACCTCCACTTCTGAATGGGGATGGAGTCCATGATATATCTCAGAGCAAGGGTCGGCAGCAGATCCCACTTCTGTGGGGAGTGACCCAAGCAGAAACATTAACCCAATGGCTATGGAAATAGAAATGCAGGATTCTCCACCCAGAGGAGAGGCAGAAGGCATGCACAGGCCACTGCTGGCTGCCCTGAGAATCTAGTCCACAATGTATATATATTGTGGGAAGGGTATGGAAGTGGGGTGCTGAATATGCCAGTGTTGAGCAGGAAAATTGATAAGACTCCTTTAAACGGATAGAGTTGACCTTGTACTGTATCACCAACAATTAATGTCATATTTTACAATGAGTAATTACTATGTATTCTTGATAATTAATATGAATACTAATTAATAATGAAAATGACTCCATTTATTCTGGTGTCAACTAATTCTCTTGGTTCAGATCTTAATGGCCAAGTGCTGCCAAAAATAATCTATTGTTGTGGCTAAAATCTCTTGATTATTTGACAGATATTTAAAATTATTGCCTTCTGTATTACTTCACAATATAGCCCCCTAAGGTATCTGACACGTTTGTGAAAGCATCCCTGTTGTGACTTAGCTTTGATGCCCTCAACTGCCACATTTTTTTTTAATTGCCACATTTTTATCAGCTCCTTTCCCACAGTCACATTATTTTTCCCCCAATGGTTTGTGTGGTATTTCTATGCAAGTAAGAAATTAAAACCATTACATTAAAACATCACATCAAAAGCAAAACATCAGTACAGCTGTGGAACAGTGAAAGAGAACCACCAGAATTTGGAATTGAAAAGTGAGTTTAGATCCTAAATCTCATCAACCATATGCTCTTGAGACTGTCGCTGAGCTTCCACTGTCCCATTTCCAGTATGAAAACTCACTCTCTAGGTCAGAAGAATAAATAATACATGGGAAGTTATGTACCATATAGTTGGCACTACTGTGGGGGTGATTTTTAAATAGCTGGAACTAAGAACCCACATCTCCTAATTCTCATTCTCTTTCCATAACCTCAAAGGGCAGAGGTTCATATTTATACATCTAAGGGTAAACTGCTATAGTTTAATCTTCGCAACGTCATCTTGCCTGTTGGGGTAATAGTGCTAATTGCTCTCTTCTGTGTTACCACCAAGAGCCCTTCCACCATTCAGTAACTTACCCAGGAACTGGGACGGCCAGGTAGAAAGTCAGCCCGTGGATTTGTATAAGATAGAATAGTTTTAAAGATAATAGTGTTCTCTCAGGAGGACACAAACTGCTCAGTCATTCCCTTTCAAAATTACAGTGAACAATAATATAGAGTGATACATAGGGAGAATAAGGAATTTGCCCAGTTTCTCAATGAACCAGCAATGGAGACAGCCTACAAACCAGTTCCCTCACTGCCAGCTCAGAGGCCTGAGGACCAGACTACCCAGAGGTATCAGGATTTAATAACTGTCTCCCCCACCTACCTCCAAAACTAGAATTCCAATTTCTATTTGGATCAGTACCAATGCAGGTGCTTCCAGGATTTACAGACCGTGTCTTCCTCCATAATCGGTTCTGAAAAATTCACCAAAGAAGAAACGGCATTCAGAGATGGGTCAGGGCACAGAAGAGGTGAAGATTTTCTTTGGGGGCCTATGATGGAGATGGCACCATGGATGATGGGGCAAGCTGCCTGAAGTTCTGGAGGCAACTTCAGAGATCTGGCGGATCATCGGGGTTTCAGCCCTCACTAACTGCAGAGTCTCCTCTCCTTCCCCAGAAGGGAGAATTAGCCTCCTGACTGGGAGAAAAGGACTTCCCCAAAATGACCTCATACCACCTGAATCCATTGAATAATTCAGGGCTTCAGTCAGAGTGGAACAAATGGACATTACGGGCCTCAGTGATAACTGATGTGATAGCAAGTGCACAGGAACTATTTAACCCTTGCCTAAAAAATTAACCTGACTCCATTCAAGCATCTAGATCTGACCACAAGTGAATAGGAAACATGGGGGATGAGGGAATAAATTAAATGGTACAGAACAAAGAAGTCATCAGGCAAATTCAGAATGTGACACATTCTACATGACAACTTACTTGGGTTTCTCCAACAAATGAATGACATTCTAAAAGACATGTGGGGGTAGGGTGGGGGTGGGGAAGACGTTGTGCAATAAAAAAGCCTGCATAGTTGTAACAACCAAACACAGGTACAGACCTTATTTGGATCCTAATTTCAACAAATTGACTCAAAAGATATTTTAAAGATAATTAGGGATATCAGATGATATTGAAAAACTTCCATCACATTTTTTTTACTGTTGATAGTGGTGTTGTTTTAATTATCATCAGCTAGAGATGAATACTAAAGAAGTTCTGAATGAAGTAACCTGATGTCTGGGATTTGCTTTAAAATATGTCAGAAAAAAAATGTGTGGGAGGGAAAGAAATGAAAAGAAGATTGGTAAAGTGTTGATAATTGTTCAAGATCCATAATAGGGAGTTCACTAGACGATTCTCTATAAGAAAAAAATATTCCCTGGTAACCCTCAGCCCAGAGAATGACTGGAAAATGAGACTCCCCAAAGGAAGCTCCTAAAGTGCACATTTTGGGGAATTTTTATCTAAGGTCATAGATCTATGCAGTCACAAAGCAAGGAAATCGACAAACAGGTCTTAACTCCAAGCCCAGCCCATCTATCAGTATTACTCACGTGAGTATGAGTGTATACATATCCATCAGGATTGGCCACCGGCAACACGAAAATATCCATTTTCTTCAAGATGGAGGTGATGACTGAATCTTTCCCATAATCACATGCAAGCTAAGCAGAGACAACATGCTTGTCAGCCATGTCTTTGCAGGCTGGGTTGCTAAGTCTAAGTCAGAGTATCTTCCCCAGATGCCCAGCTCCTAGAACAGCATCTACCCTCTGGCAGTCTCCCTGCCACCTTTGTAGGTGCAGCTCTCTGCAAAGCCCACAGTGCACTTCAAAATCTGAGGGAACATGGCTACCTGATGACATCAACTTCAGTGAGTCCCGGGCTGCCTGGTTCATTCTTCCTTCCAGGGGGTAGGAGCAGGGGAAGGAGAACCACACATCATAACAGTTGTTAGGAAAATGAGCCCCTGTGCTGGGGTTGGGGAAGATGCATCCTCCACTCGCACCACCCCTCCTCCCCTGGAACTGGCTTAAACTAGACTTTCCCGATGGACAGAGCATGGAGACAGCATGAGGTCCCTGAGGGCCAGGGGAGCCTGAAAGGGACTGAAGGTAAAAATTATCTGAGCCTCGCTGCTGAGAAGGCCCTGCTCCCTTCCTGCAGGACTATGTGTCAGTGTTTCAGGGCCACCTCTACAGCTCATTAGTATGCTCACTGCTATGAGCGGACTTTGCCATTTAGCTAAACTATGAGGCTGACTGTGGGGCTCTGATCTTTTGTTTCTCCAATTTGAAAAGACTCCCCCAGCCTACTGTTCCTGTGACAGTGCCCTCCTAACCTACCCCCCCAGGTACAGCTGCATAGTACAGTACAGGGCACCCCCGGCCCTGCAGAATTCTGGGCTAATACTAGGCGACATGACCTTTCTCGCGGTCCAGATTGCCGTGGCTGGTGAGATCCACTCCCGGGCATGGATGCCTGCATTCAGCCAAATGGCTGGCCGCTGTCTCCCTTTTCCAGTGCTGAACTGGAAGGAAAAAGAGGCCAGAAAATCACCCTCCTGTCTGGCGTGTCTCTACTCACCTCTCCTCTCCTCTTCCCAGCTCACCCCTATTCATTTAAACCATTTAAGATCATTCAGAGACCAAATGTTCCTGAGGGCACCATCCATTTATCAGGTTTCTCCAGGTCGGGGAGCTTAATTAGCTGACTGGCAGGGCCCAATTGCAGTACCACAGCTCCAGACAGCTTGAACCACTCCAAGGTTGGAAGCAAATGGGAAGGGGAAACATTTGCTATTGTGAATTATAATGCCAGTGTGATTAGAGATAATATTTTGTCTCTTAAATGGACTTCCCTGGTGGCTCAGATGGTAAAGCGTCTGCCTACAATTCGGGAGACCCAGGTTCAGTCCCTGGGTTGGAAAGATCTCCTGGAGAAGGAAATGGCAACCCACTCCAGTATTCTTGCCTGGAAAATCCCATGGATGGATGAACTTGGTAGGCTACAGTCCATGGGGTCACAATGAGTCGGACATGACTGAGCGACTTCACTTTCACTTTATGTCTCTTGAATGACCTCAAATGGTATCTCAACAGAGAGAGACACAAAAGTGCATGAACCAGCCTATTCTAGCTGATGCCATAAATGAAATAAGTTTTAAAATGAGGAAGGGAGGGTTCACTATTGCTCACTGCATGAAATGAATTCTGACTGCTGACTTTTAGTGTTGGGCCCCCTTGGGTCAGAGGTTGGTGCTAATGAAGCAAAGGTCTCCATCAGTTGGCAAATAATCTAAATTTATGTAGAGTATTTGACAGCAACCAGCTCAAAGGCAGGTCTTCTCCCACTGGTAATTCCACCATTGCTGTAAGCCTGGATCCCTCAGGACCTGTATGGATCTAAGGGTTTGACAAATTCTAGGCACCATCACTTGTTCCATGGTTTATATCTCCAAATTCCTTTTTATTCATTTGGCTGGATTATTTATGTAATTTATGTCACTGCCATAAATTCTTTGCCTCTTTTGCCAATATAGACCTAAAATCTGTTAGAAATATCTGGAAATTAGTCTTGATGCAGCCAAGGATCATAGACTGGGCTTAAAACTACATCAACCCCAAAATTACCCTCCTAGATTTCTTTTCCAATAAGTACCCCTAAAAAGCAGAATGGAATTTTTAGACCCATCCCAATTTGTCTTCATATTTACAGAAGACGGGAATGGAGGCAAAAGACTGTGGCCAATCTGAAAGCTTTCTGAAATACTAACCACCTCCCACTTCTTTCATTTTTTAAATTTTATTAATTTTCTTGACTGCCCTGGGTCTTCATTGCTGTGCGTGGGCTTTCTCTAGTTGTGGTGACTTCTCTTGTTGCAGAGCAAGGCTCTAGGGCTCACAGGTTTCAGTAGCTGCAGGCTCAGTAGTTGTGGCACACAGGCTCTAGCACGTCGGCTCAGTAGTTGTGGGGCACGGGCTTAGCTGCTCCTCCGTTTGTGGAATCTTCTCGGACCAGGGATTGAACCCAGGTCCCCTGCATTGGCAGGTGGATTCCTAACCACTGGACCACCAGGGAAGTCCACTCACCTCTCCTTGATCCTGCCTTTCGGCCAAAACTTGGAAAGGGATGTGCTCCTTCTAACTCCATTCACAATAAGCAGAAGCAGGGGACCCTGTGTCAGAACAACTCCCAGCCCGAGCAGATGTGTCCCCACCTCACCCTCCTCCCTGAAGCCAAGGAGGTCCTGACAAGCTGCCTCTTTCAAAAGTGTGAGGGCTGAGTGCTAGACACAAGGAACCAGGAGCCTGAGTCCAGTCGGGCCCTTCAAGGTGCATGGAATCTCACCTTCAGTACATACATTGATCGGTTCTCAAATGAGTGCCCAATCGTCACTGTGCTCGCCAAGTGAGGATAATATTTGACAATGTTGTCCATCTCTTTGTGAATCTGAAGTGTGAAAAAGTAAACCCAGGGGCATTTAAAAAATTTGTTCAGCTCTAGACGGGTATCTGCGAACTTTATTTTGTTGATCTTAACGATTTTTTTATAGTCCCCTAACCTTGGGGTTAACAATATGAAACGCTTATTATTAAGCAACTGCCTAAGAATCCATCTCTATGATTTTCTAGAGAAAAACACATTTTATTTGTCCACAAAACTATAGTCCATTAAATCAGAGTAGAAACACTTATACAGATACTGCTCCAAAAGTGTGGCCCTTTGCACTATACTAGTCTAGGCCGTATATTATCACCCTGCTTATTTAAGTTATATGCAGAGTACATCATGCGAAATGCTGGGCTGGATGAAGCACAAGCCGGAATCAAGATTGCTGGGAGAAATATCAATAACCTCAGATATGCAGATGATACCACCCTTATGGCAGAAAGCAAAGAGGAACCGAAGAGCCTCTTAATGAAAGTGAAAGAGGAGAGTGAAAAAGCTGGCTTAAAACTCAACGTTCAAAAAAACTAAGATCAAGGCATCCGGTCCCAACACTTCATGGCAAACAGAAAGGGAAACAATGCAAACAGTGACAGACTTTATTTTCTTGGGCTCCAAAATCACTGCAGATGGTGACTGCAGCCATGAAATTAAAATACTCTTGCTCCATGGAAGAAAAGCTATGACCAACCTAGACAGCATATTAAAAAGCAGAGACATTACTTTGCTAGCAAAGGTCCATCTTGTCAAAGCTATGATTTTTCCAGTAGCCATGTATGGATTGAGAGTTGGACCACAAAGAAAGCTGAGTGACAAAGAATTGATGCTTTTGAACTATGGTATTGCAGAAGACTCTTGAGAGTCCCTTGGATTGCAAGGAGATCAAACCAGTCAATCCTAAAGGAAATCAGTCCTGAATATTCATTGGAAGGACTGATGCTAAAGCTGAAGCCCTAATACTCTGGCCACCTGATGAGAACTGACTCATGTGAAAAGACTCTGATGCTGGGAAAGACTGAAGGCGAGAGGAGAAGGGGACAACAGAGGACAAGATGGTTGGATGGCATCAAGGACTCAATGGACATGAATTTGAGCAAGCTCCAGAAGTTGGTGAAGGACAGGGAAGCCTGGTGTGCTACCGTCCATGGGGTCGCAAAGAATCAGACAGGATTTAGCAACTGAACTGAACTGAGTCTAGATAGTCAGCAAAGGCCCCATTTAGCCAAGGTTCTTGAAAGAACTTTTTTTTCATCTTTTTTTTCCATCACTTTTTTATCACTCTTCCCATCAGTTATAAAGAAAATTCAGCATGTATTATGAATACATATAATACCACACAAGTATATGATGTACATTATAAAATAAAAAATAGAAACAAAAGTTGTTACATTAATAAAATTCAAATATATGTAGAAATATAAATAGAAATTGCAACAGTTTATTCCTCCAACCCAATGGACTATCTTGCTTATACCCCACTGTACAAGCACTCCACTTTGGAAGTGATTCTTCTAAAGACTTTGATCTCTCAGTTGAAGAGCTATAATAAAGCAAGGTTTTAAATGCTTCCATTTGCTTTCAGTAAAAAAAAAGGGGGGGGGTTTGCTTTAAAAATGGAATTCATCCACCTTAGTTGTTCAAACTTTTTGAGGGCTGAAATAAGGAAATAAATGAATTTATATTTAGACCTTAAATTTGAAAGAAGGAGCTTTACAGAGAAAGAAAGTGTGCCATCAATACAGAATAAAATCAAGCTTAAAGACTTGCAGTCACTATGGCAGACTGAGCAAGAAACTCACTCTCAAATATATAGGCAAGTCAGATAAAATACTATGAAAATGAGTCCCAGGCAAATTTAAAAACCAAAAAAAAAAAGGAAAAATTGTGCCAGAAATGAAGAGAGAGCAAGCTAACAGAGTACAAGACAAAAGATGAAGCCCCAGGGCTAGATGTCCGTCTTAGGTTCTGAGGGTTTACAGCAAGAAGGAGGAACGCTTCCTACAGGAAGAGGAGTAGAGGGCAAAGGACGCTGCCTGGAGCAAGGAGCAAGTTCCAACTTGTGAGCTGGAAAGTAGTAATTATGGCCTTGAAAAGGGCCTGGAAACTCTACCCACAGACCCTAGAAAGTGGAGCAAAAGCCAGATGCCTGCCCGGAGTCTTGAGAGGAAAGACAGTTACTCAGGAAAAGTTAGAACAACAAGCTGTGTCCAGACAGGGGTTGCAAATTCACAGTGCCAACACAAGGGGAAAGCTTACCGACAACAATAACAAAAGTAACTGCCACCACAACAATATGCACAAAGGGTCTGAAATTAGAAACCCTGGCAGAGACACACATGAAATTCCCTTTAGAGACCTAGGAAGGCTCAAGTGATTGTGGGATATGTGCTTCTAAAAGCTGTTTTTAGAAAGAACTGAATACAAGCAGCCTTATGCTGCAAGCCAGATGACAATGATACCTCAAGTCAGAGAACAAAATTGAGTGGATAGGAATGTGAGGCTCCTGCAGCAGGCAGGTGAGGGGATGGTGTTCCCAGAATCTTGGGTGACATTTGCAACCTGTTAGCTCAACTCGGGAGTGCCCCATGTTAATGAGGCTATCATTGGGGGTTGGATCCCTGTGTGGGCCTCAGCTCCATTTTTGTCCATGGCCCTGGACTGAACTCCTAACTTTATCCAGCTGTTTTGCAGATGTATGTCACTGGTCACAAGAGGGATCAAGGGGCAGTGTGGCCAAGTGTACACAATAAACAAAGCTACTGACTATCCTGGGAAAGAAGTGGAAAAAAAAAGCTTGGGGAAAAAAAACCTCATCTGAAAGAAAAATAATTCAAAGTATATGCCTCATGAAAAGCATGCCAGGAACTCTATCTTTGGATATATATTCAGCTATAGGAAACAGAATACCAGTTTAAATTGGGGGTTTGTTCCTGAGTTAGTAGAGAGTTTCCAGACTAAGGAAAAAAACATTGAGGGGCCTAAGAAAACCATAGGCTACGTGATCCAGTTCCATTCCAGTCTTTCTTGGTTCTTCACATTCCAATATTACATTAAATTATTCTGCTCCAAATTTCTTATTTGAAGGGTTGGCTTACCTTGAAAGTCATTTATATAAGTGATTTCTAACTAAACACAGCACCAACATGTATTATGGAACAAATATACATTATAAGTAGTCATGATAAATGAGTGGAAATATTTGGTTAACCTTGGAAATAATCACTTGTCTATTTGCCTGGGATAAGTAACATTTTAATCTGGGTGAATAAAGTACAGGGATTCTGGTGGAATATAACAAGGTTGAATTACGAGGACTGAAAATGGTTGCAATTACTTCATGGTTTTCTTTGAGGGGTTGCTTAAGAAAAGAAGGATGCATGTGGGAGTAAATGTTCAGTTTGCATTTCACTCTGCTCTTAGGAGATAAACAACCCAAGAATTAGAAAGAAATTGAAGTGTACACATTTTAACCCCTCATTGTAGGCATACTGTACTAGGGACTAAAACCTCCTGAAAGTAAGGAGAAGGGTTACAAAACCCAAAAGGCCAATGATCTGATCTTTGCCTGCTCTGAAATACTTACAGCTTCCAGGGTGTGATAGGCCCCATAGTTAAAGCAATTACTGCTCAGTTCTTGATGTACATTGTGTTGCATTTGTTGCTCTTCAGTATCTAAAACAGTCTAAAACAGACATGGCAACATTACAAAGTGATTCTCTAGGGACAGAGGTTCATGTTGTTTCCACTCTATCTTGGGATATTTGGCTGTCCAAGATGGCAGCATCCTCAGCACACATATCAAGAAGCACAAATGTCAAGGTGTAAAAGGGGGTCAGATTTCTTCCCCACATCTATAAAGTCTTACTTCTTGGAGCTCAACGTACATCACCTCACTCAAAACTCACTTTCTCCCTGGAAGCAACATATGTGCTTATTTGGTTATTCTATACTATGAATTCTCTAGATGTCAGCCTGCATCTGGTATCCAGTGCCTCTGAAATACCCAGCTTGGGAAACCATTCAGAAACAAAGAAATTCTTATAACCACTCCTACTTTGAAGGCTCCTGGCAGATGTCTGTGACATGTGAGGATGATTAATAAGCTCACAGCTGCTCACACCATCAGGAAACTCCCAGGCCAAATCACCAATTAGTCCACAACCCACCTCGGTGAAGGAGAGAACGTGAGTCAGACACTGTCCTGCTGTTCAAATACAGCTCGTGAGGCTGCTGTCTGACTTGGGCAGTGACACCAACTCTGCTAGGGGCTGCTGGTAACATTCTCCCTTTTGCCAATGGTGTTTATTTATCATTTATTTATCTTGCCCATGCCACATGGCATGTGGGATCTTAGTTCCCTGACCAGGGATTGAACTTCTCCCCCTTGCAATGAAAATGTGAAGCCACTGGACCAGCAAAGAATCCTTAAAGGATATTTTTTATGACTGGCCTTCAGCACCTCCCCACCAGCACACACTCTAGTCTTCCCTCTTGACTTCAAATAAGAAAAAAGAGACTTAATACTTGTGGGATAGCTATGACATACCAGGCACTGTTAGACATTTTATGTACATTTAAGCACTTAATCTCAATTAATCATATGAAGTAGGTATAACTATTACCATTTTACTGATGAAGGAACAGAGTCTCAAGAGGGTAACAGTTTGTCCAAAATCACACAGGTAGTAGTTAGCAAAATCAGGATTTGAATCCAGATCTGATTGGTTTGCCATGTAAGCCCTTTTGCCATGTAAGCCCTTTCTAGCACAACATGTTCCTCTAACAAATCACTGCACTTTACTTCCATGTACCTCAATGTCTTCATCTGTTCAATGGAGAAGAATGAGGCCAGAACTTGAAAATTTTCCAAGTCCACTCTGGCTGCTTGGTCCTATGCAAGATCAGTGGAGGGACCTTGGCCTACCCACCTGCAGGTCTTCAACAGCCACTGAGTACTCTAAGCCATGGTCCTCCAAGAAGGATTTGACTTCCTGCAGACTGACAGAAGGGACCAGGACATCTGCAGGATGACCGAAGGCAGGGGAAGATTTCCACAAGTTGAGCTGAAGAGAAAAGAAGTAAAACCAGGTTAAAGGATAGTTCAGGTAAAAAGCACAATGAACTCATTCTTCTAGAACAACTGCCAAAAGCCTGGGTGGTCCCTGAGAAGCTGAGTTCTGCACAAGGGCAAACTTCTGCCGTTTCACAGTTTTATCTGGTCAGGCCTGCCCAGTAGGCAACACATGGCAAAGCTCAAGAAGTAACAAGTCAATAGCAGAGAGAAAGATGAAGCCCTCTGCAGAGGACCCCATCTCCCTGGAGAGCACTTCCCCACCAACTCTCTCCATTGTATAAAGACATGTTGATTAATATAGGATTATACACAGAAACTCTTCAGGAATAACAATGCCAGTGCTGCAAGAGTCTTCTCTCACCACGGTTAATTGATACTCAAGAGAAAGAGAACTAAGTACCTTAAGGTTGTCTGAATTCACTAGCCGATTGAGTTTGCTGATCTCATCTCCATTTCTGACGTTAATTCTGAAAACTTGGTGCCTGGAGAAGGCAGAGGAAAAAAAAGAAAAACATAATGGTAAGCTTTCAGCTGGCAAATAAACCCCAGGCCTACTATCCCAGACATAATGAAAGGAAATGGTCTAGTCTTTGGTTATAATATATAGCCACTAAAAATAAGGCTACGTGGCAAATATGAAAAAGTGCTTATGGTATATAACTTTAAGGGAAATATTAAGTGAAAGAGCAGGACACAAAATTGTATGTATGCCATGACTGCAAGTATGGAAAAAGCAGATGCATTGGAAGAAAAACAGACAACGGAAATATAGCAAATGCTGACAGTGCTTATGTTCGGGTCATGGGATTATGGATGACTTACTTTTTTCCCCTCGTATCTGTTTTCTGTAATGTGGTCATATTACTTTATAATGAAAAACATATATATTTTGCAGAAAGGAATGTTCCTGAGCTACACGCAAAGCTAACTCAAGACATAAAGAGGCACTTCTTCACTGTCAAGGTCTAGGACTGAAACTGGCTGAATGTCCACGCTGGAAAGAGCAAAAAAGAGAACAGACCTTCCATCCTGGGAGGGTTAGTTATTTTTCCTCTTAGCAAAGAAGGGAGAGGCTGGGTGCTCTCCAGGCCCTTCCAGCTCCGGAATCCTACACAAATGCATGGTGCTGGGGCTGAACTCAGGATTCATCCTCCCAATGGGGCTCTGACAGGGCCCAGAAGGAAGCTGGCCAGTCCCAAGTCCCCCTTTGTTGTTCGTCCTGCACTTGTTCCCTATACATCATTTAGCTCCCGCAGCAGCAGCAGGGGTAGAGGCCCCTGAAGTCCTGTGTGTGGGTGGGAGAAGGCCAAGCCTGAAAAGCTGCCTTTGTGCTCTCAGCCGGCTCAGAGAGCCAGGGGAGCCATTAGGCCGTTGCTAGGTGACGGCCCGAATGAATCGGCACTCAACACTGTCACATGCGTCATCCCTTTGACACAAATGAATGCGGGAAGAGCTGCTGGAGACGGCTGTGGGCTGAAGGACCTGTTGACAGAGAAAATGGTTCTGTCACAGGGAGCTAAACGTGCAGCCTCACGTGGCAGATCAGCATCTCCTCATCAGAAAACCGGTCTAATCCGGATGAACTCTCAGAGCTTAACTTTGTTCTGGGAGCTTCTGGGGGGTCTCCAGGGGGTCTGGTCTAGCCTCTAAGGAGGTAAGGTCTGCTGCAGAGTTGCTTCTGTTGCAGGCAGCAGATCTGAAGGGAATGCCATTGCTGAAGCCTCCCTTTCCCCCTGCTCATCTGGTCTCCACAGGAGACCTGGGAGGTGGACAGCCAAGTGCATCCCATGGGAGTCTCTGAGGCCACAGTGCAGAAGCCACTGGCTGGCAGGTATCAGCCTGAACCTGATAGACTTGCTAGATGTTGGACTGCAGCCCTGGGAAGATGGGGAATCAAACCACCATTTCCCTGAAACAGGCAAGCAGCCTTGCAAAAGTAACAGGTTTAAAACAGAAAGGAAACCCTTCCTCCTAGCTGAGTACCAGGACCCATCTGTAGAACTCATGCTCTGTCACAACCTGTCCTCAACACTCCAGAAAAAGGGGCATCTTAAAAATGGGTGCTCTGCCTATTTGCAGAGCAGCAATGGAGACGCAGACATAGAACAGACTTGTGGACACAGTGGGAGAAGGCGAGGGTAGGGTGAATGGAGAGAGCAGCATGGAAACATAAACATTATGTAAAACAGATAGGCAGTGGGAATTTGTTGTTTGACACAGCAAGTTCAACCGGGACTGTGTGATAACCTAGAGGGGTGGGATGGGGAGGGGGGGGTGGAATGGGAGAGAGAATCAGAGGGAGGGGACATATTATACCTATGGCTGATTCATGTTGAATGTATGGCAGAAACCAATACAATATTGTAAAGTAGTTATCCTCCGATCAAAAATAAATAAATTTTTTAAATGGGTGTTCTGAAAAGTGCCTGTGCACTGGCATCTCTGTTAGCAAAATGAGGTATCGGTAAAATACAGCATTGACTAGAGTATCACAAAGAGAACAAGGAGGAAAAAGGAATAGGAAGAGAAAAAAAGAGGAACATAAGAATAATGGGCTCTTAAGAATATTAAAACCATGTTACACATTCATCCACAGCATGTGCTTTAATTCTCCCAAAGTGGTAACTTCACAGCAGAACTTTCATACTCCTGGGCACAGTCCACAAGGGAGTACAGGGAATCTAATTGGCCCTGATGATGATTAAACTCACAGCTCATTTCATTATGTCCTAATTAGCCCAGCTCCAAAGGATAAAGACACATCTGTAACATGCAGACAGGCAGGGCGGAAGAGCTGGTACAGAATAGAGTCTTTCCCCACATGTCTCTCCTCCGCCTCTCCCTCCTACACATTCTTGGCTCCAGCCTCACTCAAATCCCAAATTCACCATACATTTTGCCCTTCTATGCCTTTGCACATGCTGTTTCCTCTGTCTGGATGTCCAGCGCTTTTCTTTATCTGCCTAGCTAATCTCTCACCCAGGCTTTAGGACCAATCTTCATCACCCATAAGGTTTTCCTCAACCAGAAAAGACAATGTTAGCTACAGTCTTCAGATGGCATTAAAAACCGGCAGGAGGCAGGGAGGATCTAACATTATTCTCATGAACATAAGTTCATCCATACCTAGAAACAGAAAAAACACAAGTGGGTGCCAGTTGAAGGGCAGCCTTTCTCTTGCCCTCACTATCTCTGTCTCTATTTGGAAAATGCACCCTGAGAGTGTGGGTGGTGGAACATAACCTATCTCCACCATCTGGAAATCTTTTCAAAGATTTAAGCTCTTTCTGAAGATGGAAAATTGGCCTGGGAAGGGAGACATGCTGGAGTTTGCAGGTTGTCATGTTTACCCTTTCTACTCCACAAAGGTAGGTGTTCCTACAGCTCTTCTTAATTCTGGTGCTCTCCAATACCTGGTCTGGCAGCTGCTGCCAACACAATGGTTAGAGATCCACTCTCAGTCACTCTCACACTCAGCCCATGTTCTGGACAGTCAGTAGTCACCTCGGTTCCGAGCTTCTATCCCTCCCCACTTTCACCATATGGGTGGCCAAGCAGCACATTCTTTGTGCCTTTCTTACTTGCATCCCCAGCCAGTCTTAGAAGCCACCACATCTGAGATGACTTCATGGAACTCTTAAATGCCTACCAGTTACTGCCGATGCTACAAGTTCTGCAACTATTTCCTGTTCTCTGCTTGCTGTACACCTTGAGGCATCCTGGCCACCATCCTATCCTTAAGATGAGTGGCGCCCAGAACAGAAGACACCAGCAGAGTGAGAGAGACTGGGGAGGTAGGTGAGTTAGGTGGAAGGAGCAGAGACTGGGGGTGTGGGGGGATGAAATCATCACCTCCATCTCCATTAGCACTGTTGCCCCTACAACCCAACCTGCTTCCTGGCTATCCAACCACTTGAATGCTCAGAGACCAACTTCCCCTTGCTCTAAATGTTCACCAAGCTGGGTGTCTAGGCTATGTCTATGGACCTCAGGAAGAATTCCTCCACCTTTGCTGGGTTCCCTACTATAAGGGGAGAAAGATTTGGGGGTAAGGATGACACTATTGATTAAAACTGTCTGCAGTTTACTCAGGCACACAGCACTTTCTGTGTAAGCTCCTATGGTGAGCACTCTAGAGCCCAGCCAAGCAGTCTCAGCCCAGGTGTCCACTGCATTATATGAGAAGTCTGTATCTTGAGAAATAAAGATTTTTTTTCAGCCATGTGAATAGGTGCAGCGGGAGCCTGAGAGCTCTATGCGTCAGCCCACATAGCAGCAAATGTAGTTATTACACACTTACTGCTGAGCTGCCTGTGGAAAAATCTCCTTCCCTTACCACCTGTTATGCCTAAGCGCTCTGAGCTATTTGGCAGTAGAGACCAGGTGTGAACGGAAGTCATCACCACAAAAATTACTCAATCACATATAAGTAATTACTTCAATATACAATCTCAAAGTCCCTTTAGCCAGATAGTATAATGGAGAGTAAAATAATAGATATAGACAAATCAGTTAGATATAGGATTCTTTCTGGAGATTGTTGTTCAGTCGCTCAGTCATGTCCGACTTTTCGTGACCCCATGGACTGCACTTGGGTTTTGCATTCAGAGTTCCAACTCCTCTGCTTACCAGCTAAGTAGCCTTGGGCAGGTTTCTTAATCTTTCTAAGGCTGAATTTTTTTCATGTTTAAATTGAGGAAAATAACACCCCTGCCTGGCAGAATTGTGTGATCCAAAAGATAATGTATGTGACAGGTCTTTGCAAATGACCAAGCATTATGCAGTAATGAGTTATTAGAATTCAATCTTCCAGTAGGGTACCATGGCATCCTTTCATCTCTCCTACCTCCCAAATGTCCTCTCCTTTGTAAACCAAAAAGCATTCTATGTGGAGCACGTGTGCATGTGCACAAGCACACACAGAATGTACAGGTGTACTGTTGCTTTTCATAGCTAAGGCTAAGCAAGACCCATCAAATCTCCATATGCTAGATGCTACCAAGAAGGGTCTGCCAAGCCTTAACCATTAATAGGAAGGTGAAGCCAAGAAGCCTGTAACCCAGGTTTTCCCCTAAGCATGGCAGAAACTGGGCTTCCCTGATGGTTCAGCGGTAGAGAATCCACCTGCCAATGTAGGAGCCACGTGTTCAATCCCTAGGTCAGAAAGATCCCTGGAGAACGAAATAGCAACCAGTAGTCTTGCCTGGGTAATCCCACGGACAGAGGAGCCTGGTGAGCTACAGTCCATAGGGTCGTAAAAGTTAGACACAACTCAGTGAATAAACAACAAAACATAGCAGAAATTAGAAACAATTAGTATTCTTAGTAGTTCATAGCACAGGAGTAAGAAAGTAGGAGATGCCTGAAACTGACCTTAGGAATAAGAACCAGGAAGAAAGAACTGGCAGGAATTAGGGGGCTAAGGAGGAACTGAAGACCACCTAGTTTTGACACGACAGCCAAAACTGAGCCTGAGAAAGAAGTAATTGGTCCAAGATGATACAGGGGCAGAGCTGGGACAGGAATCCAGGTCTTCCCTCCCAGCACCATACCACCTGAGGTACAATCAACCATTCATGTCCAAATCTATTTGGTTCTTGTATTTCTGAACTAAGTAATAAGTCCAAAAGGAACTTACCCAGAAAATGTTTCTCGGTCACAGATGCCAGAGCCAATAAGGGCCCCAAAGAAGAGTATCCACTTCATGTTCCAAGGATGCCAGTCATACAGTGGTTGAGTAAAGCTCTATTTATAAGGAGTCTGAGGCAGACTCATGTCCTCAAAAATGCTAATATGATTTCCAAGGACCCTTCCAACTCTGACAGTACATCAGGTGGGTCTTTGATGCCTCTTCAATTCCTTTTGAGTGATACAGGCCAAGCCTCTTGACCTACAAAGTTAGAAATTTGCTCCTCAGGTTGGAAAAGTCTGTGACAAGGGTTTTGTATTGCTCAACGCTTGGTTTTAAGTATTGTTTTTTGAGTAAATAGGGAAGTCCCACAGGCCTGGATAGAACTTACACTGACAGAAGAGGCCAGATTATAAACCTGAGATTGTGTTAGCTCTAGAATAAAAGTAAAGACTACCAAATAAACCCCAAGTCAACTCCAAGACCACACACTTCACACACCTGACAAGCCCTTCTCTGGTGAGAGTAGATCATGATGGAAAGTTTGTGGCTTCTGTTTTGAATCTGACACCTAATTTTTCTGACTCTACTAACAAGGCAAAAATATATGAGGTACACGGTATAGGAGAAATGTGTTAGTCTTAATAAATTATCAGTTTTCCTTGGAATCTAAAAAGATAAGGCTTAATGGTATTATTAATAATAAAACTTTCTTACATTTACTAGATTCCGAGTCTGGTGTCCTTTCTACCAAGTCACAGCAGAATAAGTGCAAGACACTCATGATCTCCACCACTTCAAGGACTCTGGGGCCTTTCAGTCTGTCCAAGGTGCCCCAGATCACACAAGCCTCCCCCATCCTACTGTCCCCCCATCTACATTCTTTCTGTACTTTCTCAAGGGGAATAGATTCAACCAAGGGTTGGGAGTGTTAAAGAAATGTTATTCTGACATTTGTTACAACTATAAAGGAGACTTTATTCAAGGTTATTGCAACAAGACTTCCCTGGTGGTCCAGTGGTTAAGACTCCATGCTTCCAGTGCAAGGCGCACAGGTTAGAGCCAGTTGGGAACTAAGATCCCATGTGTTGTGCAGTGTGGTCAAAAAGAAAAAAAAAATGGTTATTCCAATAGAGGTCATGCAACAGGAGAGATTAATTGTGTTCAACTTCAAATCTATTAAATATAGCAGAGCAAGGAGGTCAGTGGATGGAAAATTGCTAAGAGGAGACACAAAGTATAGGGAGAATTTTTGCTTAACTAACCTAACAGGATTTGTGCAAAAGGCAGGATACAGATTTAGACATCAATGGTGGAGAATAAGGAACCTAATCAGATATCAAGGACTGAGGGATGACCTGTCAGTATTCTTTGCTAAGACTGACTTAGGGTCCGAGGATAAAGCCAGTAGAAAAGAGGGCTCACGGAAGCCTGTCTAAGGTTTGGTCAAGAAGAGCTGGTCAGGAGTTGTGGAGCTGGGGGGCCTCTATCGGGGCTCTTCTGTCCTTCCAACACTGAAAATGAACTTCTAGGCCCACCTTGATCTGTCAAAAAAGCTGGGCTCTACTTCACCAAGAGAGAGTTCAGCCTGAGAAGCTGAGACCTAAATCTGCAAGAAATCTGAACTAAGTAATCAAGCACTCAGAATTCCAGGCAAGCTGAAATTCACTTCCCACCCATATCTCGCAAGGAAAGCCATTAACATGAAGAAAATCCAAATCTCTAATGGAAGTCAATGTCTAAATAGAAATGATATGGAATCTGAGACTCAGACTGATGGAGCAGCCTGGAGGGAGGAATGTCATTGGTTTGCCATCACTAGCTTTTATCATGCAGTGTATCAGAAACAGAAAAGCAAAAGTCAACAATGGATCCAGAGTATGTAGCACCTAGCATGATACTTAGCACAATCTGTTGCTTAACTAGTATTTATTGAATTAATAAACTCAAAAGTCCCTTTCTAGCTCTAAAATATTACTCTATTAAGATGAAGGAGCTGACATATACCACAACATGGGTGAATCTCAAAAACATTATGCTAAGTGAAATAAGCCAGTCATGAGAGGACAAGTACTACATGATTCCATTTATATGTGGTACCTAGAATAGGTAAATTAATAGAGACAAAAATAGAATAGAATTACCACAGGCTGGAGAGAGGAAAAAACAGGAACTTGTTGCTTAATGGGTACAGTTTCAGTTTGGGATGATGGAAAATTTCTGGAGATCGATGATGGTGATGATTGTACAACACTGTGAAGGCACCTAATGCCACTGAACTGCACACTCAAAATGGCTAAAATCATTTTATGATATGTATATTTCACCATAATTTCTTTTATTTTTAAAGGATGTTGGTAGCATTTGCTTTAAATGGGATTTTAAAAGATAAAGATTTTTAAAATAGTGATTTGCTGTGTTTCAGGGCAACATAAATCAAAGGTATAATGTTCCTATATCAGGATTAGAAAAAGGTATAATCATAACCCAACTTTGCTTCCAATCAAAGAGCTTTTAATGGTATGTAGTCCCCAGAATCCTAAAGGGGGCAGTCTCACACATGCTCCATGACTGTTTTCAAGCCAAGCCAGGTCTCTTTTGCTTGTGGCTAAGATCTGACTGGAAAATTCTGAAAGAGATGGGAATACCAGACCTCCTGACCTGCCTCTTGAGAAACTTATATGCATGTCAGGAAGCAACAGTTAGAACTGGACATGGAACAACAAACTGGTTCCAAATAGGAAAAGGAGTACGTCAAGGCTGTATATTGTCACCCTGCTTATTTAACTTATATGCAGAGTGCATCATGAGAAATGCTGGGCTGGAAGAAGCACAAGCTGGAATCAAGATTGCTGGGAGAAATATCAATAACCTCACATACACAGATGACACCACCCTTATGGCAGAAAGTGAAGAGGAACTAAAAACAGCTGGATGAAAGTGAAAGAGGAGAGTGAAAAAGTTGGCTTAAAGCTCAACATTCAGAAAACTAAGATCATGGCATCTGGTCCCATCACTTCATGGAAAATAGATGGGGAAACAGAGGAAACAGTGTCAGACTTTATTTTTTTGGGCTCCAAAATCACTGCAGATGGTGACTGCAGCCATGAAATTAAAAGATGCTTACTCCTTGGAAGGAAAGTTATGACCAACCTAGATAGCATATTAAAAAGCAGAGACATTACTTTGCCCACAAAGGTCCATCTAGTCAAGGCTATGGTTTTTCCAGTGGTCATGTATGGATGTGAGAGTTGGAATGTGAAGAAAGCTGAGCGCTGAAAAATTGATGATTTTGAACTGTGGTGTTGGAGAAGTCTCTTGAGAGTCCCTTGGACTGCAAGGAGATCCAACCAGTCCATCCTAAAGGAGATCAGTCCTGGATGTTCACTGGAAGGACTGATGTTGAAGCTGAAACTCCAATACTTTGGTCACCTCATGCGAAGAGTTGACTCACTGGAAAAGACCCTGATGCTGGGAGGGATTGGGGGCAGGAGAAGGGGACGACAGAGGATGAGATGGTTGGATGGCATCACCAACTCGATGGACATGAGTTTGAGTAAACTCCGGAAGTTGGTGATGGACAGGGAGGCCTGGCGTGCTGCGATTCATGGGGTTGCAAAGAGTCGGACACGACTGAGCAACTGAACTGAAATGAACTGAACTGAACTGAAGATCTGACTGGGCTTCCCAGCTGGAACTAGTGGTAAAGAACCTGCCTGCCATTGTAAGAGATAAGACATGTGGGTTTGATCCCTGGGTTGGGAAGATCCCCTGGAGAACAGCATGGCAATCCACTCCAGTATTCTTGCCTAGAGAATCCCATGGACAGAGGAGCCATACTTTGACCACCTGATGCGAAGAACTGACTCACTGGAAAAGATCCTGATGCTGGGGAAGATTGATGGCAGGAGGAGAAGGGGATGACAGAGGGTGAGATGCTTGGATGGCATCACTGACTCAATGGACATGAGTTTGCGCAAGCTCCAGGAGTTGGTGATGGACAGGGAAGCCTGGCGTGCTGCAGTCCATGGGTTGCAAAGATTTGGACACAACTGAGTGACTGAATTGATTAACTGAACTGAAGATCTGATTGGCTGGCGAGAGGAAGCCATATCAACCTGCCTGTCTTTCAGTTCAAAGGCAAATGAGTATTTGATGCCAGAGTCATAGGACCAGTCAGTACTTCCTCCACTGGCTTGGTCTGAAGAGTAAATGAGAATAAATTCTGGTTATACTACTCCCACTGGCCTCTCGCAGCTATGCAACCTGTATATGAAATTCCTTCACTATCAAAAAAAAGTCCAGCCCCTATGTGCATGAACCTTGAGAACAGGGATAACTTAGTAGAGGGCCATGCTTATGAAAAAAAAAAAAAAAAGAGATTAATTTGAAAAGAAAAAAAAGGTGTTATTCAAGTAGAGACTATACTTAGCCTTCCTCTGGTGTTCTTAGGAGCCTCTGGCTTCACCCACACATTTGAAATCCTGCCTGCTCTCCTCATTGGCATCTTCTACATATTAGGGAGGCTACACCACTTCCTTCTTTAGTTGGGTGCTAGGTACAAATATTTTTTCCTCTGGTGGGAGAGGAGGAGTCCCAAACAAAGGAAGAGAGGGAATTCCCTGGCAGTTCAGTGGTCAGGACTCTATGTTTTCACTGCCTAGAGTGCAGGTTCAATCCCTGGTCAGGAAACTAAAATCCCATAAGCTACATGGTATTACAAAAAATAAAATGAAACATTTAAAAAAAATAGAGGAAGACATTTGGACCCTACCCTTAGGGAACTTTCAGCATAAGGACTGAACAGGCTTTGTTCTGATATCAAATAATGTGCCCAGCACCTATATGCATGGGTAAAATCAAGAATGTGCACCTGTGTAATATGTGGACACTGATATGTGACATATGATAAAGGAAGGAAGCATTAGCCTGCAAAGATTTCTGGCAATCATGACTCAGAAGAGCTGAGCAATGGGCCAACTCTGAGGCCCCTTCCATGGAGGGCTGGTAGAGATCAAACAGGAGATGGCTGGGGAAGAGATGGAGGAAGTCACCTAGTCCCTAAGAATGAGGCTGG
Source organism: Cervus elaphus (assembly GCF_910594005.1). Lineage (NCBI taxonomy): Eukaryota > Metazoa > Chordata > Mammalia > Artiodactyla > Cervidae > Cervus > Cervus elaphus. The sequence continues at coordinate 100,228,225 of NC_057832.1, read as the reverse complement.
GCAAAGGTGAAGACCAGGCAGGTTATACCAGGGGAAAGTAGGACTAGTGGTTAATACTGGGAATTAACACTACGAACTCTTGTTTCTTGAGTCTTTGCCTTCACCCACAGAAGGTGTAGTAGCACCTGGTTATTCAGTTCAGTTCAGTTCACTTCAGTCGCTCAGTCGTGTCCGACTCTTTGCGACCCCATGAATCGCAGCACGCCAGGCCTCCCTACCCATCACCAACTCCTGGAGTTTACTCAAATTCATGTCCATCAAGTCAGTGATGCCATCCAACCATCTCATCCTCTGTCGTCCCCTTCTCCTCCTGCCCCCGATCCCTCCCAGCATCAGGGTCTTTTCCAATGAGTCAACTCTTCACATCAGGTGGCTGAAGTATAGGAGTTTCAGCTTCAGCATCAGTCCTTCCAAGGAACACCCAGGACTGATCTCCTTTAGGATGGACTGGTTGGATCTCCTTGCAGTCCAAGGGACTCTCAAGAATCTTCTCCAATACCACAGTTCAAAAGCATCAAACCTGGTTATTAACAACTACCAAATAGCTGCTTATTTGAACTACCTTCCTGGGTACCAAAATTACTTACTTACCCCTTTTGTGTGGCCACATGACACAGATAATCCCACTAAGAGCTCCACAGTGCACCAAATCCTGGCTTTAGATTCAATCCTGATTCTGCATGATCAGCTGGTCATCATAAGTGATCTAAGGCAATCACTTATCTGAGTTCCAAATGCTTCTTCTGTCAAAAAAGTATAGTAATATAACTTATTTCACAGGGCAATGAGAATTAAATAGGATAATATAATGGTTATGAGTCTATCACTTGTTGAGTGCTTATTAAATGTGTTAAACATTATGCTAAATTGGTTTGTTTAATCTTTACCATGTCACAAAGTAGGTATTAGTATTATCCCCATTTTACAGACGAGGAAAACTGATTTCCTCTCTCTGAGGAAATCTCAGAAAGATTAAGGGAAGGAGCTGAGATCATGTACATAGAATAGGCATTCAATAAATGTCAGCTGTGATTATAATAATCAACAAATGACTAAGATTCTACCAAGGGACCATATTACGGATCAGAGGTATCTGGGTTAGCTCCATCAGGAAGCTAATTCACTTCAATTCAGTCACTCAGTCATGTCTGACTCTTTGCGACCCCATGGAATGTAGCACACCAGGCCTCCCTGTCCATCACCAACTTCCAGAGCTTGCTCAAACTCATGTCCATCGAGTTGGTGATGTCATCCAACCATCTCATCCTCTGCCGTCCCCTTCTCCTCCTGCCCTCAACCTTTCCCAGAATCAGGGTCTTTTCCAATGAGTCAGTTCTTGGCATCAGCTGGCCAAAGTTTTGGAGTTTCAGCTTCAGCATCAGTCCTTCCAATGAATATTCAGGATTGATTTCCTTTAGGATTGACTGGTTTGATCTCCTTGCAGTCCAAGGGACTCTCAAGAGTCTTCTGCAACACCACAGTTCAAAACCATCAATTCTTCGGTGCTCAGCTTTCTTTCTAGTCCAACTCTCACATCCATACATGACTACAGGAAAAACCATAGCTTAGACTAGATGAACCTTTGTTGGCAAAGTAGTGTCTCTGCTTTTTAATATGCTTTCTAGGTTGTTCATAGCTTTTCTTCTAAGGAGCAAGCAACTTTTAATTTTATGGCTGCAGTCACCATCTGCAGTGATTTTGGAGCCAAAGAAAATAAAGTTTGTCACTGTTTCCATTGTTTCCCTATCTATTTGCCATGAAGTGACGGGACCAGATGCCATGATCTTAGTTTTTTGAATGCTGAGTTTTAAGCCAGCTTTTTCGGTACTGGGCTGGGTTGCCATTTCCTTCTCCAGGGGATCTTCCCAACCCAGGGATTGGACCCGGGTCCCTTGCATCGCAGGCAGATTCTTTACCTACCAAACTATCAGGGAAGCCCCCTGTTGCCCTCCCTCATTGCAAACCCCTTCCACTGCCTAACATCTCCCTCCCATCCTCCGCCCAGGGTTTTTCCTACTTCAAATGGTCTCCTTGTTTTCCTGTTCTAACTACCCTATCTATGTCAACTACCCCTTAGTCTCTCTGCAGAATCCCAGAGCCACATAGCCCAACGCTTATAGGACGTCACCACCTGAAAAACACCACCACCATCTCAATCTCAATAATCCAAAGCTGAACTCATTATCTTTCCAACCTCATCCCTCCTCCACCTTCCTGGGTATCTCCCTCAGTTAAGGGCATCATTCAGTAACCATCGGTGAGAAACTCTCCACTTCTAATAAATGACAAAAGCCTTTTGATTTTACTCTCTAAATGTCTCTCTTCCATCCTCACTGGCCTCAGAAAGTCTAACAGCAGGCTCCCAAGCTCTATTCCTGCCACTGCTATTATTTCTAACTTGTCCTCCTCTTTGTTTCCCCTAACTCTTCATGGACAAATGGCTGCAACAGAGTCTTTCCACTGAAACCCCTGTGTGCTCCTAAACAATCGCATCCATTCCGTCCCTACACAGTCCATGGGTTTATTTAGGGTGTGAGCCTCTTTTAGCCAAGCCATGCGTAATTAATAAAAAGTGATCATTTAGGACCAAGTCTTGATAAATGCCCATTTTCAGGCAATGAGATCCCACATAATGAGAGTGAGCCATAAGAATCACGACAAATAGAACAGGAAACACAGAACTTTGCTCTAAATACAGAGTAACTAGCAGGAAACCCAGAACTTTGCTCTAAATACAGGGTAACTGGCAGGAAACCCAGAACTTTGCTCTAAATACAGGGTAACTAGCAGGAAACCCAGAACTTTGCTCTAAATACAGGGTAACTAGCAGGAAACCCAGAACTTCGCTCTAAATACAGGGTCAGTTCAGTTTAGTTCAGTCCCTCAGTTATATCCGACTCTTTGCGACCCCATGAACCACAGCATGCCAGGCCTCCCTGTCCATCACCAACTCCCGGAGTCCACCCAAACCCATGTCCATTGAGTTGGTGATGCCATCCCGCCATCTCATCCTCTCATCCCTTCCCCTTCTGCCCTCAATCTTTCCCAGCATCAGGGTCTTTTCCAAAGAGTCAGCTCTTTGCATCAGGTGGCCAAAGTATTGGAGTTTCAGCTTCAACATCAGTCCTTCCAAAGAACACCCAGGACTGATATCCTTTAGGATGGACTGGTTGGATTCCAGCTTGATTCCAGCTTGTACTTCCTCCAGCCCAGAGTTTCTCATGATGTACTCTGCATATAAGTTAAATAAGTAGCGTGACAATATACAGCCTTGACGTACTCCTTTTCCTATTTGGAACCAGTCTGTTGTTCCATGTCCAGTTCTAACTGTTGCTTCCTGAACTGCATACAGGTTTCTCAAGAGGCAGGTCAGGTGGTCTGGTATTCCCATCTCTTTCAGAATTTTCCACAGTTTATTGTGATCCACACAGTCAAAGGCTTTGGCATAGTCAATAAAGCAGAAATAGATGTTTCTCTGGAACTCTCTTGCTTTTTCTATGATCCAGCAGATGTTGGCAATCTGATCTCTGGTTCCTCTGCCTTTTCTAAAACCAGCTTGAACATCTGGAAGTTCTCAGTTCACGTATTGCTGAAGCGTGGTTTGGAGAATTTTAAGCATTACTTTTTTAGCGTATGAGATGAGTGCAATTGTGCAGTAGTTTGAGCATTCTTTGGCATTTCCTGTCTTTGGGATTAGAATGAAAACTGACCTTTTCCAGTCCCGTGGCCACTGCTGAGTTTTCCAAATTTGCTGGCATATTGAGTGCAGCACTTTCACAGCATCATCTTTCAGGATTTGAAATAGCTCAACTGGAATTCCATCACCGCCACTAGCTTTGTTTGTAGTGATGCTTGCTAAGGCCCACTTGACTTCACATTCCAGGATGTCTGGCTCTAGGTGAGTGATCACACCATCGTGATTATCTGGGTCATGAAGATCTTTTTTGTACAGTTCTTCTGTGTATTCTTGCCACCTCTTCTTAATATCTTCTGCTTCTTTTAGGTCCATACCATTTCTGTCCTTTATCGAACCCATCTTTGCATGAAATGTTCCCTTGGTATCTCTAATTTGCTTGAAGAGATCTCTAGTCTTTCCCATTCTATTGTTTTCCTCTATTTCTTTGCATCGATCAGGGTAACTAGCAGGAAACCCAGAACTTTGCTCTAAATACAGGGTAACTAGCAGGAAACACAGAACTTTGCTCTCAATACAGGGTAACTAGCAGGAAACACAGAACTGTGCTCTAAATACAGAGTAACTATCTCTGGAAGAGATCTAGCCTCACTGAAGAATGTTGGGTAAGGCTGGGTTTCATGCATTTTTAAGGTCTAATCCATTTCATATCAGTGCATTTAATGGCTTTTATCCTAAATTACATGGTGCCTACTAACTTAGTAGGCAAAGACACATTAGATATCTACATTTGACTGAGGACATAGATTCCACTTTGTATTTGGAGCTGTGCAGGCTTGCCAGGGATTGTGCTGCCTTTGGGGCACGTCATTCTAGAGTGAGGGAACCAAGGAAAAGGTGGATGAATAGGGCTTGTCTCTTGGAAAAACAGAAGCCCAATAGCAAAATGTAAAAGGGACAGTCTGATGAACTGGACTCTGGTTAATTAAGCATAACATTGTTTTTGTTTCAGTCATTTTCACTGGGAAGTGAGCACAAGTTCACTTCTGTTGGCTCTGAAAGTGCAATAGACTCTCATTGTTTATTTGAACATCCAGGTGTTTGCAATAAATACACCAGGGTCATTATTTTGCCACCAGCTTTCCTCATTCAGGAGTATGGGAGGAAACAGAGTGGGAGTAAGGAGCTAAAGAGAATGTGTACTGACCCAAGGATGTACCCAGGAAGTTGGGGTTTTTTTCTTTTTAACTCAATCCCTGTTGTTGATGTTCAGTTGCCAAGTCTTGTCTGACTCTCTGCAACCCCATGAACTGCAGCACGCCAGGCTTCCCTGTCCCTCACCATACTCAGAGTTAGCCCAAGTTTATGTCCATTAAATTGGTGATCCTTCCATTGGCTTATTTCCCTATGATTGTCTCTTTTTCCAAGAAGTAAAGCTCAACAAAGTATTTTCCATTATTTGAGGGTTCCAATTTTGACTGATGGAGGCTTTACTGTCCTTTCTAGGGATAAATTCAAGGTCTTGAACTTGGATTCAGGAAAACAACTGTACAATTACCAGATGGAGGAAACCTGGCTGGGTGGAATCCTCAGAGAGCCTGGGGGTTTCAGCTGTCAGTGAGCCCAGCATGAGTCAATGGCATGACACCACTGCCAAAAAATGAATATGACCCTCAACTGCATAAGCTGGATGAGGGCAGTTATGGTCATGCTCTGCTCTGTGCTTGTTAACATACACAAGTTTTACATTCACTTCTGGGAGCTGCCCTTGAAGAACACAGACAAAGCAAAGTACATTCGTGAGATAGCAACCAGAAGGGTGAGGGGAGTTAGAACCATATTCTGAGAGCTTGAAGGGACCGGGGTACTTAGTTAGGATAAGGAAAAACCTAGGAGAAGCAGTTTACTAATCTTTAAGTAATTGATGAATTTGTCTCTCAGAGGGAAATAAGCTTGCTCTCTGCAGCAAGACGGTAAACCAAGGCTGGTATGTGAAAAACATAAGCAGAGAGTTTGAGCTCACTATGAGAAAGAATTCAAACAATCTAATCTTCCCAACATGGAATAGGCTGCCTTAGAGACAAGAAGTGATCCAATTATGGGCTGGAGGACTATGTGGTAGAGATGAATACACCAGGTTTGGATAATTTAAGGTTATCTAGAGTTACTAACTGGAGAAGGCAATGGCAACCCACTCCAGTACTCTTGCCTGGAAAATCCCATGGATGGAGGAGCCTGGTGGGCTGCAGTCCATGGGGTCGCTAAGAGTTGGACACGACTGAGCGACTTCACTTTCACTTTTCACTGTCATGCACTGGAGAAGGAAATGGCAACTCACTCCAGTGTTCTTGCCTGGAGAATCCCAGGGATGGGGGAGCCTGGTGGGCTGCCGTCTATGGGGACGCACAGAGTTGGACACGACTGAAGCGACTTAGCAGCAGCAGCAGCAGAGTTACTAGAGGGCTTCCCACATGACTCTAGTTGTAAAGAACCCACCTGCCAAGGCAGAAGACATAAAAAACTCGGGTTCTATCCCTGAGTTGAGTCAGGAAGATCCCCTGAAGGAGGGCACGGCAACCTACTCCAGTATTCTTGACTGGAGAATCCCATGGACAGAGGAGCCTGGCTGGTTACAGTCCATAGGGTCACAAAGAGATGGACATGACTGAAGCGACTTAGCACATGCACAGAGCTACTAAAAGTACCTTTGACTTTCAACCCTGACATTCTTTTTTCCCTGATTTAATGTTGAGTGGTAACATTCACCATCAAACCCTGAAAATTGCATAACAGAACTGAAATACAACTATAAGATAAAAGATACACCTGAACTGGAATAATCTATTCCATTTCTGCTAGCTGCTGATAACAATCTGCTTGAAATGGACCAAAAGGTCCCATCTCAGGGCTTCTCTCTAATACATGGGCTTCAAAAACCAAGCTTAAAAACCAAATAGAAAAAAAAAAAAAAGAAAAAGAAAAAAAAAAGAAAAAAATAAAAAACCAAATAGGAAATATTTGCACATTCTCTTCTGCTAGGGATAGCACTTTCTCAATTATAAACAGCCCCCTGAGACATCACCAACTGACTTAAGGCTGCCACCAGTTTGCTCATTTCTAAAACAGGAAAGATGTTGGAGGGTATCAAGTGATACCTTAGAGAAGTGTTTTATGTCCAACATACACCAGTGCAACATGATGATGGGTGACAGAACCTAAGACACCAGCAAGGTATGAGGCAAAGTTGGGAGCAGCACTGCTTAGCATAGGGAAACTGACTATAGATCCAAGACTCTCAGGTCCCAATCCAAGTGGTTATTTCCTAAGCAATAGAAAATGTATCCTGGGAATTTATAGTCAAATCAGGCTCCTGCTCATCTAAATTAAGGCAATAATAATTTCATGAATCCTATTTCCCAAGGAAACTTAACTCAGGAAGTCCATAACCAGTGTTTTAAATCTTTGCCTGAGTCACAGTCTTCTCAGAGGTTGGACATATTATGTCTCATTCATCTTTGGAACCTGTCACTAGTCCACCCAGATCCCAATACCTATCTTTATGACTGAAACTTAACCTGTCCACACCATGGATGTTTGTTTCCAAGCTGAAATGAAGTTTCAGAAACTTAACAGCTCGTCAGAGTTATGTGACTTGGCACATGTATACTCAAAGGGGAACATCAGCAGCTGCAAATAGCTGTGGAAGGTAATGAAGCCCTTGACTTTTCCATGACTCTTGATGAAGTCCACTGTGGATTTCACTTCAACTTCAGAGTTGGCACTGGGTCCATGGTATGAGTTGGAGCCAAGAGTTGTTGCTGATTCCAGGTTCTGATAGGATGTGGAAGAAACCAAGTGAGAACAGTGAGCTTTAAGAGGACAGTGTATAGAGGCAGACACCATGCATCACTCAGTTCCTCCTCTGGAAATCAGAGCAAGATTGTCATTGTATTAAATTGAGATACTACGTAAAGACACAGTCAAAAAACCTAACTTAATTGAGTCCGGACACATCTCTCTTCTTTAAAAACATGGTTCCTCTATATGGCAGAAAGAGCAAGTTAAATCATCTCCCCTCTGTGGGAGTTGTTGGAAGAAAAGCCAGATTTAACATTATAGATGGAATTCCTGCATCGGGTGGGGATTGAGCAAGCTCATTTTCTGGGATTTCTTCCAATTCTTAGAGCCCAAGAGTAGAAGATTCTATGCATCTGTACTTCTAAGTCACAAACCCACAAATGCAAAGAACCTCTGAAACCCTTTCTGTGGTAGGGAAATCACAGCCACCATCGACAAGGCTACCTTTGGCCTCATTTTCTCAGCCATGGGAGTTACTTATGACCACTGAAGTGGGCCCACTGTGGCCTGGCCAGGGCTAGAGAAACTCTGAGGGGACAGGTAGAGGTTGGGACTCCCCGGGATCTCTAAACAATATGGACAAAATATATATTCAACCTATCATCTCATTTTGAGAATATTTAATAAGAAAAACATCCCAGGAAAAAGTCTGACTTTGAATTGCTAGACATTGTTCAACATTTTGGATCTGATGCTTTGATACTTTTCTTTCCTACACTAAAAAAAAAAAAATTGGTAAAAGTAATGAATGAAGTTGCCACTTGTCCGTATCCTGTCACAGCTCCTTAGAGTATCCTTTCTTGGTTCAATGATTTTCATTAATTCATGTGTCTTACAAGTATTTATTGATTGCTTTCTATGTGCCAGACACTGTGTCAGGTGTTAGGAACACTATTTCTAACTATTACATCTAACGAGGAAAAATCAAACTCAGCTTAACTGTGATTAGAGAAACATAAGGGGTTTTAACTGGTGCCTGAAAGCAAAAAGAAGCTCCCCTTCAACCAGCCTTTTGGCATTAGACCCTCAAAAATCAGAGCTACAAGTCAACAAAGGCAGAGCAGGAAGTATTTTCTCTTTGAATCTATTTTGATTTGTACTTCATTTTAGTTTTCCTTCTCGAAGCATCCATAGATGATGTAGTGCTTCTCCTCTTTTAGATCCCAACCCCCTCTAGTGGTTGGTTCAGGGCTGCCTGAGCCTTCCTGCCAGCATACAGTCTTTGCTCTGGAAACTCAGAAGCTGAGCTGGGATACAGCTTATGTGAAAACCAAGATGTGAGACAAAACTATATTAAATGCTCCTCAAACTCAGTGACAGCACTGTGAGCCTGTGAACGGAACTTAGTGAAGTGGGTTTTTTTTTGTTTTTTTTTTTTCCAGATAGATTTTTAAATAGCTTCAATCCTGAATGGGCTAAGCAGGCTGACAGCAATGCAGAGCCATGCAGATAGCTAGCTGGCCAGACAACATCTAACCATCCCTGGGGGCAAGCCCCTGTGCTCAACCTCCAAACCCGAGTCTCAGTCCTGGTTTGAATCAGCAGCAACACTGACGTTTCCAGATACCTTCAACGGGTCTTTCCCCACATACAATTCTTTAAAATCCAATGGAAAGAGAATACAGGGGAAAAAAAAAGATGGCTGTTCAGTCTGACGAGAAGGTTCCTTTAGAATTCTGTCCATTGCTCTCGTTTCCTCCCTGGAAGGCCCCTTTGGAACTGCACTCATGTCCTCCTTTGCCCACAGAGTGACCAGCAGTCCTCACACAGGGTTCTGCTTGGAGCTTCTCAGCCATGGCTGTCTCACCGATGCAAGAAGTAAATAATCTCTCCATCTCCTCAAATGAATACCTGCCTCTAACCATGTTCCGCAGAACTACAGTCCAGCCAAATGTTAACAATACAGTGACAAAAAACAAGAGCAACAGAAAACAAAAATTTTAAAAAGAGGAAAAGAAAAAATAAATAAAAAATAAAAAGGCGGGGGGAGAGAACAAGGGTTTTGTGATAGAACATTTTGGGAAAATATAGGGTTAAATTCGCTAATTTACTTCAGAACTCCTAAAGGTTTTTTTTTTTTTTTAAATGCTTTAAAGTTTTTAATGAAGCGCCAAAAGAGGGATACCGTGGACTGTATTTCTCAAACTTGACTGTGGAACCCTTTATTCTCATGAGATGAGTACTAGTATTTGTACAAGTTCCTTTTGAACACGCATTGAAAAACACTATGGTAGTTGACTCTCTCCAGAAATAAACCTGAAGCTCTGATTCACTTTTAATATACGTGGGTCACAGTTGCCATAATGGTGTTCTGTAATGAGATTTTAAAAGAAAAACTACAAAACTCCTTTTTGTGATATTACAGAGGATTCCTACAGATTTTAAGTAAAATGCCAGATGCATTGTACTGCCTACGTAAATCCTTACAGCAATCTAATAGTCAGCAGGTAACATCCGCCTCCTCTTTTCTATCAATCCTACCACAAAAAAGCAGAGACAATTGGAACAAATCTCCTAGGTGACTCACGGTGAACACTGAACTCTAATAGCCCAGCCTAACAGCTGAAATGGGCTCTGATTCAGGCAATACAGAAAGATATCGTGTGCTGGGAAAAGAAATGATTATAAATATCACTATATGCCTCAATTCTGGGCCACAACTAAGAGACCAGGCATTCTGTTTAGGGTAAATTAGAAACAGAAAGATCACTTTTATTTTGTTTTGAAGTTCCTACACACCTCCTTAGATTCTTGTTGAAGACAAAAAGTCAAGCTTACTCTGAGAGAACACATAGCCATTGGGGTTGGTGACCCAAAACAGGAAGATATCCATCATATCCAATCAAAGTGATGAATGGATCATTTCCCTAATCAGAGGCAATCTGAGCAGAGACAACAACATATATGTCAGTCTCATACGCCCCTTTCACCAGGGAACAGAGAAGAGACTATTAAAGCAATGTGTTTTTTCCAAACACGAACTATCACTAAAGGTCAATGAGAGTCTTCCAGGACTACAGCCCAATCTCCAGTTAACATATTTAATGTGCCGAAGTCAATACTTCTACTTCCAGTCAGAATAATTTACTTATATTAAATAAAAATCAGATATCACTTATCCGTTCTCTCTTAAAAGCAGAATTCTTCCAATTAATTTTGGTGAGGCATTTTGCAATGCTGGGGAATGGTGTATGCAGCTTATAGGGATCTGTGAACCAAAGAAATTTTTTCAGTTTCCTAGTTTTCTTAATCACCACACAGGCTATAGCTTTCCCAGAGTACTCACAACCAACATCAGATTACTAAACTATGCAGACTTTTCTAAAGATCCAGAGAACCGGTTAAATTCCATTTGGGGAATTACATTTCTACTTGTGATCAATTGCAGTAGAGTTGAAGTTTCTGCTGGATTAAAATTTATTCATTTCCTGTGCTCAGCCATCCTAAGGCATTATTATTCAACTGTTAAATATCCATTTCATAATACCCTAAAGGTAACTGAATTTTAATTGAAGGGGAAAATGTATCAGCCGGTGTGCACGTGGTTGCACATGCTTGAATGATCTGATGTGGATTGATTTCTTTTGCTCATGAATTAACATTCTGATTTATAGCATGTCATTTTTGAATTACTTAAGAAATACCAGAGTAGGTCACACCCAGCACGGTGTCCTGACTCCAATGTCAATGAACATGTGGAAGAGAGGGATCACTACACCCTAACTTTAAATCAGATTTGGAAGATTTTCAGAACAACCCAAAAACCCTTAACAAGTTCCCCTTCGGATCTGCAGGTCAAAGTAAACTCTTCTAGCTCCTATTTACATTTTCTACTGAGCTCCTTTTGTGATTATATACATTTCTAGTACATTGTGCCATAGCCCTCCGAACTCCAGGCAGCAAAGCAATTTTCTCTAGTCTGTTCTTAGGCTGAAATCTGACTCCTGGGGTCCTTACTTGCCACCCTCTTAACCTCTTCTAGCTTGATCTTTTAACAGAGCACATGGTGGCCAGCAGGCTAGAGGAAGACTGGGATGCATGCTAGGGTGCTGGGTGAGGCAATACCAAATTAGGTTTGAATAGGTCTATTTCCTGCCTTGTGACGAGAGAAAAGGTTGGGATGACAGTGTTAGCTGTTAGGACCACAGATATTGCTTTGAGGTTAGACAGGGCCTGACCCCAGAAAGACATAATAATCAGGGGATTTGGGGCAAATTACCTTATTTGCAGTCCACAGCACAGTAGCTTGTGTAACTCACTGGCGGGCTTGGATCCAGGCTTGGATCCCGGCGTATGTCCTCCCTCCCGTGCTGAACTGCAAAAGAAGCATGGAAATGGAATATGGCTTCACTGCTGCAGAACCCTTGTCTGCTCCTCTTCCTGTCCTTGATGTGGTTGAGGAGGAGGAGGTGTAGACGGTGGTGCTGTCGATTAACTTTTCATTTAAACGTGGGTTTTTTTTTTCTTTTTTTGGTCCCCTTCCTTTAATGTAAACTTAAATTCTGGCTAACAAGAGGAGCATCCTTTGATGTTTGTAAAAAATCATTGTGGGAAACGTGATGACATGAAAATATGTTCATCATATGTTTTAAATTTTTAAAAATAGATTATCAAATAGGAAGTGCCATTTTTAAAAGGCTAGCTCATATATATATATACCTACAACATACAAATACAGGAGCAAAAGGGGGTCTGGAGAAGAGAGGAAGAAATAGATATACAACAAAATGTTAATGATTAACAATCCCATAATTGTAGAATTAGTAAAATAGGGATGTTTTTCATTTTTTCTCTATTCTACATTTTTTGCAATGATTGTATTATTTTTGTAATAAAAATGCTTTCAAGTCCTTCATAAAATCAGGATGGTAAGCTCCGGAGGTGCTTTCCAGAGTTTAAATTTTATGATCTAAGTGGCTCAGTTTTATTTGGAACAGTGGCTTTGCCAATTCGATCAGTAAATGGGGAGGAAAAGATTATTTTTGCACCAGCAACTTCTGTCTTCGTGCAGCGTTCTAAACATCACAGATAAGGTAAATGAGAAATGCAAATCCTTGCTAAAAAAAAAAACTTTTCACGTGCTTTGGGAGTTTTGCGCTTTTTCCTCTAAAGGGCTCAAATGTAAAAAAAAGAAAAAAGAAAAGAAAAAATGGGAAACTTCGGGAAACAAATAATATTTTCAAACATGAACCAAGGAACCATCCGGGAGAAGGAAAGGCCATGAAAGTTCAAGCGAGGAAGAGAATCTGGGGTTTCCTGATCCCGTTGTAGGAGAAACCGAGAAAAGGAAACAGAAAGAAAAGAAGGTAGGAAATATGAGCAAATGTGTCACGGTGTCATAGAGTAGGCAAAGCACTCCTCCGAGGCCTGCTTTGTGAGAACCGCTCTGGAGATACCCATCTGTCCCAGTGAGTCCGTTGGTTCTCAGCCATAACGTTTCCAAATTTAGCAGGGAGTTGTGACATTCTTTTTTTTTTCTTAACGAACTCTTTCTAGGAAATAATTTTCACTCTTTTTAAAGGCAAGGTGAAAAAGCTTGAAATTATCAGCACTGAGACTTGCCAGCGCTTACAGGTTGGAGTAAAACCATAACCTTTTCCGGCTCGCACCTTAAAAATGCCTCGGTTTTTGGGCAGTTGTCTTTGCCTTTAGTTGCCCGTCATCCCGCATCACGGGAAGAACTCTTTTGGTTTTAAATGCGGCTCGGGCAAGTACTTGGAGCTTTTCTTTCTTCTTTCTTAAACTCCTAGTCGAAAGGAAAAAAAGGAACTAAGGAGGAAAAAAAAACAACCACAAAACACCCCAAGGTACAGAACTGCTACCTTGATTAATTACAGAATTCCTTCCCCCATCCTCCCTAACCCTGGGGCTCGGCACTACCTCATGCATCCCCCGCTCACACGGGGGCCCACACCACCTTCCCAGCCCTCCTCACCCTGGGGCCCACGCCACCTCCCCCTTCCTCTCTTCCTATTGGTGCATACGCCCCTGTTTCCCTGAGAGCAAATCTATCAAGAGGAGAGCATTAATTCACTCCTGCAGACCTGCGTCAGCTTGCGCAGTTAAGAGAAAAGAAAAGCGATGGGGGCGGGGGTAGTAAGGAGGTGAATACTCAAAACCAGCAAAGACCGGTTGGGGGCGGGGGGGGGAGGCGGGGGGAAGAACAGCTCTGCAGGCGAAGCTGGGACTGACAGCTCGCCTGGGAGGAGCAGGATTCTAGAAGCATCGGGAGGAAAAAAATAGCGCTGCACCTGTGTACCTTGAAGCATGTTCATGGGCCGGTTTTTTAAAAGAATAGCCAGTGTTCAGTTTGCTCCCTAGACTAGGGTGCTTAGCAACCGAGGTTATCCACTTCTTGGGAAATCTGAAATGTTTTAAGATGCAGAAATAGATATTTGCGAATGAATAATTATTAAGTGACTTTTGTCTCTCCTCCATTTCCAGTCCCTGCCTGCGGGAATGGAGAGGGCAGCACGGAGGATGCTGTGGGGCTGGGGGCGCTGGAATCTTAGCCGAGCGACGATGAGTCACCGGGCATCCGCAGGGGATGGGAAAGGGGAAGCCATTTTGCCGCAGCAGAGCCGGCTATTTCCAGTTTCTTGTTTCAAGCAAGATGGTACTGCTCGGTCTATGGTTTGCCTCAGCCCAGCTCCAGGTGAACTTAGCCAGCCAGAAAGCGTTTTGCCCTCACTAGCACAAGAGCACATAATGGGAATGGTACACACACATTCCGCCCCCCAACCCCGCGCTCCACACACACCACCACCAAAAAAAAAAAAAAAATGGATTTAGAGGTATGCGCTGGCAACCCACCGCAGTATTCTTGCCTGGAGAATTCCATGGACAGAGGAGCCTGGCAGGCTACAGTCCATGGGGTCTCAAGAGTCCCACACGACTTAACGACTAAACCAAACCACCGCTACAAAACGCAGCAAGGCTGGGTCAAGCCAGGGCGGCGGGGTGCCTGCCTCAGAGGCACGTCTGCCACCAGCTACTTCAGCTCCTGTTTGCAGGGCTGATTGCAAATGTGTGCAGCTGGGGCACCCAAGCTGTGTCCATTGCTGGGACTGAGACATGTCTGGGCCTGTCTGAATAGGGATCAGCATGAAGCGGCCACTGCAGCTGTTGCCAACATTTGCTCTCCGCAGGACACAGACACCAGTTTGTGAGGCCGGGCCGAGAAGAGAGCACATCGTGTTTCCATCACTCCGTTCTTTTTCTCCTTCACTCTCTGTACTGGTCCACAGTTCCTACTCTGAAAACTCTTAGGTTTCAAATTAAGAATTTGGGGACGGGGATGCAATTTTAGAAAAGTAGGAAGGTGTATTTTACACATGTGCAGTGCTTCATACTCAAACACGTTAATATTTCTGGCAGTGAAACAAATGAGTGGCAAGTCCGTTCAGGTCAGGTTTTTGCCCCTAAATGAGTTTAGGTCAGGTCAGGGTTTGCACCAAATAAATTTGGGAGGAAAAAAGGTTTTCAGAATTCTTTGTATTTTAGAATTGCAGATTTGGGGAATCATTTCCTACCACATATCTCCTCCCTGGCTCTTTCCTGCTCCCCCAGCACTCCCCTTAACGCCCCAACCCCCCATCTCTTCATCCCCTCCCCCAACCTACATCGCAAATCAGTGCAGATCCCCTGCCGCCCCCGCCCCCCAAGAAAAGTTCTGTGTCACAGAGGCAAGTGCAGCACTGTCCAGGTGATCCAGATGAAGGGGGGTTTCTTCATACCAACAAAACAGGAGAGATGGCACAAGACTTGGCTGCTATCAGGTCTAGGAGCATTTGGCAGGTTGGGAGACTCCACGGTGGCTGTAAGAGTATCCAGGTGTCCCTGCTTTTTATCATCGGTGGCAGCCATGAAGCACAGCTCTCCAATGGGTTGTGGGTAGCAAGGTCAGAGTTCAGCAACGGAGCCTTGAGGGGAGAGGATAAGCATGAGAGGCTGTTTTGTGCTAACTTAAGCTGCTCCTGGATGCTTCTAAATAAGGCAGTGGCTGCTGGGATGGGCAGGTGGGCTTCAGGGCCTGATTAAGGCACTGACACTGATACTGGCTGTCAAATCTCAGAGAAGCTTGGAGAAGTCAGAAAATAATATGAGTATAATTTCCAGTAAATCACGAAGTGGAAGTACAGGGCTTGTTATCAGAGGAGAGCATGGCCCATTTCTCTGATGTTCATGCACCTACCTTTTCCAATGTAAGATGTTTCAAAGTTGAAGTTACCATTCCATTCTTTTCTCTAAGTAACATTTCTTCATTTTGCTTGTCAAATAGAACATAAGATAAGATCACAGTCACACATATGAGTGGTTTATAGCAATGCATTTGAATCTACAATTGTGAAGTAAATGGTGACACCCAGTCCAAAGCATTATTTCTGTCCTCTAGGCATTGGGGTCACGTCTTTCCCATATTCTGGCAGCACCCTAAAATGGGATGTGACATTAATGGGTCTTGTGGCCAGACAGATGCTGTAAATATAGGATGACAGTCAGCCCTGTGATTGTCTTATGGCTTATTCTCCCTTTCCGGGAACCCAGAGTCTGAGATAATCTCAAATTAAAAACTAAATGAGGGGGCTTCCCTGGTGGCTCAGTAGTAAAGAATCCACCTGCCAACGCAAGAGACACAGGTTCCATCCCTGAGCTGGGAAGATTTCATATCCTGTGGAGCAGCTAAGCCCAGTGTGACACAACTGTTGAGCCTGTGCTCTAGAGCCCAGGAGACACAATTGCTGAGCCCACCTGCCACAACTACGGAAGCCAGAATGCTCTAGAGCTCCTGTCTACAACGAGAGAAGCCACAGCAATGAGAAGCCCGAGTACTACAACTAGAAAATAACCCCCCTCCCCCGCTCACCACAACTAGAGAAAGCCCGTGTGCACCAATGAAGACCCAGCACAGCCAAAAATAAATTAATTAAATTATTTTTTTAAAAAACACAAAAAAACTAAATGAGGACCTCCCTGATGGTCCACTGGTTAAGAATCTGCTTGCCAGTGCAGGGGACACTGGTTTGATCCCTGTGTGCCACAATTACTGAAACCCACTCGCCATAGAGCTAATCCTCTGCAACTAGAGAAGCCACTGCAATGAGAAGCCCGCACATCGCAACTAGAATTGCTGCACCCCACTTGCTGCAACTAGAGAAATCCCATGTGCAGCAATAAAGACCCAGCACAGCCAAAAATAAATAAAACTAAATGAATAACATCTTACTTTTACCTACTTTGAGTCACAGTCTTCCGATTGCACTCTGTTTTCCATGTCAGAGGCTCTTTTTCGCTCTTTTTTATTACACTTTTTATGACAATATCCCACTTGCACTGTGTGCTTAGTTGCTCAGTCGTGTCTGACTCTGAGACCACGTGGACTGTAGCCCACCAGGCTCCTCTGTCCATGAGGATTCTCCAGACAGGAATACTGGAGTGGGTTGCCATGTTCCCCTCCAGGAACCAGATCTCTCCCCAACCCAGGGATTGAACGCAGGTCTCTGGCACTGCAGGTGGATTCGTCACCACTTGTATCAAATGTGAAAAAGAGAGGGACAGAAACTTCCTACCACTTTGCAGGGGTGGCTCAGAGCTCAGAAGGCCCCAGTGGCACCCACACATCCGTTCGGTGGAAAAGGATTCCCAGAGATTAAAAAGGATGGACCTTCAGTTCATACGGATCAGCAAGCCTCTGGAAGAGTGGGCTGTGGGGTAATTACTTGAACATCTTCAGTCGTGATGGAATAAGCAGTTCCCTGGGACTCTAAAATAACTTTGACTGCCTGGATGCTGACAAAGGGAATTTGGACATAAGTTGTCTTTCCTAAGATGGTGGGTGATTTCCAGAAAACAAGCTGAAATGGCTAAAAGGTTCAGGCAATGACTGGGTCATTCCAGGGAAATGGACAGTTCGGCATGGATAGATTTCAGGAAATTAATTCATATCTATCTTAACTCAAGCCTTCAAGACCAGAATCATGGTGAAATCACTGTGAGGTTGCAAGAAGGGTTTTTAAATATCCAAGCATCAGCATATGTATTATATTCCCCCCATATGGTTAGATATTAAAATTGGCAGAAGGTAGAGATTATTTTAAACTATGGCAGTTTTTTTTTCACAGTTGACATTCAAGTGATCCAATTAATTTCATAACAGAATATTAACACTATAAATTATTTAGAGAAGAAATAATGCATTGAAGGTGGCAATAATTTTTCAAAATAACTTTCACATTTGATTTCTCTTTTTATTCTTATAAAACACCTGTGAGACACAAGAATGGTGTATTTATCCTCATTATATCAAACGAGATCTGTAACACAGGGTCTGTAGCTCAGTTGGTAAAGAATCTGCCTGCAGTGCAGGAGACCCAGGTTCAATCCCAAGGTCAGGAAGATCCCTGGGAGAAGGAAATGACAACCCAGTCCAGTATTCTTGCCTGGAAAATCCTAGGGACAGAGAAGCCTGGGGGGCTACAGTCCATGGGGTCACAAGAGTTAGACACGACTTGGTGACTAAACCACCACTACATACTGAATGGGAAAATGCAGAGAAGGTAGATGACTCAATGTCATATAGTTGGGACAAGAGCCCAGCTGTTCTGGATCCCAGCTCCGTGGGTTAGCACTCCACAATTCTCATCAGGGAAAACAAGATACAAATCCAAAATAAGAGATCTCTATCATCATGTCTAATTGTGAACTATTCACTCTGGGGAGCAGAAGTCCCCTCAGGACAGAGACCTGAAAATGTTCTTCATTCTCCAGTTCCACCAGATTTTTTATTTTTTCTTTATTCTAGTTATGATCTTAAGAACTTGGTCTCCAAAAAATATTAACCACAGACATGACCTTAAAAACAAAACCTGGACACTGTTTCCTGTTGCTTTCTGCTCCTATAAGTCTCTACATGTAAGAGGTTAATGCAGTAGTCAATAATCTCTTTGACAATCAAGAAACTAATAAATAGTATACTGACCCACAACCTTAGAATGAGGAGTTGACAGAGTGACTTTTACTTCCCCTAAGGAAATAGTATTTAAATGGTAATTAAGAGCTATACCCACACCTAGCAGGAAGTTTGCCAATAAAATTATCCTTTCTTTAGCTAATGATTATTTACCAAATAACATCTGCTGCTCATAAAGCATTGGTTTGTACATCTTGTCCCTGTTTTTTCAGAAATTACCTTCAAAAAGGTAGAATGATTAATTTGGTGCTTATAAGTGCTCAAAAAAGAATCAAATTTACGTTTGAGTAGACCTAATGTGCTTTTGTTGTTAACTGAAATGTATCAGAATTCCATCTCCAAACCCCATTCATGCAGCCCAAAGTTGGGGTATTGCTAGGGACAGTTGAGACCTGGATAAAACATGGTATGTGTCTCTTTCTCTCTCTCTCTACACACACATATAATGAGGAATGAAGGATATCAAGGACATCCTGGCAGGAAAGAGAAGTTGCAAAACAAGCAAATATATACCCTCTAAAAAAAAGTTCAGTAGTAGAGCTAGATTCTTATAGCCCTTCCTTGGTGACAGAGGTGTTTCCTTTCTCCCTTTCTCTGAATAGGCTGACTTCCCTACTCTTTCTGTAGTTACTGCCCTGCCCATTTGTGCAGAGGGGAAGGGATAGGTACAAAGAGCCATGATAAGGTACCAGAACCTAGACTCTCTAAAACCAAATACCACCCAATTTCCAATTAACTCCAGGGGAATACTTAAGTGATAGAATGTGAGCTCTTCAAAGCTCTCCTGCCTCCTGGCTACAGATGGTCTGAAAATTCTTCCATTTGAGTCTCATTCCTTCTAGCTAATCTGTAGACTGCTGGGTGTCCTTTAAAATGAAAAGGCACTGGGAAAATAATATGCTGGGCCAGTATTTCCTGGTGCATGTCCTAAGGAATAATAGCCCTTTGAGTTGTTCAACATAAAAAAATAACAATAAAGGTGGGGAAGAGTTTGATGATCAAAGAGAAATGGATAGCTGCAGCAACCTAGACTCCCCTCTTATAGATTTACAATGTGCACTAATTTAATTAAAGTTCCTAGAAATTCTATAATTTGTTTAAGCCTCTGATTCCCAAATTTACTTGACCACCTGTGTTTTGGGGTCAAATTTATTTGGCTATTTCGTTAATTCTCTGAAACACTCTTCAAGAAATGCTGCCTAAAGCTCTTCATAGAATCTTGAAAGTGACGTACTTTGGAGCAAAAATGGATACAAAGCCATGAGAGTTGTATTTGGACTGAAGTCTGAAGCCCTGGTCTTCCCACTTCATGAGCTCCCACTGCCTAGAAACTAAATCTGAAGATGAGGAGGACTTGAGCTGACTTGAAAGATAAAATTCAGAGAGGTAGAAAGGAGGACAAGAGTAACCCATCACTTACCGAGATGACACTGAGATAAATGACCAAACAGCTTTATTTTCACTGATGTCTGTCATCACTACTTTACATTCATCAGAGGGGAAAATGATTAAGAACAAAGAGAAATAGGGTACCTGTGTTCTGTTTTCACTTTTTTTTCCCTTAAATTCATTTATCTCTTTCTTTTTAATCACTCATTCTTATTATCTCCATTACTCCCTCTCCAAATCTAAAAGAACTCTAAAAATGCCAAACACTTACATTCATTATTCTACAACAGTTTAATGTGATACTCTGTGAATCAGGTAAATAAAATTCAAATAGGCACCAGAAAGCATGACTTACCCTACAGATGTTTCTCGACAGTAGACATGCCCTAAAAGGGCACCAGAAAACAGGATCGATCTCATAGTTAAAGATCTTCCAAGAGTCCAGAATTAAGTGTCACTCCTGAACTTTATTTATACAGACCACAGCTAAGGCTGATCTGTTGGCAGTCTAAGAACTCAAGTGAAGTTCCTAAATGGTAAAATTCCTATCTGCAGGTCAGATTCTCAAGGTTGCAGTCACCCACCTGTGTGATATCACCAATCCATACATTTTACATTCCTACAATGAGATAACAAACTTTGAGGGAAAAATTGCTAGAGCATATCAAGGACAAATCACGCATTCATGATTTAGAACATAAAGTGCCACTAACTATGACCAGTAATAGAAGCCAGATTAATAGACCTAGAGGATAAAGTCCTTTCTGGGTCTCTGACAAAAAAAGGGCACAGCATTTATAGTAATTATTCAGGCATCCCTTCTATCACATTCCATTAATTGGCTCATTTGTTTATTTTTATAATGTTTACCCTAAAACACTGCAATCACTTAGTCCACATCTGCTGAATCTCCCTGTAGATATGGCCCACTCCAGTCCTCACTCTATATTAAAACAAAACAGAAGGCCATTTAATATTCAATTCTGAACTGTTTCTAAAGTGATCCATCTGCATTTGTACCAAATTGATGTCCGTGTTTCTGTGCTTTTACCTAAAATGAAAATGTCTTTCTAATTATGACAGTGAAATTGCTTGTTACAGAAAGTTTGGATTAAAAGAAAGTGTTTTACTTAGTCACCAGTAATTCCTCCACCCTTGACTTCCTACTTTGCTGGAGCTGAAGCTCCAATACTTTGGCCACCTGACTCAGCCAACTCATTGGAAAAGACCTTGATGCTGGGAAAGATTGAGGCCAAGAGAAAAAGGGAACGACAGAGGATAAGATGGTTGGATGGCATCACTGACTCAATGGACATGAGTTTGAGCAAACTCAAGGAGATAGTAAAGGACAGGGGAGCCTGGTGTGCTGCAGTTCCTGGGGTCACAAAGACTTAGGGGTCACAGATTCAGTGACTGAACAACAACAAAAATTCCTCCACCCAAAGAAAACCATTTGGTGTGTATCTCTCCAAACTTCTTTCCACATTTTAGAGCTTTTTCTAACAAAGATTATACCATCACATGTATTCTGATTTTTTTTTTCTTTTTGACTATGTTGAGTCTTAGCTGCATTGTGTCATGCAGTATCTTCCTTGCGTCATGCAGGATCTTTCGTTGCAGGGCAAGGACTTGCTAGTTGTGGTGGGAGTCTGCTTAGTTGTTCCAGGGCATGTAAGATCTTGGTTCCCCAACCAGGGATTGAACCCATGTCCCCTGCATTGCAAGGCAGATTCTTAATCACTGGACCACCAGGAAGTCCCATATATTCTGATTTTTAAACAAAGGCTTTTTTAAACAAAGGTTATCTTTCCTTGTCTATAAACATACATCTACATTAATCTGACTTTGCTCTTCATTGCAAACAGAGAAAATACACCTTTCTATTTTTAGGGATCATATTTTATTATGTTTTAGTCATTCACATACATTATATTAGCCTAGCAAGTGTCAACCAACAGACACAAGGAAATTTTCATCTGTCCTCCATGTGATGAATTCTTTATCTGCACACATTCTAAATCCCTGGGTTTGTCAAGGCTATGGTTTTTCCAGTGGTCATGTATGGATGTGAGAGTTGGACTATAAAGAAAGCTGAGGGCAGAAGAATTGATGCTTTTGAACTGTGGTGTTAGAGAAGACTCTTGAGAGTCCCTTGGACTGCAAGGAGATCCAACCAGTCCATCCTAAAGGAGATCAGTCCTGGGTGTTCATTGGAAGGACTGATGCTGAAGCTGAAACTCCAATACTTTGGCCACCTGATGTGAAGAGCTGACTCATTGGAAAGGACCTTGATGCTGGGAAAGACTGAGGGCAGGAAGAGAAGGGGACTACAGAGGATGAGATGGTTAGATGGCATCATTGACTAGATGGATTTGGTGGACTCCAGGAGTTGGTGATGGACAGAGAGGCCTGGCGTGCTGTGGTTCATGCGGTCGCAAAGAGTTGGACACGACTGAGTGACTGAACTGAACTGAACTTGAATTCTCAAGTACCAACTTTAAGGGGAAAAGTATATGTCAGGGGATGTTCAACTTTAAGGACTCCAATATGTTGCACTTTTCTTCCTTTGTGTGCCATTTCTCAAGGATTATCTGTTCCTTATCAGTTCCTATTCTGGGAAGAGTAGAGCTGCAAGCAGTTCTCAGGACTGAGATCATGGGAAAGGGTATCTGCTTGGATTCCTTTCAGTAACTCCCTTCAGTGACTCTTTTCAGCGTCAACAACCTTGTATATATTAGACTATCCATTTTGTTGCAACTGATGGAATTTCTTTCTTTGTAATAGCTGAGTAATCATTTTATTAAAGATATATAAACCCACATTTCTGCTAATAAAATACCCTTGCTCCATTGGAGACCTGGGTCCCCTGCGTCCTTCTTTCTGTCTTCATTTTCGTCAGAACGTGGAAACCTACTGAGCTCACTTTCTTGCCCAGGCTTTCAAGACCTCCTTGAGAGGACGCCCTGTGCCTTTGTGAGCGGTACAAGTCCTGTGTATGGGCTTTATTGGTTTTCCACGTAACCCGAGATATACTGCTCTCTCTCTCTCTTTTTCTCTCTTTCTTTTCATTGACTCTGGTCCACCAGGTCCTGGTCTGTAAAGACCAACAAGTAGCACCTGAACAGGGACTTGGAATTCACGGTATTCAGGATGGAGTGACTGGGACCTACTGAGGTCAGGTAAGTGTGGGGTTATGGGACAAACGGCTGGAAAGCCCCACCATTTTTCTGCTTTACTTCATCATTTATTTAAAGTTCAAAGACTTTTGGTTTCATGTCAGCAAATAGAGGCCTATCTCCAAATGGTGAAAAACTATTTTGATTGTAATAATTGTAGTCATCTTATTCTTGCTGTTTGCTTTTTATATCTGTAACTATATAATGGATTTTATATCTAAAAGGTTTGAAGCATTTAAGTTACAAATGATTATTCAAGCTCCTATGATTACCACAGGCTCTTCCAACTATTACTTGGGGCCCCTGGATCAAAGATCCTCAATATGAGGATAAAGAAAATATATTGCCTCAACAATTTAGGGTCTACACCCCTTTCCAACAGGAAAAAGTTACGGAATGATTTCTCCACCCCTTTCCCTGACAACCATATTCTCCTAAAAGCAGGAGGAAATGAAAGAGTTAAGGCTTAAAGAGACAGTCCAAGGCCCTATAAAGAGGAAGCAAACATTCTCACTCATGTTTTCCTTAAGACTTGTGCAACAATGTATCTGGCCAGAGAACCTACCTTTCTTTAGGTCCAGAACTAATGATTACACAGCACAATGTCTTACTCATGAAAATGCTTTTCTTAGGCTCTATGTTAATGGTTATAATTGTAACAAATCTTGCCCAGAGATGTTATCTGGAACCTGTTCTCCCTGGCTAATCTTGTGCCAAAGTTATCTCCAGATATATGTCTTGGGAAAGGGCAAGAACTCTAATAAGAGTTCTAATAGAACTCTTACAACATTGAGGTATTCCTTTTACCTATTCTCAACAACTAGTTGAGAAATATATAAGGTCCCACTTAAACTACTGAGACAAATACTCTTTCTACCCCCTTCTGATATCTATATCAGAAGCTTTCTCTGATCTGTCACTTTACACAAAGCTCTCAATGACTGAAACCTATCTTTGGTCCCAAAATTAACTCTCCTTCAGAGACCACTAATCTGACAAAATCATTCACCGTAAGCTATCATCTTGGGAGCTCATCAAACAATTAAAAGAAGTTGCCCTTGAAGCCTGGGATCGAATTACTCCTCAAGGAGAACCTAAAGATAGCTACACTAAGATATTAGGAGGGCCTAATAAAGCCTATGCTGATTTTCTAGCTAGACTAGAAACTGCTATTTCCCATAGTGTATTTGGAGAAGAAACCAGAATACCATCAGGAAAACTGCTTGCATATGAGAATGCAAATCAAAAATGTCAAAGGGCTATCACTCCAATATGTGAGACCAAGACTGTTATTGATTATCTGAAAATCTAGGGTCTAAGACACAAAAAATACAAATGTTAGCTAAAGCAATGGCTGCTACGTTTAGAAAAGGAAAATGAAGGATATTTTACATATGGAATAAGACCCATTTAAAAAAAGATTTGCCCTAAAAAGCATGCAAAAAAAATTAAAATTAATAAAAATTAAAACTAATAAAAAATTTCCAAAAATCTACCCTTGCTGCCATAAGGAGATACATTGGGCCAAAGATTGTAAATCTAAATATGATATTGAGGAAAAACTTATTCTGAAAAACTTCAAACAGGGGACTCCCCAGGTCTCCTTCAACAAAAAACAGGGGCAAACTCCATCTTTTCCCTCAAACAATCCCTTCTAGAATACCTACTAGACTTTTTGGACCCCTACCTCCACAAACCTTCGGCCTTTTACTTGGCCAATCTAGCTTGACTTCTAAGAAAATTACTGTTCATCCTGAAATAATTGATTCAGATTATAAGGGATAAATTCAAATTATCATGCCATCTCAGATACTATGACAATTCAAGAAAAGAGACAAAATTGTCCAATTACTTCTTTTACCTTATATTTCTATTAACTCCTCTCATGATATACAGACAGATGGATCAAAAAATACAGATCAAAAATAATCCTTGTGGACATCATTGGTATCTATATATGCCTGACCAAATATAAATATCAAAATTAATGGTAAATAATTTTCTGGTCTCCTTGATACTGGATCTGACATCACTATTATTTCCAAAAACTTATGGCCCAAATCTTGGCCTATACAAAAAATTTCCTGCCAAATTACAGGTGTTTCTCAAACCAAAATACAAAAAGTTTATCGAAATATTCAAATTTATCGTTGTGAAAGACCAGAAGGCCTGCCTACAACATTACAACCTTATATGATAGATACACCCCTTAATCTAATAAAAAGATATTTACTTACACTATGACAAACTCAAATATACATTCCACATTTTTCCTAGGGGCCACTGCTCATTTAACAAAGAAAACAATTATTAAAATAACTTAAAATTATGATGAACCTATTTGGACAGAACAATGGCCCCTTAAAAAAGAAATATTACAGGCTACTAAAAAACTTATAGATACACAGTTAAAATTAAAACATATTAAAAAATCTTATTCCCCTTAAAACTCTCCCATTTTTGTTATAAAAAAATCTGACAATTAACATCTCTTAACAGACCTTAAAAAAATTAATGCATCTATAAAACCTATGGATGCATTACAACCAGAAATCCCATCACCTACTACTATTCCTCAAAACTGACATATTATTATTATAGATTTACATGATTGCTTTTTTACTATACCTTTACACCCTCTAGACGGAGAGAAATTTGCTTTCTCTCTTCCTTATCCTAATTACACCAGGCCCCATAAATGATACCAATGGACTATATTACCTCATAAAATGATGAATTCTCCTACCATATGTCAATATTATGTAACCAAAGTCCTGAAACCTATAAAAAAACAATTTCCTAACTTTCTTGTTATTCATTATATAGATAATATATTATTTTCAGCTCCATCTGTTTTAGAAACTCAACACATGTTTAATATAACCTAACAATGCTTGAAAAACTCTGGATTAATTATTGCCCCTAAAGAAATCTAAACCTCTATACCTTACCATTACTTAAGATTTGTTATTAATAGACAACACATTACTCCTCAACTAACACAGATTCATACTGATAAATTATCAACCTTAAATAATTTTCAAAAACTTTTAGATAATATAAATTAGATTAGATCTTCTTTAGACATTGCTAATTATCAACTGACTAATTTATTTAATACTTTAAAAAGAAATCCCAATTTAAACAACCCTCGTTCACTTTCATGAGAGACACAAGAAAAACTCTATTTAATACAAAATAAATTGCAAAAACAATTTCTTACACATATTAGACTTGATTTACCTCTAAAATCATTTATACTCCCCTCTCTTCATTCCCCCACAGGACTTCTTGCCCAACTAAAACACCCAATAAAATGGATCTATAGATGGGTATACCCATTTTAGAAGGACAAAATCACTTACACTCTATCTTGATTTAATCGCTTTAATTGTTATCAATGAAAAAAATAAAACTAAGACATTAATTGGCTCCAATCCTCATAAAATTGTTATACCTATTAATAAATCTCAATTCAAAAACACATTACAAACATCTACTGATTTCCAAATAGCCTTTCTAAAATATTTTGGAAAAATTTCATTTCATTATCCTTCTAACAAGCTCTAAAATTTCTTTAAAAATACTAAATTTATTATCTCCCACATTGTCAGCTCACAACCTATGCCTCAAGTTGATGTTTTCTACATAGATGGGACCAAAAATGCCAAAGCCTCATTCTGGTCTCTTAAAAAATATAAAATTTTTTATACTAAATTTCATTCTACTCAACAAAACAAATTATATGCTCTCATTCAAGTTATTTACTTACTTCCTTACCACATTAATATAGTCTCTGATTCCTTATATTCAGTTTTTATATTAAAAAACACACTTCTCCCATTTATATTACTCGTATTCAAACACATTCCTGCCTTCCCGGCCCTATGACTCATGGTAATGAACAGCTAATAAATTTGTTTATTTTGCTACTCCCAAAAAACAACATGCTTTACTACATAATATTGCTGGCTCCTTACACCAAATATAAAAAATTCCATACCACCAAACTAAAAAATTCATTAATAATTGCTCTACTTGTAAACCCTTACATCTTCGACCCATTACAGAAGACATCAATCTTCGAAGATTACAACCCAATAAATTATGACAAATGAATGTGACTCTTTGCCCTGAATTCTCTCCATCTTCTTTCTTACATGTCTGTATCAACACAAACTCTTCTTTTATCTGGGCCATACCTCTTCAAGGTGAAGCTACACAAAACTTTATAACTCATCTATTAACTTGCTTTGCTATAATGAAAACTCCTAGTTCTACAAAAACAGACAATGGCCCTGCCTATATTTCTAAACACTTCAAACAATTTTTATGATCATTTTCTATTAAACATGTTACAGGTATTCCTTATTTTTTTTTTCAGGTATTCCTTATGATCCACAAACACAAGATATAGTCAAATGAACACATCACACACTGAAACTACAAATAAAAAAATTAGAAAAGGGAAAATACACAGGAACACTACTATCTTCCTTATCTAAAACAGACTTTACTAGATTCCAACATAAGCTATCCTCTAAACCTGTAACTATTGTTAATACAGCTTTATTTGTTTTAAATTTTTTTAACTTACCTCAAGGAGATATTTTGACAAAAGCAGAAAAACATTTTGAGGCATTGAAGGATACCTCCCTTCCTCTGCCCATTTGGTATCAAGACGGGTTAACTAAACAATGAAAATCTGGAAAATTAATATTACAGAGAAAGAGGTATGCTTATATTTCTCCAGATGGATCCAAGGAAGTCAGTTGGCGCTTTCTTCGGAAGATCCACCGCCGGGGAACCACTGACATTCAAGATGGAGAGGAAAAGGCGAAATCCCTGGGAAGAGGAGGTTCCAGTACAAGCCATGGCGGCTTTAGAGATTTCCAAAAAATGCCGCACTCTGTGTCATCTACCTCATGATCTCCCTACTTAGGGACACATAAAAACCCTTACTAATCAAGCTGAAAATCTGGTTTCTCAACAGGGAATGCCTCGGAATCCAGAAAACATTTTTGTCACTATGCTTTCTTTGCTTGCTTTTGCTTCCCCCTGCTCAGGCTGACTTGATTAATTACACTTATTAGGCTTATATACCTAACCCCCCTTTTATTGCAGGTTATAATATGGACAGACATAAGACCAATCATATCCACTAGTGACTCAGTACATATGCCTCCTCCTTAGAGCCTGGAGGGGCCCACATACCCTGAAGAAGGAGAGAGGGAAGAAGGGAGACTAATTAATATTTCTCTAGGTTATGAAATCCTTCCTTTATGCATGGGCCCAACAGAATTATGCATAAACGTTAGCTGACAAACTTGGACTTTCGTCCTGCCTCTAAAAAAGGACTATCAGACATTGTTTGGATTATTTACTGCCCTTTCTTTTTAAGAAAACCACGTCAACACTACTGAAACTCTAGGAAAAGGACAAAAAACATTATGTAAAGGGTTTACTTATAAAAACTTTAAATGTACTCCTGTTCATTAAGACAGATGTCAAACCAAATCAGGAAAATTAATGTTTCTGGCCAATTACACCATTGTCGATTGGGAACCTCATGGTATATGGTTATCTGATGGTTCAGATGATATTAACCATACTGTATATGATTATACTACTCAAGTAACATGAAAGACTACCAATACTACAACGAAACATTACCATGATAAAGGACTTCTTAGTGGCAGCAATGGGATAGTACCTTCTCACCCTCGAATTGTCCTCAATAAACGGATTGGACCTGAACAATGCGACATTTGGAAATTTGCCACGAACACTGAAGAACTCGTAACTTGGACTGGATATTTCACAGGCACTAGTCATGGTTCTAGTCATTATTCCTTTCATTATAATCATTTATATTTCATACCAGCTTGGTTTCCCCTTCCTTTTGTTGTAGCTATAGGGAACTTGCAATTTAATAAGACTTTACGTTCTGTAACTTATATAAATTGCAAACTATATACTTGTCTTAACTCCTCCATGTCTATAAAAAATGAATCCCCTCTGATTCTTTGATCTCGACGTAACCTATGGTTGCCAGTAGATCTCCAATGGCACTGGGAGGAAGGTCCCATGACTGGACTTGCTTCCCGGTTACTTACTAAATTATTCCAATGATCTAAACAATTCATTGGATGGCTAATTCTTGACATTTTGGGATTAACAGCCATTTGCACTACTGCTGCTGTTGCCAGCATCGCTTTACAAACCTCAATTCAAACACACAATTTTATCCAAAATTGGACTAAATATGCTCATACTATGTGGACCACTCAGGCTCAGATAAATGAAGAAGTTCAAGATGAAATACAGAAAATAAAAATAGCCCTCCAATGGGTCGGAGATCAATTAATAGATTTACAAAAACAAGCTATACTAAAATGTGATTGAAATTCTACACAATTTTATATTACCCCTATTTGGTTCAACTATAGTGCCTACAATTGGAAACAAATCAAATTTCATTTACAAGATTTACATGATAATGCTTCCTTAAATGTACAATTATTACAAAAAGAAATCTTTGAAGCCTTCTCTAAGAGTCTACCCTCTTCCAACAATCTGGAAACCTTAGCTGAACAGCTAGCTGATCAATTATCTGGGCTAGACCCTCGAAGATGGTTGCAAAACATTATACATAGTATTGGATCTAAAATTGTAATGCTAATAATTGTCCTAATGGTTTTATGCATATTATACCGATGCCTTTCAACTAAAATTGTTCAAATTAAACAAACTCATTTGGTCAGGACCTTTTCTACTAAAGTATCTACAGTCACCCCCAATTATGAAAAAATAAAAAGGGGGGAATTGTCAGGGGACGTTCAACTTTAAGGACTCCAATATGTTGCACTTTTCTTCCTTTGTGTGCCATTTCTCAAGGATTATCTGTTCCTTATCAGTTCCTATTCTGGGAATGAGTAGAGCTGCACACAGTTCTCAGGACTGAGATCATGGGAAAGGGTGCTTGCTTGGATTCCTTTCAGTAACTCCCTTCAGTGACTCTTTTCAGCGTCAACAACCTTGTATATATTAGACTATCCATTTTGTTGCAACTGATGGAATTTCTTTCTTTGTAATAGCTGAGTAATCATTTTACTAAAGATATATAAACCTGAATTTCTGCTAATAAAATACCCTTGCTCCATTGGAGACTTGGGTCCCCTGCGTCCTTCTTTCTGTCTTCATTCTCGTCGGAACATGGAAACCTACCGAGCTCACTTTCTCGCCTGGGCTCAAGACCTCCTTGAGAGGATGCCCTGTGCCTTTGTGAGCGGTACAAGTCCTGTGTATGGGCTTTATTGGTTTTCCACGTAACCTGAGAGATACTGCTTTCTCCCTCTTTTTCTCTCTTTCTTTTCATCAACTCTGGTCCACCAGGTCCCGGTCTGTAAAGAAGACCAACAGGTATATATACAGTGTTTCTGTTTTTTCATTCTTTTGGGTATTGGGGAGAAGAAAGAAACCAAGAGGTAGAAGCCATAATTCATCCTCACGTCCGCAGAACCTACCAAGTAAACAGTAATCATATGAATTGAAATTAATGTACTTGCAGAATCAGTAAAAGCTTCTTGGAAAAGATGGGGCCTTAGCTGAATCTTAAGGCAGGCAGATTTCTGGTGGTTGGGAAACATGTAAAAGGTAGAGAACTGGGAGAAAATGGTATACAACAGATTTGAGAGGAAATTTGACCCACTCAGGCAGATTTCACCCTGGGCATGGTGGTGAAGGTAGAATATGAGAAGACAAGGGCTAGGTGGTAGAGGGTCTCACAGTGCAAGCAGAAGAATTTATAGTTGATGAAAGGGGCAGATGGAGAGCCTTGGAAGGTTTTTGAGCTGACTGCAGTCTTGAGAATGATGAATCCTGCAGCATGGTTGCAGGGCAGAGAAGTTTTAAGCAGGGAGTCAAGCAAGGAGCTTCCTGGAGAAATCTAGATTTTTAAATGATGCATATGGACTGGGTGGTGCCAGAGGGAATGTGGAAGATGGGCTCAAAGAGGTATTTCGGTGGAAGGATCGTGAGTCCCTGGTGAGTGACTTGTGCCTGATTGAGCATAGAAGAAGTCAAGAAAAGAATACTTAGCAGTGAGTGGGAAAGGAGGGGCAGAGCCCACCTCCACAACAGCCTCTGAGTATTTCCTCACCCAGCTGTCACAGTATGAAGTTCCACTGTAAGAATATATTTTGTCTCCCTTAAAGTGTACTTTCAAAGAGGAATTTTTGCTGAGAGGTACTACCCAATGACTTGAGTTCACTATAAGAGTTAGGGACATGATAGCTCTCTTCTTTTCCTGAAAAAGATGATGGGGATGAGCCTAGAGACACAGTAAAGTCCAACTGAAGCTTGGACCCCCTCACTCCAAAACCTCAGGCATTCCAAAAAAGAGCAAGGACTCAAGGATGATGCCTGAGATGAAGAAAATGAACATTTCCTGGAATAGATGAAAATTGTAATTTTAAAAAATAGAAGCTGGGGGAGGAGAAATCACAAGCCATAGTAGAAAGCTGTAGGGAAAACTCCAGAAATCACTGCTGTTTCTCTCTCTCACTAACATCATAAACAGAAGTTTATCAGAATAGAGTATTATCTTTTCTATTGCCTCATCATTCTAAAAGTTGGATAAAGTTTTTTTAGATAGCTGTATTGACATATATGTGATATACATTAAGCTGCATGTATTTAAAAATATGCCATTTGAAAAGCTTTGACATATGAAACCTTCACCACAATCCACATCATGAACCTATCCATCAGTTGCAATAAATCTGTTTTCGAGAATCACTGAGAAAATTTCCAGATGGAAAAAGATCACTGAAGTCCCATTGCTTTGCAGATGAGGAAATTAGGCCCCAAGTGGGGAAATGACTTACACAAAGACCCAGGAGTGACCAGGGTGGAGCAGGCATTCTTGGACCCTGAGTCATTGCTCCAACACTCTGGGCTGTCCAGTCATCCAAGGTATTTCCACTCAGTTCTAGGAAAACACCACTTTAGACCAAACACCTCTTTATCAACCTATCCCTGGGGAAGCTGTAATTGAGAAAGAGTAAGATGATAGCTGTCTTTAGAAAAGTGCCCTCATGGCATGTTACTTCTTATTAAGAATGATGTTAGGCACACTTTTCACTTTTGCCCTTTAACCCTAGAAAGTAAGTAGCCTGATAGTAGGGAGAGTAAGACACTAAATGAAACCATAGGAGACAGGACTGCAAATTAAATCCTTCAGTAGAGTTATCGGACTCCAAAGCACTTCAAAATCAAAACTCTGAGTGCCTTCGCACATAGAAACATTATGATTCATAGTAAAAAAAAAAAAAGTTCTACAGCTCTATTAGTAAACTATCAATGATATATTTCAGTACATTATAGATTACATAGACTTGCATCAAAAATGCACAAATGTCTGAAAAAAATGTGCTCCAATTTTTAATCAACCAAACTTTAAACTTTGTTTTGACAAATATTCTATGGTTATATACAGTAGCTCCCCCTTATCTGCAGTATTGCTTTCCAAGGTTTCAGTTACCCCAGGTCAACTGAGGCCCAAAAATATTAAATGGAAATTTACAGAAATAAACAATTCATAATTTTAAAATTGTGTGCTGTTCTAAGCAGTCAGATGAAACCTCTTGCCATTTTGCTCCATCCTACCCAAGCCATGAATCATTCCTTTGTCCAGTATGTCAGGACCACTAGTCACCTAATAGCTACTTCGGCTATCAGATTCACTGTTGAAGTATCACAGTGCTTGTGCTCAAGGAACCCTCATATTACTAATAATGGCCCCAAAGCACAAGAGTAGTGATGCTGGCAATTTGAATATGCCAAGGGTAAGCCACAGAGTCTTCCTTTGGGTGAAAAAGTGAAAGTTCTTGACCTAATAAGGAAAGGAAAAAAAGTATATGCTGAGGTCTACAGTAAGAACAAATCCTCTACTCATGAAATTGTGAAGAAGGAAAAAGAAATAAACGCAAATTTTGCTGCCACACTTCACACTGCAAAAGTTAGGCCACGGCACGCAAGTGCTTAGTTGAAATGGAAAAGGCACTAATTTATACACGATATTTTGAGAAAGACTACGTTCACATAACTTTCATTACGATATGTTGTTATAATTGCTCCATTTCATTGATTATTGTTGTTAACCTCTTACTGTGCCTAATTTATAAATTAAACTATATCATAGGTATGTATGTGTAAGAAAACACATACTATATAAAGGGGTTGGTACTATTCATGGTTTTAGCCATCCGTCCCCTAGTAAGGGGGGGACTACTGTAAGCTGTAACATTAGGGCAAGTGGGGTGAGAGGTATGCAGGAGCTCTCTGTGCTATCTTGGCAACTTTTCTGTAAAGTTAAATTATTCTAAAAATTACTCAAAAATTAAAAGTTTATTAAAAAAAAAAACCTGTGAAGCCACATATAAAAACAATGAAAAGGCAAACACTGTACAAGTGGGAAGTATTTGTAGCATATATTTTAAGTTTTAATATCCTTACTATGTAGACAGCACTTACAAAACTCTCCAGGTAAGTATCTTGTAGAAAATGGACAGTCACAAAAATAGGCAGGTCAATCTCACACATATACAAATATATGGCCAGTTTTTTGTTTTTTTTTTTAAGTCCAACATCTGTAGTAACCAAAGAAATGCTATTTTAAAAACTGAGGTGCCATCTTTTTTTTCCACCAGTCAAGTTAGCAAAGCTGGGTTTTGCGCTATAGTGGATGCTGCTTGTTTGTTTTTAATGTTACCCAGAATTGATGAGGGTTTGGGGAAATAGGCACTAGTGGAAGAGTGTACATTATTACAGCCTTCAAAAGAGGGATTTAGCAATTCAAATCCAAAAACTTATAGATATTAACGTCTCACCTAACCATTCTACTTTTAGGAATTTATTCTAAAGAGATCACCATAAATATTCACAAAGATTTACCTAGTATTTATACTGTTTCAAATGGTGAAAAATCTTAGTGTCTTCTAATTGACAGTTGGTTAAATCAAACGGAACAAATCCACACCAATGAAAAATTAGGGGCCGATTAAAAATGGTGTATAAGAATACTAAGAATAGGACTTTTCTGGTGGTCCAGTGATCGAATCTGCCTGCCAACACAGGGGACATGGGTTCGAATCCTGGTCCAGGAAGATTCCATATGCCACGGAACAACTAAGCCCATAAGCCACAACTACTGAAGCCCACATTCTAGAGCCCACTGCCTAAAGACTGTGCACCATAGGAGAGGTGGCTGCAATGAAAAGCCCTCACACGGCAACTAGAGAGTAGCCCCCTTCCCTGCTCGCTACAACTAGAGAAAGCTCGAAGGCAGCAATGAAGACCCAGCACAGCCAAAAAATAAAATAAATGATTAAAAAAAAAAAGAATACTAAGAATATGTAAAGACATGGAAAGATGTTTACAGAATATTAAGGTGTTTTTTAAAATCCATTTATAAAATAAAACATGCATTCAAAATAATGATTATATAGGAAGGAAATACACTCAAAATTTAAACCAGTGATTTGTTTATACACTTCTGTGAGGTTAACAGTAACTTTAATTCTCAATTTGCTTATAATTTACATTAAAAAAAAAAATGAAAGAAAGAAAGACCAAACCTCCCTCTAAGTTGGGATGGGAAGAAACAGATCCTAGCATCTTTCCTTATACCTTGGTCCCAACTGAGTTTGCCATCCTTCCTGATGCTCTGCTTTATAGACTTGGCTTTCCTTTTGGTCTGCAAGTTCTTGATTTGGGTTCACCTTAACACTCCCCCCCCCCTCAATTTCCCATCTACCCACACTTTGGAACTCCTCAGAGCTCACCACCCTGGCAACTCTATGCTGCCCTCACTTGCCATCAACAGACAACCACTGCATCAACTCAGTAGGACCCAGTTTACACTGAGCCCTGGCCTTCCAAACACAACCTCTGTACTTGCTTAGGTCTAAAAGTCCATTCCACAAATTCTTGTTTATATTAAGTCAGGAAAAATAAATAGAAATTCGTAGATCATTTGCTCTTTGCAAACACCAGGCTCAAAAAACCTCTGATGTAGTAACTATTTGTCTTTCCTCAGCTGGAAGATAACCACCCAACTCCAATACTGTGAAGGTCTTCTTATCCTTCTCTGTCTGCACCAGGTTCCCATTTATGGTCACCCCAACTCAGGTTTATGAATGGATCCCTCATTTATGAAATACCTACTATGTGACAGGCACAGTTATGTTGTAGGACTCTGAAGATGAGCTGATTTTATCAGTCAAGAGCTCAGTGTCTAGACTAGCACTGTCCAGCAGAACTTTCTGCAGTAGTGGAAATGTTCTATATTTGCACTGTTTCAAGTATGTTGCCACCAGCCACATGTAGCTATTGACCATTTGAAATATGACTAGTATGACTAGGGAACTGAATTTTTTATTTTTAATTAATTTTAACTCAAGTTTAAAGACTGAAGCAGTGTAAAATATTCTTCCTTTAAAAAAAATGTAATGTTTTGGTATGATATTTTAACTGTTGAAAATTTAGCATCCAAGTTAAGATATGCTGCAAGTATAAAGTACACACCAGATTTCAAAGACTTAGTATGAAAATTAGAATGTAAAATAT
The DNA here is from genome assembly GCF_910594005.1 of Cervus elaphus. Lineage (NCBI taxonomy): Eukaryota > Metazoa > Chordata > Mammalia > Artiodactyla > Cervidae > Cervus > Cervus elaphus. The sequence goes on along the minus strand of NC_057832.1, from coordinate 100,192,569 downwards.
GTTGTTAATAATTTTTATATTCATTACATGTCAAAATGATAGTATTTTACATATATTGGATTAATAAATTATATTATTAAAATTAATCACATGTTCCCTTTTACAAAAAAAGTTAAAAAAAACTACATTAAAAAATGTAGTTACTAGATAATTTAAAATGACATAGGTGGCTTGCATTAAATTTCTATTGAATAGCACTGATTTAGAGAAAAAAGGAAAGTGATATCTAAACAGTCTCTAACTAAAATACATTAAATGTTCTTGGAAATGTATACAACAGTCTAACACATAAAAGTTAAGCAATAGACTTATCTGATATAACATGGTGGGGTAGTTAATTCTCAAGACCTAAAAAATATTATAAAATCCATAATTTCAATATGCATTGAATAATAACCCTTTATTCCAATTGCAAAAGTAATTCATGCTGCTCATTAAGAATTGAAACATTACAGAAATAACTCAGAAAGTTGAGATATTTAACTAGATATAATTAACAATTTGAGCTATATAGAAACATATCATTATTATTGGTTCTTTGTATAAGTGTGCTGCTGCCACTGCTAAGTTGCATCAGTCGTGTTCGACTCTGTGCGACCTCATAGACAGTGGCCCACCAGGCTCCCCCGTCCCTGGGATTCTCCAGGCAAGAACACTGGAGTGGTTGCCATTTCCTTCCCCAATGCATGAAAGTGAAAAGTGAAAGTGAAGTTGCTCAGTTGTGTCGATTCTTAGCAACCCCATGGACTTCCGCCTACCAGGCTCCTCCGTCCATGGGATTTTCCAGGCAAGAGTACTGGAGTGGGTTGCCATTGACTTCTCCAGTATAAGTGAGATGATACTATATTTGGGGGAGAGCTAAACTGTGTTCCATAATATGGACATAATTTATTTAACCAATCCCGTATTTATGACATCCAATTTTTTACTGTTTCAAAGCACAGGGAACACTCATATTTGTATACTTTTTATATGTTTTTCTGCTTCTAAAATATTCTTATAATAAAAATGTCCATATATTGCTGAAAATTATAACAAAAAAGTGACTACCTCTTATGTTGTCACCTACCTTGTCCCAGTCTTCCTCTGATGATTATTGTTGTTGTTGTTTAGTTGCTAAGTCATCCAACTCTTTGTAACCCCACGGACTACAGCCCACCAGGCTCCTCTGTCCACGGGATTTCCCAGTCAAGAATATCGGAGTGGGTTGCCATTTCCAATTCAAGGGATCTTACCAGTTGGTTAAATACATTTTATCAGAATTATTTTCTGTGTATATATTAGCCAGGTTATTTTTTTCTTTTATAAAATTTTAGACAGACTATACATACTGTCCAACTTTTTAACTTAAAAATAAATTAAGTAAGCAACGAAGATATACTATATAACATAGGGAATTATGCCCATTATGTTGTAATAACTTATAAGGGAGTATAATTTGCAAAAATACTGAATCACTATGCTGTACATATGAAATAAACATAATATTGTAAATCAACTATACTTCAATTAAAAATGATAGGAAAAAAAAAAAACCAACATTTGCACACACACAGGTGAAATCATTATTTTTCTCAACTCATAGGGAATATCAAGGGTTGAAACCTCAGAGGGCAGGCTTGGCCTTTATAAATCCCTGGGCTTAGTGTCCAATCCAGGCTCAGACATGGGTTCTGAAGGTTTCACTAAAACAAATACTTGTTACATTTACTTTTCCACACTTCTTCCCGTCATATGTGGAGAAGATCAGGCTCAGGGGAGAGTCTGAAACATGCTCAAACAGAAGGTGCAGTGCTGTAGGCTATTTCCCCTGAGAAAATCCAAATAAAAAAAGATGTGTTTTTAACTTTCAGACTAAGCTCTCATCTATACTCTCTTGATGAAATTGTCAAACAATGGTAATAGATATGTAATTTTTACACCTGTGGAATTTAGCAGTTGCTTTATTTGTACATAACATTTACAGAATTAAAATTTTTAAAAAGATGGCAGTGACATTATTTCAATTAGTAATTTTCTTTCAAGATCTTCATCAAGATTATATTTTAAATGCCAAGAAACTTTTTTTGAAGAATAAAAAAACCTCCTGATTTGCTCAAAAAATATATTTTTTGGGCAAAGGGGGTCAAAAGGTAAAAAAAACAAAACTACAGTTGATGTAAAAGAGACATAGAATTTTGAATCAATTTCAACATTTAAATTTAAATAAGTAAAAGAGTGGATTGCTGGGTCCGAGGGTAACTCTATGTTTAACTCTTTTAGGATCTGCCAAACTGTTTTCCAAAGTGAGTGCTGAACATTTTTATAGGCATTTTGGAAAACACAGAAGTGAAGACAATTCCTGCAATTTCAAAGGGCTTAAAGTTTACTGTAGATGGAGAGATATAACTCACATGGACACATTAAAAGTATAATTATAATATAGCTTATAATTAAGAACCAAACAGCGAGACTCTAAAATGTATACATTCTTGAACTTCCCAGGTGGTACCAATGGTAAAGAACCTGCCTGCCAATGCAGGAGACATAAGAGGTGAGGGTTTGATCCCTGGGTCAGGAAGATCTTTTGGAAGAAGGCACAGCAACCACTCCAGTAGTCTTGCCTGGAAAATCCCATGGACAGAAGGGCCTAGTGGGTTACTGCCTATAGGGTTGCAGAATCTGACACTACTGAAGCAACTTGGCACACACACATGTTTACGAGAAATAGGACCTGATTGAAACTTTAAAACAAACAAAAATAAAAAACCCAATACACATAGTTATGCATCCTTAGAGCTGGAAGGGAAGACAAAAGAAATACATATACATTCTACATACACATGTATAACTCACTTGGACACTTTTCCATGTCAGTACATAAACCAAGGTTACCAAAAAGTGCTCATCAATAAGAAACTCATTCAGTAAATGATAGAGCTATGCAATAGAATGCTTCTCCTGTGGCTTAGTGATAAAGAATCTGCCTGTAATGCAGGAGACACAGGTTTGATCCCTGAGTGGGAAAGATTCCCTGGAGAAGGAAATGGCAACCCACTCCAGTATTCTAGCTTGGAGAATCCCGTGGACAGAGGAGACTGGTGGGGTACAGTCCACAAGGTCACAAAAGAGTCAGACACAACTGAGTGACTAAACAATGGACTGCTATGTGACCATTAAAAAGATATGAGATAGGTCTTTATGAACTTAGATGGAATGATGTCAAAAATATATTTATAAGCAAAAAAAAAACAAAAAAGCAAGTTGTTGAATAGTATATATTAAAATTCAACTTTTGTGGAAAAAAAATCATACTTATCCCTGGCTATCCAAATTTATTTATTTCTGAATTCAGACAGCAAGAATTAAAGTTTGGTTAGTAAATTCAGATAGTGAAGGATATTAAGCTTTCTGAATGTATTCAGCCTGTAAGTTTGAGATAGCTCCCAAGAGTTGGGACTAGGAGAAATATATCTCAAAATATTTACCTGAATCCAACCTGTTTCTAAGTTTAGGGAAAGCAAGGGTTCAACTTATTACATGTGTTTATGTTCAAAAATGGCCTGGAAATAACATATATGGAACTGTTAGCAGTTATCATCTTTAAGGTAGAATTTTCTTTCCATTTTAACAAAATTGCATTATTTGAATTTCATACAATGCACATGAGTACTTCTAATCAGAAAGCACATAATAAAAAATGTCATTTCTAAGAAGTAGATTTTGGGAATCTGGCAACCTAAGCAGGTATATAATACTTCAGTGAATATTCTTAAGTATGTATCTACATTTTTTTTTTGCACATCTGAAAGGATGTTACCAATTATTAATCATGGAACTGCTAGGTCACAGAGTATGATCACTTTTTATATTCCTAGGTTGTCCTCCAAACAAATTATACCAATTTTCTTTCCCACCAACATTGCTTTGAAAGGGCCTGCTTTCCACAGCTTCCCAATATTGGTATCATTACACATTAGACCTATGCAAATCTGAAATAAAAATATTTCACTGCTTTAGTTTTTATTTCTTTAGTTATTTGTGAGGTTGAACAACTTTTTGTGTACTTTTTTTTTGTCATTTGGCATTCCTCATTTATGAACTTTCTATTCATATACTTTGACCATTTTTCTACTAACTTGTTTGACTTTATCTTATTTTTAAAACTCTTTATATATTTGGGATATTAAGATCTGCCCTAATTTTCTTACAAAAATTTTCCCAGTTTGTCTTTTCATTTATTGAGGTTTTTTTTTTTCAATTCTCTCTCTACAAAAGTTTAAATAGTTTTATTCAGTCCAAGTATCCGTCTTCTGCCTTAAGGCTTCTAGACTTTGTATTTTGCTTGGAAAAGTCTTTCCTACTTGAGATTAGGAAACTTTTTATTAGTGTGTTTTCCTAGTACTTTTATAGTTTCCTTGTTTTATCTTTCAATTTTGTTCCATCTGGACTCAATTCTTATATAAGGAATTAGATCACATCACCTTTCAGATATATTCTTCAGGAATATATTTTCCAGCACTTTATACGTGTTCTTTAATTTTGATCTTTTTTTCCCACAAATAAGCAAAGTCAACAGGTTTGAGTCCAGGACCCCTGGACTGGACTAACTGATGCTAAAGTGTACTCCTTCAAGTGTGTCTAGTGATTTCCAGCTTTGTCTCATGAACTAAATTTATAAGATATACTCTTCTTATCACTAACATCAACACATTCATTTTTTTCATGTATAAATGTCAAGGAGTAACTATTCAAATAGGTGTACAAATTACCAGTGCACCAAGATACTGAAACCATTGAACCTAAACAATGCATTTGAAATGTTCATTCATGAGCTCAAGTACAAAAATCCAAGTTCTGGGGTTTAGGAGTATCAATGCATATTGTCCAAAAATTCCAGTTTTTGAACATCAAAGCTATGAGACGAAAGATTGGGGGTTCATGACAGCAAGATGGGCTATACATACATACATAGGGGTCTCAACTATTGGAACCCAACTTTCCTGGGAGATTCACAGGAAATGTTAGAGGAGTGAGCTTTGAGATTGGTCTTAAAATTGAGGAGCAGTTCAACATTTGAAGAGTCCAATATTTGAAGACTTGGTGACTGGTGTTTCAGGCAGAGTAATCAAGTGTGGGAAGGTGGCTAGGCTTGGAAGGATCTTCTTAAAAGTCCTGATACCGTCTTTCTCCATCCCTCCCAACTTTCTGTCTTCAAAAGGAGGGAAGGATCCGATGCCAGACTTACTGATTATTTGACCTCATTCACAATAAAGTCATTACTCCAACCTTACATATACATTTTACACCTTATCTTTAATTGTATAACAAAAGGCTTTTTCCTCTTTAAAGGAACTTCAGACAAAAGCAAAACAGGTCAGAAGATTTTACAGATTGTCAAATGACCTAATTTAGTCTTTTGTTGGAGTGGTGGTCGGGGGTACCAGGTAGCCTTGACTTTTCACCCCTAGGAGCCCTGTCCTCACTTGCAGAGGTGATTTTTCTCCTTTTTGTCAAGGCCTGGACTCTGCCCTTACCCAGGTCCCCTCTTCCACATCTTCCCAGCTACACTCCCAGCCTCTTCCCCTTCCTCAGTCCAAGCTCCCTACCTCCTGCCTAGTCCCAACACACTCAAATCATTACAATACTTTAAAAAGTATTTTTTTCAATATTTAAAGACTTAACCCTACTTCCTCTACTCCCTGAGTCCCAAGACTCTGCATATTTAAAATTAATGAAAAAATTTTAATACCAGAATTCCCAGCTTAGCAGCCTTTAGTATATACCCCTGAACCTCCTGTTTAACATGGATTCTCTGAAAAGCGTGCCCTGTGATGTATTCGGTAGGTAGTGGCATACTAGAGCCTTCTCAAACTGGCTCACCAGAGCCAAGGTGCTCATCTCTTCCCAACTCCACATTCAGTGATGTCTCTTCGGTAATTTGAAATAAGCAACAGTGGGAGTATTTATATCACAGAAATCAGCAAGTGCTACAAAATCGGGGCTTTTAACAAAGACACTTGTTAAACATTTACCAGCATACCACCGTTTTAAGGATTCTTTTAGTTTCTAGCAAAAGAAATTCACTCGAGTTAACATAAGCAAAAAGGGGAACTTATAAGATTCAGCTAGTGAAGTGTCATGATACCCATAAGTGGGCAAACAGACAAACCCTGGGAATTAACTGGAACCAGAGACTTGAAAACCATCAGAACTTTCCATTGCATCTCTCTGCCCTTCTCTGTGTCATTCTTTGTTCCTGTTGCCACCTGCTTTCCCTGGTATCCAATCTACATAAAGGGAAATGTGAAAACTTGCTCTAAATCCTAAAGAGACCGATCTCTTTCCTAGTCCCAATTCCAAATTCTCAGGAAGGAATTTCAATTGGAAGAAAGTTCTACTGAAATCAATGCCTGGATAAGATGAAGGGGTGGAAACAGGCAGGATCACACTGTAACAACATGCATGAGAATCAGGGGGGAAAAAAAACTGATGGAAAAGAAAAGGGATGAAATGGTCAACTCAAAAAACCCACTACATTTATAAAGACCTTTTTCTAGTAACAGCTCTCACCAGCACCACCACAGGCTCCATCAAAGGAATACATGTCTTATTTAGCATTTATTTAATGTCTGAGCACTTTATAATAGGCAAAAGGAGTTGTTCTAAAAGTTATAGAGGAAAAAGATGACTAAGACTCCATAACAGCTGCAAGAAAAGCCAACTTAAAATGTTTAAGGGAAAATTTCTTGCCCAACAAGAAGTCCAAAAGTAGGATGGTTCCAGAATGTAACTCAGCAGCTCAGGATCTAGGTTTTCCATAGTCTCACTCCAACATGTTTAGACTAATGTCCTTATGAACACAGGTAGATGTCACAGTTGAAGTCATCAATATCATCTGCTAAACAGAAAGGGACCATCTTGCCTTTTCTTTTTTAAGACCAAAGAAGCTTTTCCCAGAATGCCCCCACTAGCAACGTCCCTTTCCAGAATTAGATCACATGCCACTCGCTGACAAGGGGAATGGCACCACCTTGATTGACTTAGACCAGCTGGGACTTAAGTCCTATGAGGGAAGAGGAATAAAGGGACAAAATGGGAAGCTGCTAACAGAAGGAGAAGAACAGGAGAACAATCAGTGGAGGCTACCACAGACTCTTGCTGCATCTGAAGGGGTGCAATCAAAGAAAAGAGACAAAAGACTCTGGCCCTAAGTCGCATTTCTCTAAGCCCTTTTGTCTCATTCAACTCTCTGACCTGCCACGTCGGTCTTACTAACCCTGGCTGCAGCCCCTTCCACGGGGACCTGGTTTTTATCTCCCTGCTTCCCCCTTTTGATTTACACTAATTAGTAGCAGAGTTGGCTCCCTGCCTGATATTCTCACTGCTAAATCAAGATTTTGAACACACAAAAACTTCATGGTGACAGAGGGCCCTAATAAACAAAGACAATTACAGACAACAGGCCCCTGTAATCAGGCAGACAGAGGATCTGCCTGTGCAAGAGGCCAAGCTCAGAAGATAAAAGATAAGAAAACCGGATTGTTTGGGATTATAACATTTTTAAGTATTTCATGCATTTCCTTTTGTACACTAAGTGGAAATCTGCAGGGAGGAATAAGTTATACAAAAAAAGACAAGCATAATTTTTTTGTAATATGTGTTTTCTCTGCCAACTTCTCTTGAACCCCCTCTAATAACTGCCGGAATGCACACAAAAAGGTTTAGTTTTTTATTTCCATCTGTAGCTTTGTTAAATTTAGATATAAATTGCAACTCTTCTTTACACTATAAAGTGCCAACACTTCAGTTGGTATGTATTAGATACTTAAAAAAAAAAAAAATACAGAGAGAGAGAAGGGGCCTTTTCTCCCTTTTGTCTCCTTTACTACCCCTGCATGTTTGTGCCTGATTTGTATTTCCTCTTACCCTCCAATGCACCTCTGTGACCACATGTTCCTGACAGATAGAGAATATCCAGGTGGCCTGGTACTTGGAAACTTGTCAGATGTTATTCAAAGCAATAAAGAACACATCATACAAGTCTTTGGTATATTGTTACAGGGAAAACCCTGTTTAGAATTCACTAATTGGGAATTTGTGATAATTTGAGGAAGGGCTGGCTGAAGTTAACCTTTGTACTATCTATGGAAAAAAAAAAGAGTTCACTGCAATTCTGAATAGTATAAACAAGATTGGAAAGGGAATAATTATCTACTTAAAAGAACCAGTTGTTTTGAAAAGCTTTAGAAGTATCCTTTTACATACAAACAGGGTAATTATGATTTAAACAAAGGCTGGCCTGTTTCTAAGGCTTCTTTGAAATGTCAATTACAAATTACTCGTGTTTATTCACCAAGGCAAAACCCACCCCAGTGTACCAAGCAACAGTTGGTTAGCTTGCTTTCACTTACTCTATTTGAAAATAATAAATCTCAAGTTCTTTCAAAGTTGTATAATTTAATTCAAGCTTTTCACTAATCTAGACAGTTGGTCCATCCTACAGGGTAAGTGAAGATTTACTAATTACTAGCATACAACAACCACGAATGCGTAGAGTGACACCTGCCTTCACTAACTTAGTGGAATAGCTGGCAGATACAGAAAATTGACAAAGAAAACTATTCCAAAAAAAAAGAAAACTATTCCAGAGCAGTGGCTTTTATTTTCTATCCTACCAGAGTAAGAAGCACATTTTACGGTGATTGCAACTTGGTACACACACTGAAACAAAAACAATACTTATCTTTATTTTGTGTGACACTTATTTTCTATTTATTTTTTAATAAATGTTAGTTACTACCCACTAAATTAATGTCATAATCTATTCAGGTCGCTGTTTTGGAAACACTAACCTAGAATCTGGTGGCGCTAGTGGAAAAGAACCCACATGCCAATGCAGGAGACATAAAAGACGCAGGTTCGATCCCTGGGTGGGGAAGATCCCCTGGAGATGCAAATGGCAACCGTCTCCAGTATTCTTGCTGGGGAAATCCCATGGACAGAGGAGCCTGGCGGGCTACGGTTCATAGAGTCGTAAAGAGTCAGATACGACCAAAGCGACTTAGGACGCTCGCATGCACCCTAGAATCTGTTGGGAGATAGTATTCTTTTGTGAGAGAACAGGGTAAGCGGTGATGTCACCAGAAAAGCCCATTAAAAATTCCTAGGAAATAAAAATAGAATCTTGGTAATAAAGTCTAACCTTTTTTTTTTTTTTAATTTTTTTTCCTGTCTTTCCTTTCCTTTGTGCTTTATCTAGTTCCACTTGCTCATGGAGTGCTGCCTCGCATCCATCACTTCAGCCGAGAGTATGCAAAATGGCTGCTCGGACACCTCAGCTCAGCTGGTCCTGTGCGGAAGCTCTGTGCCCGACACTGCAATTCAAGATGGCGGCAGAGTGGGCCGTGTGCAGACACACTGCAGCCGGCACTACAACCCGGAGCAGCGCAGAGCAGCTGTACCCACCCTGCAAGATCTCTGCCCCATCACTGCTGACAAGATCCGCCTGTGCAGCCCTGCCCAGGGCCTCTCGGGAAGGGTTTGGACTCTAGAGGCACTAGTTGCCACCTCTCCATTCTTTGATGGCAGAGCACAGCGTTCCTTTACTTCTGAACCCAGCTCAGCCTCATTCTGTTGGTTCCAATGACACAAGGCAGGAGGAGGACCCTTTTGGGGACCTGAGATAGGAGGGTCAGTAATAATAGAAGGAACTGTAGCTATCTGATTTTCTCCCCTCATTCTTCTCACAAATCCTTGCCCATCAACCTCACTGCTCTTGTCACTACTGCCTCCTGTTTCTCAACATTCACTAAAAAAGCTCATTCCTTCCTTCATCTACACTTCCAGCTAAGTTTCCATTTCCCTTCTTTTTTCAAAAGCCTACCCTGAGTTTCTGCCTGACCTACTGATAGTCATCCAGGCTCACCCACTGCAGGTGAGACAAGATGATGCTGTCAGGCCTCTCCACTCAACCGTGTGAGCCCTTCCCTGCTTCGCTTAATTGCTCCCGTCTCAGCTCAGTTTCTGCCTCTTGGCTTCGTTTTCCATGAACAGTCCTTGTTTAGTCTCTGGACTCAGTCTGGTATTTGGTGTCTGGTCTCTCAAGTTCTTATCTAATTGCTCTCCATTAAGAACATGGTGTGTTATCACCACCGTAAAAACAAAATCTTTGGGATCAGACAAAATCCAAGACACTCACACTCATATGATCTTGGGTGTATCCTTTGATTTCCCTGAGTCTTGGTTATATCATCCATAAAACTGGATGCAGGCTTCTGAAGGGTAAACTAATCCTTATAAAATGTTTACTTAATGCCTGGCATATAGCAAACACTCTCTAAATGTCGTCTATGATCAGTATTATTACTGTTGCTGTTATTTGTTTAACCTACTGGCTTGTCTCCCCTCCCACCAAAACCACAAGTACCTAGTGTAGCCATACATTCCAGTTCCCCTATTCTCCAACCTCTCTCCAAACACCTGTGTGTATACCATCATTTTTCACTATATCTATCCCAGTTAGAATCTTCAATGAATCCCATAGTTTCCTCCTTTACGGTTCCTGACAAGAGTTGTGATGCTTGATGTAGGTGGACATCCCTACAAAGGTCAGTTCTGATCATTTAGTTGCAATGATGGACCACAGATAGGAAGTAAGCCCAAGAATTCCATGCTTCCCCACAAGTAAGCCACCCAAACAGGTTACAACCTTCTACCATAAAAACCAGATGTGGCCAAATTTATCCCATTCAGCAAGGAAAGACTGAAGAAGGGACTATTGTGGAGCCCAAGGGACACCCTGACAGCTCACACAGGCTCTGCATACAATCAACACCAAGCCAAAACTAGTATTTGCAGCCTTAGTTTCATGAACTATCTCCCACTTCACATGTTCTGTACCTCACTCATTGATACATTTCCAGTGAGCCTGGCCATGCTTTTGCTCATCCTTCCATGTCCTTGCTGTTGCCTTATTCCTTTGATTCAGTGTATTTCTCTCCTTGGCTTTGGTTGTCCTTCCAGCTATTTTTGGTCTTTGCTTTGGGTTTAATGAAATTACAAACTACCCTAACTAACTCCTTCATATTTATACCCCCTGATTTAACTTGTCCATGAGTCCTTCTTCCAATATACAGCTATCACTCACCCCCAACTTTGACCTGTGTTAGCCCCATAGATGAGACCATAAAAAGTAGCAATCTTTGATATAAATGACTTTTTGGATAATAGTTCATCAGTTATATTTTTGGATCTACAAGCAAAATATCTGGGACATGGTCACTTGCTCTATCATCTGGAAAATTGTCATCATCCTCCTTTTCCTGATGAGATTATATCAGCTTGGATATGGGGCTTCCCTGGTGGCTCAGTGAAAGTGAAGTGAAAGTCTCTCAGTCGTGTCTGACTCCTTGAGACCCCATGGACTACACAGTCCATGGAATTCTCCAGACCAGAATACTGGAGTGGGTAGCCTTTCACTTCTCCAGGAGATCTTCCCAACCCAGGGATCGAACCCAGGTCTCGCATTGCAGGTGGATTCTTTACAAGCTGAGCCACAGGGAAGCCCAAGAATACTGGAGTGGGTAGCCTATCCCTTCTCTAGGGGATCTTCCCAACCCAGGAATCAAACCAGAGTCTCCTGCATTGCAAGTGGATTCTTTACCAACTGAGCTATCAGGGAAACTCAGACAGATTGGTAAAGAATCCACCTGCAATGCAGAAGATCTGGGTTCCATCCTTGGATTGGGAAGATACCCTGGAGAAGGGAATGACAACCCACTCCAGTATTCTTGCCTGGAGAAACCCATGGACAGAGGAGCCTGGCAGGCTACAGTCCATGGGTAGCTAAGAGTCAGACACAGCTGAGTGACTAACACTTTTTTTTTTTTTTTAATTACTTATGGCTGTGTAGGAGGTGGTAATTGACTTACCTTGGAATCAGGATCTTCCAGCTTCAGGGAATAGTGGCTAAGACCACCGTAATTAAGAGCCCAAACTCCAAAGTCAGATGACTCAGATTTAAATTCCACTCCTGCAACTTACTACTATATTTTGAGTCTTTTCTTTTTTCTTTTTTTTTGGTACTTGGGGTTTGATTATTTGGGTGCTATTTAAATAAACAAAGTAACAAGCATCTTGATCATATCAAGTTAGAAATATCAGAATGATTCACTAAATTTTAGATATTGGTTCCTCTGCTTTCTCTGCCTCTGCTTTCCTCAGTTTCTCCCTTTTGCATTCATGAATTCCTTTGCATATTGATTCAACTAAATTATTTATCTATCATGTTGTTTGGCACTGTGCAGGGTCAGAGAGATACAAAGATAAGACATGGACTATACCTTTAAAGTTGGATAATATATATATATATATATATGTAGTTATCTTCCCAACCCAGGGACATATATATAAATGACAGAGGGACTTGCAAATAAATACAGGCATTAAAATGCTAAGAGTGATGAACTTCCCTGGTGGTTCAGTGCTTAAGAATCCACCTACCAATGCAGGGGACACAGATTCGACCCCTGGTCCAGAAAGATACCGCATACCACAAGGCAACTAAGCCTGTAAGCCACAACTACTAAAGCCTGCATGCCTTAGAGACTGTGCTATGCAATAATAGAAGCCAACACGGGAAACCCAGGCACCACAACTAGAAAGTAGCCCCCACTCGCTGCAACTAGAGAAAAGCCCACACAGCAACAAAGAATCAGCACAGCCAAAAATAAATTTAAAAAATTTAAAAAACCTCATTACCTATGAGCCCCCAATTTCCCTTAAAAAAAAAAAAATGTTACAGGTGCTAAGATAGAGAATGTTTCAAGGTACATTGGAGCATAATGGAGGGCACAAGTTACACCTGAGGGGACAAAGTAGAGGACGATATCAAGAAGTAAAGGAAGTCTTTGTGGAAAAGGTTGATGCCCAGGTCAAATCTTGAAGCTGTCCTGCTTTTCACTTGCAGCCTCAGACCAATTCAAACCCTGAGGAAATCTGATTAAGACAGTCTCTACAAAAAAGCTCAGAAATGTCACCCCATGTCCTGGATTCCAGGGGCCTAGTTCCAATGGGTGGGGCTCCCACATTGCCTCCCTGGTCTCCTTGTTGGCCTCAGTTAAGGAACTTGAAGTCATCAGGAGTAACCTCCAAGTCCACAGTCATAGCTCTGTTGTATCTCTCCCAATACCCCATAAAAGGCTCAGTTCTTAGTATTAAGTTGCAGTCTTTATCAATGTGGTATCCAAATCTTTCCCGAACACTTAAGCCCTTTTTAAGGAAGCAGAGCCCTTGTGGCTTGTCTTTGCCAGACTCTTCTCTGGGATCTGGGTCTTGTTTTGTATCCCACTTGGAGTTCTGCCATCCTCCCTGATGGCCAACTATCTACTCGATCTGTTTGAATTCCCGGCCCCACACTGGGACCCCCACCTAACTGGAAAACTTAGCCCCAGGTATATCTCGATTGAGACTAACTTTCAGTAAAGACTCTTTATTTGACAAATTCTAGTTAGTCTCCTCTGAGCCCTCTTCTTACCCTGATCTTACCCTTGGTGCCCATCCTGCCTTTGGCTGCCCAGACCAGTTTTTGCAAGAATTCTGCTAAGTAAGTTTAGTGTTTCCCACCCTTGATGTCTGATCACCCTTGACATCTGATCAAGTTCCTCATCCTCCACTTTCGATGTATAAGTGGAGGTCCTTGGTCCAAAGTCCTTGGTCTGCCCTTTGCAAGAATCATGCTAGGTCAATTTAGTACAAATTCTCCTACCTTTGGTGGCTCCTTGTAGGAATTTTCTATCCCATCCACTGATACCATTCCCTTGGCTACAAATCCCCACTTGAATTTGCTGTATTTGGAGTTGAGCTTGATTTCTCTCCCCAGTTGCAATAGATTGGACACCTATTACAAGTAGTCGTGATTAAAGTCTTTCTTACCATTTTAACACTGTCAGAATAATTTTTGTAACACTTGTCATGCCTTTCAGACAATAACCATAGATAGCCCATGGCCCAGCTGTCCTTCTGGTCTACTGCAGGAATCAGGCCTCATTCCAGCTCCTTCTCACCAGCCCCAGGCTGACACATGTGTAACAATACAGCTCATGTGGGGAATTCCCTGGTGGTCCTGTGGTTAGGACTCCACAGTCAGGATGCCATGCTCTCATTGCTGAGGGCCCAGATTCAATCCCCAGTCGGGGAACTAAGATCTACAAGCTATGCAGCAAAAAAAATATACAACTCAGGTAGACTCACCTGTAAATATGGATCTGGGGAATGGGGGCCAATTCTATTCCAACCAACATTCCCTAATTCATTCAGTCAACTGGATAATCAAAACATATGAATAAATTTAAGTGGTTTCTAAACATAAATATATTTTCAAAGACCTTCCTTATTTGTATTACAGACATTAACAAGATACATACACTCAAGGCATAAAATATCTGTCTGGTGCTCTTTTGCATAAAAAAAAAAATCATAGTGGATGCAGATCTCTGATGCTTCAGTGGTGCCATAAACAAATTCACTGGCCTGTTTTTGGACAAAGAATTATCTGAAATTTTACCTCTTGGGTTCCAAGAATGTTTTTGTTGTTAGTAGAGAGACTCTATTGTAAAAGCCTCCTCATCTAGACCTCTGGTGATTTTTCATGTTTTATTCATCTCTTTCATTTGGCTTCAAGTGAGGTAAGGACTTGATGAAATTCAAAATTTACTGAATTTTGTCTTAATATCAGGTCCAGAATTTTCATCTTGAATATCTTCCTTCATTGAGCTTGTTACTGAAGCATTTTGAAGGAAATGGCGAGTTAGCCATTCATTGGTTCTCATGGCTTTGCAGTGGAGGCAGGGCCTTTCCCTGATTTGGTAACCTCCCATATTCCTTTGCCTCTGAGCTATTTTTCTCTTCTTAATACTGGCCGGTGATGGGTGGTGTTCACTTTCACTCTCCTTCCATGAGGAGGCTCCGGAGTTAGATTCTTCACTGTCACACTCAGTAGTATCACTGTCATGTTGGGTCAGATTCACTTGATTGAATCCAGAATAGCGCCTCGCTCGTCTTTGTTCAAGACAGGCATTGACCAAAGCCACTTCTGAGTCAGTTACAGGGGTAAGTTGGCTCTGCTTTGGTTTTTTCATCATTTGCAAAGAATCCCAGGCACCCTCTTTGTCTCGCCGCTTATTGGAAATATCTTTGCTTTCTAACAACAATGAGAGAAATCAACAAGTTAGGCACATTTTTGGTTACCATAACCTCATCTTACCTAAAAAGGAAGCCTACGGTGTGGCTCACTCTTTGCTGCCATTTGCCAAGCCACCACTTTTCCCCACTCATTTGCAAGTGTTGGCAGCTGACTTCATTTTCCAGTGCCATACCAAAAGGATCAAAACCAAAAGGATCAAATAGATGCTTGACATACTACTTTTGAAGTTTCATGGACCCTTGAAATAATATCAACAGAAAGGTCTCCAAACTTTTATGAGGAGGACCCTTTTAACCTTTTCCTTGATTTTTAAAAAAAAAATATTTATTTTTATTTACTTATTTGGCTGCACAGGGTCTTAGTTGTGGCATGTGGGATCTAGTTCCCCAACCAGGGATCAAACCCAGGACCCCAGCAATGAAAGACCAGAGTCCTAGACACTGGACCACCAGGCAAGTCCCTGCCTTGATGTTTTAAAGATTTAAGTGTATGTATGAATGTGATTTGGGTAGCAGAAAATGAAAAAGGATTTTCTCTGTATACACTGGTGTAGTGGAGTTGGCTTATATCAGCCAGCTCACAAGAAATGATAATCTTTCCGGAACTTTGCAAGACGGCTGTTAAATGTAGCCATTAGCAAAAATTAAATTATACATGCTTACCACTAAATCAATTTGCTACAAATAAATGTAATAAATACTCAAAACTCATCACTTCCTTAATTATTTTACTACATTTCATTATGAGGTTTGCTCTTAAAGCTACTATTTATGTCTGTTCTTTCTGGATATTAAAAATACTATGTAATGATGTACTGTTATACATCTCTTCCTAATTCCCATGTTCAGTGACATTATGTTGGTAACCTGAAAGTAGTTTTGATGGGATAAAAATCAACAAGCACTAAGAATCAGGTCTTCATTTACGGTTCTGTAGATTGTCTGGACAGACTTCCCAGGTGGCAGTGGCGGTAAAGAACCCGCCTACCAATGCAGGCGATATAAGAGACCTAGGTTCCATCCCTGGATTGGGAAGATCCCTTGGAGGAGGAAATGGCAACCCACTCTGGTATTCTTGCCTAGAGAATTCAATAGATAGAGGAGCCTAGTGGGCTACAGTCCATGGGGTCATAAAGAGTCAGATATGACTGAAGCAACTTAGCACACAGCCCAAAGTAGTGGAGAACAAGTTACTGATGCAGATAACATTTAAAGGTATCATGCCTATAGCCGCTATAATGTGAACAGCACCCAAAAATGAGGAAATATTCTTCCAGAGTATTCTAAAACTATTATCCAGCTCAGCAAAGAAGTCATTCACATCATTAACAGCCAAGTTAAGTTCCAACATACCTCTTTCTGTTTCTTTTGTCCTATTCCTTAACTTAAAGGAAAGTAACAGTCATATTGGAACTAAACCCATTTATCTATTGTAACTATAGGTTGGCTAAGGCTGAAAGTGACCAAAATCAAAGAAGTACTTTGTGAGAATCAGTGGTCTATATGGAATTTACCATAAAGAATATTATATATTTTATTATTGTAAATTATCTGATATACATACTTTATACTAGTAAAATTTTAAATGATATATACTACACACATTTTTGGAGAGCCGGTTGTTAAAGACTCATCAGCACACCACTGCTTGTACGTGCTTAGTCACTCCAGTCATGTCCAACTCTCTGCGACCCCATGGACCATGGCCTGCCAGGCTCTTCTGTCCATGGGCTTCTCCAGGCAAGAATTCTGGAGTGGGTTGCCATTTCCTTCTCCAGTGAGAAAATATGAAGTGAGTGAAGTGAAGTCACTCGGTCATGTCCAACTCTTCGCAACCCCATGGACTGTAGCCTACCAGGCTCCTCTGTCCATGGGATTTTCCAGGAGTACTGGAATGGGCTGCCATTTCCTTCTCCACCACTGCATATAAGTTATTCAAAAAGATGTCATGTATAGCTCATAGTCTTGCAGAAACACTAGCAATAATTATGTGTGAAAGGCAAGCTGTGTGATGGGAGAATGCTGAGAAATGAAAAGACAGCTTGAGCTCTACCTACCAGTAATGTAGAGCCTCTAGCAGCTCTGCTGAAGTAGCTAAGCTGTCCTTCTGCACCAAAGCAAAGTGCTCATCCATGGGCCACCAGAGGTATGGGGAGGCTCTATAATGCTCTTGACTGTTTATCTCTGTTGTCTGCTTTCCACACCCAACACATATATATATATATATTTTTTGGTCATAGTCCAATATCAAATAAGTACTGGCTCTTACCTTTACTTGGTGAAGTACTTGTCCCATTGTCTTCATCCTTTTTCTTCTCAGACATCTATTTAAGAAATACAGATTAGTAATAGTGATCTCAGTTGGTTGTTCTTCACTCATATTTACTTTGATAGTGTCTATTTTAAGCAGTCAGTGCGGTCCAATAAATACTTACTGAGTTCCTATTATAGTGATCCCACTTCTGCAGACCATTAAGAAGACCATGCTTTGACAAAAGGATCTACCAAAATGTTTTGAACAGCAAAATGGAAAAAAAGATTGAGAGAAAATAAGACTGATGACAACCTATAAGTTATAAAGTTTTCCTGAACTCACTGACATTATAGAGAAATACTGTTTAAATGTCATTTAAAAATGACTCAGACCGTAAAGAATCTGCCTGCAATGTGGGAGACTTGGGTTCAGTATCTGGGTTGGGAAGATCCCCTGGAGAAGGGAATGGCTACCCACTCCAGTATTCTTGCCTAGAGAATTCCATGGACAGAGGAGCCTGGAAGGCTACAGTCTATGGGGTTGTAAACAGTCAGACACAACTGAGCAACTAACACAAAACATAATCTTAAAAAGATGATAGTACTAGGATTAGTTTTAAATTACTTTTAAAAGGACATCTTATCAGGCCACATTATGATAATTCTTTAAGATCTTTATATGAATTCATATACTTACTATCTCCTAAATCCTTCAGACACATTCCTCCAAAATGCGACCATAATATATTACTTGTGAACTTGGCAATCAGAAGAAATTGATTTCTTTGAATAATTCCAATTTCAAATATTCTGCCCCAATACTCCATAAATATATTTGTCCCATTTTTCAGATCAATATTCCACTTTTTTATTCTAAAAATTGTTTTGCAAAAAAATACACATACAAAGCAACTCTTTCAGAATATATCAAGTAGTTTAGAAATACTCATAACACTTGACACATAATAATTTTGGGAATCTATCACTGAGAAATAAACTAGAAAAGAAAGTTTTGTGTACAGACATATTCTCCCAATGTAATTAGGATAATATAAATACAAAATTCAAAAGTAGACAATAATCATGATATATCATATATAGTTATAAAAATTATTATAATAAGGCTATGTCATAACATGAGGAAATAAATGTTATAATATTAATTTAAAAATCAAGATGCAAATTTGTATATGCAGTATGATCACAACTTAGCTAAAAATATGAAAAGAAGAAATACTAAGGAATGTTAGCACAAGAGTTAGCAATGTTTCACAAGAGTTAGCAACAGTGGCTTTGAGGGTTGTAACTAATTTTTTTCCATCTAATCCTTCAAACTGTTTACAATTAGGGGGAAAATGAATTTATGTAGAAAGCCAAACTACCTTTGGATTGAAAAGTACCATACTTGGGTATTTATAACCGCAGTCTGAATGATCTTTGAGATCATTCTTTTCTTAATACTCCATCTTCACAAGGCTTAGCAAGTTTCTCTAATGAGGTACCTCTTTGTTTTTTGGGTTACTGAAATAATTTTCTGAGAATTTTGAATGGAATCCTCTTTAAGGATACCTTTTGAAGAATGTTTTTGGGTGGCCTTATTTTAAATGTAAAATGTTTAGAGATGATTATGAAGATATTAGAAGTTTATGAACTTTAAAAAGTTAGGTTTATATTCTTTTCATGGAAAGCTTCCATATTTGATTTGACGTCAAATCAAAATACAATCACAAAATCAAAAGAAAGATTTTACATTAAGCTAAGTGGAATCATATGAACTATGGTTACCAAAAGTATTTTATTAAGTGTCTCTGGGTGTGATTCAGTTGAGTGAAAACAGAAGAGCCTGCCCCAAAGGGGAGGGTAGGACGGTGAGGAGCTCTGGGCTATGGCTCTGCCTTTCTGCCACTGGGATTTTACCAAGCCACTTAACCCCTTCTAAGCTCCACTTCCACATATGCAAAAAGAGGAGCTTGGACTGGGACTGGTACTGTTTGGAAAAATACCAACTAACTGTCTGAATAAACACTAAACATATAAACTAAATATAGCATATATAGTCTATGAAAGCAAAAAATGTGTCTTAAAAATGGCAAATCCAGAGGAGATCAGTGTGCTTTATGTTGGAGGATAATTATCACCACATTTCCATCACTCTTTTACCATTACTTCAAGGTTTGTAAATAAAGGTTCATAATTTAGCAGAGAAAATTAAGTTCAAAGTGAAGGAAAAATTTCATCCTTTTTGACTAGCTCGCATGTGGTTCTCAGATTTCAAATCTGGGACCCTTTAGAAGAAGCAGTTGAATGGATTATAGCTGCCATAAGGGTATAAAGTGAAAGACAAAACCTCTCAGATAATTAAGGTTTTAATCAGCACTTCAGTTCAGTTCAGTTCAATCACTCAGTCGTATCCGACTCTTTGCGACCCCATGGACTTTAATCAGCACTGAATAGATATAATTCAACATTTCAACTATGCTATGAAACAAACAAATGATATGGCAGGAAACCTGGGTCTGTTCTGTCATAACCACTCATGACATTGGACAAGTCACTTAATCTCTTTGGGCTTTATCAATGGGAAAAAAAAAAAACAAAGGAAAGATACTGATATCTTCCTTGCCTAAAAAGAAGAGGCTAAACCATATGCTCTTTTGAGATCCTTGAAGCTCATTGCTCTATGACTCCGGAAAGCTGGTACAAGTATGGGAGCAGAGAAATAGCTTAGACCTCTCAAATGGTCTTCATGATGAAATTGTCAAGAATCATTTTCAATTTTTTATTAATTTTCTAAAGTAGCTTTTCTTGCCAGTCTAGACAAGTTCAATGTACTTAGCTAGGGAGTCTAAGACCTGTATAAGTTATCAGTATTCTAAATATTCTTTTTTTTTTTATTCTAAATATTCTTTTGGCAAAATATCTACCTTAAGCATATAGACTTTAGATATAAAATGAAAAATGATATCCTACCCAGACAGAAGCCCGAGAGAAGAACATCAGGACCAGTATAATGATGAAATACCAAAGTAGGAAGTTCCCTATTGCCCCACAAGAGTCATCCTTCCGGCATTCATAATCTTGATTTGGAATGGTAAAACTTATAGGAATGGCAGGAGGATCCACCTCCCAAAATAAAGAAAAAAGATCTCCCATGATGACTTCTTGCTTTGAAAATAAAACATGCTCATAGGGATGAAGATGACTGGGAAGTACTTGAGGTGTATGACAACTTCCTTGGCAACCTATTATGACATATACACTTCATTAATTGTGACAGGAACTGACAAACGTTTCTTGGATTGCTAAATTTTTGGAAGATCTGTGTAAGTCACATCTATGAAAGTTTAAGGTAATTCCCCATACCTCAATATGGTGCATTCTGCCTTAATCTTTTTGTGTGTGTGTCTTGAAACTTGTATACATGGTATTTTCTCTACGTAAATCTAAGTCTCTAAGGTATCCATTCATTTTTCAGTCTCTTTGATATATATCATACCATTGTAATTTAACATAGATAGTTCTAATGTGTTGTAGACTGAACTGTGGTCCCCAAAAAGCCTATGTTGAAACTTCAAGCCCCGATTTGACTATAATTGTAGATAGAGCCTAAAAAGAGGTAATTAAGGTTAAATGAAGTCATAAGGATGGGGGCCCTAGTCCAGTATCACTGGTGTTCTTATGAGAAAAGGAAGAGACATCAAGAATGTGCAAGCACAGGAGGAAAAAAAGACAAGACTATGTGAGAACACAGAAGAGGGCCATCTGCAAGCCAAAGGACACAGGTTCAGGAGAAATCAATCCTGCTAGCATCTTGATCTTAGATTTCCAACCCCTACAACTGTGAAAAAAATAAATTCCTGTTGTTTAAACTATGCAGTCTGTGGTGTTTTCCTATGGCAACCCTGGAAAACTAATACATAATGCCAACAATGTATCTAAATTAGGTAGTAGTAGTGTTCCTTTCTAAGTCTTGAATAAATGCACAGTAATTCACAGATTACATTGAGGGAAAACATAGATGTATCTGTTGTGAGTTACATAAAACATGTACAATTTCTTTCAGCATGTGTTGGGGAGGAAACTGGTATTCTAATTTTGTGTGTGTGTTAGTTGCTCAGTCATGTTCGACTCTTCGCAATCCCATGGAGCCCACCAGGCTCCTCTGTCCCTGGGATTCTCTGGACAAGAATACTGGAGTGGGTTGCCATTTCCTTCTCCATTCTAATTTTGTACATTTGAACAATTTTCAAGTTAGTTCATCCCTAAATCTAAAACTAGAGCAAACCATGGTTGCTGCTAAGGCAATCTAAAAATTATAAAAATTCCACTTTAAAAAAATCGCTTAGATCTTTAAGAGCATAGCATACCTACAGATTTTCATTAACATGCAATACCACAAGGAAACTTCATTTTCTTCTGTTGGACCTTAGAAGCATATTAGGAAAATTTCTGGCCATTGGGACGTGCTGTGACAATCCACTAGCTTATCAGGACACAGTGTGATGTTTCTATTAGAGGCACCCTTCTCTGCATCCCCACAAGTAAGTCTCCAGACCTTGTGCATCCTGGACCTTGACTGTTTCAGGCCCGCGTCATCTCCTCCAGGAAGCTCGCGGGGATCTCGGGCTGGGCCCGCCACACTTCCTCGGGGCTCACTGCACTCCACCTCACCTACCTTTCTAGTGCACCTTCCCGCCTCCCCATCCCACCTCAATCCCCTCTCTGAGCTACTCCAGGCAGAAACCAGAGAAAGTTTTACTTTCACATCATCCCGCGCGCGGTTCAGCGGCACATTGTAGGTATCTATATTTGTTAAATAAAAGCAACATGAACTCCCTGATGAACCTTTTCCTCAGGATTAGAAGTTCTTCCAAAGAATATGCAGGAAAAGTAAAGACTGTTTCTTTTTAAAACCTCAAAACCACTAACAACTTTAACAAAACACAATTTGGTTTTTCTTGTTACTGCTGCAACCTCATTACACGGATATTTAAAAATTTACATGGGGCCAGGACACTTAATTTTTTTTAACACAGAGGTGTGAAAAATGCTTTCTCATTGCTGACGGTGTCTGGACACATTACCAAGCACTCTGTATCCTACAATTACCCACACTGCTTAATAAAATCTGCTCAAAAATATGAGTCCATAAACGCCCTAAGGAAGCTAAAATGATATTAATATATAGAAAATCAGCTTGTTATAGTTATTACTTTTTACTGTGGGTTCAGAACCTGGTCTGAATTTTTGCTGCTCAGCTTTCTCCCCGCACCAGAGTGGGAGCCACAGATCCGGAGGCTGTTTCCTTGGTAACGCTCCTAGCCTCCTTCCCCCGCCCCGCCTCCTCTTCCCGCGAGAAGAGACAGTCCCGTCCTTCCGGTAACTGTAGACGCACGAGCTGGTCGATTTCGCTGTGGAGCTTGGTTTCGCGCATGTGCAGTGGAGAGTGGCGCGAACCCGCCGCTTCCGGCCGAAGAACACGGTGCGTTTTCGGGGTCATCTTTGTGCTTCCTGGACAAGGAGTCCGCGCGGGCCTTAGGAGTTTAGCGCCTGCGGAACTGGCGAGGGTTCAGCCAAAGGGGAATGTGGCCAGACCACCCACTGCCCGTAGTGGAAGGGAGGAAGGAAACCATAGGAGTTGCTAAAGTTTGTACTGGGACAGCCAGGGAGGGAAGCTTTCTGCACTGAGGAATATTGACTCCGGTCAGGGTGGCGGGAAGGGCACTGGTCTGTACTTAATGGGATACGACTCCATAGAGCAGGAACAGGCCTTAACACTTGAATGCAAGAGATTGGGCCTAGCGAAACAGAGGAAGTATAGATCCCAGTGTGGACCAAAACTGCTCACTGTCCCCACTCACCCTTACTCCCTTCACACCGCGAATACTCGCCCTTCTAAAACTTAAATCCTTATACTTAACACAAAACAGAGATGGCGTGGTTGCAGAGTTGGTAAAGATCGTAGGCAGTTAATGATTTCTGCACAAACATGTAGCAGGAGAATAATGACATATTTTATTTGGAATATTTTCTCACCAAACTTGGTATATTGGCTTTCTTATAGCCCTGGCCTGGTCCTTGTTACATATTCCAAAAACACAATATAACGTAATTGTACAACACTAACCCTTGAATTGCAAAGTAAGACAGTTTTCTTTATTGGAAATGTTAAAGTACTCTCTGAAGGGACCACCCAGTTCTCTGTTGATCACACTGTGGTGCCAGTGAAGCTGTCATTTAGGGTTCCTTTTTCATATACTAATATTAAAGGGTAAAAACAATTTGGAAAAACATTTGAAAGATGAGGAAAAGTATGTGCAGTTTTAAGTTACCCACTGAGCGACTGAACAACAATAATAGACAAGTTTGATTTCTTAAATGGAGCAGTAGTTCCTTTTGATTAATTCCTATGCTTTTTTATTTTGAACAGATGCAAGGGGAGCCAAACCCAAGTGCTTCTCTTATTGACAGAACCATCAAGATGAGAAGAGAAACAGAAGCTAGGAAGGTGGTTTTAGCCTGGGGACTCCTAAATGTGTCTATGGCTGGAATGATATATACTGAAATGTAAGTTAATTAGCCCAAAAAAATGCGAAAAAATTAAAAATTTAAGAGGCCAACAGTTGGTTCCACAGGTTTTGTGTTTTGATTTTCAGTGTGTGTGTGTCTTAATATTAAAAAACCTTTCTGATTTTTTTTCAGGACTGGAAAATTGATTAGTTCTTATTATAATGTGACATATTGGCCCCTCTGGTATATAGGTAAGTAATTTTCACTGTGATTTAGAGTTACTCCCAATGAAAAACTGCACTCAAGTTAAATTCAACTTAGTATTCATCCCTTCATTCAACACATATTTGAATGCCTGCTATGTTCCCAAAACTGGGAATACACCAGGAAATCTGTACCCTCATGGAAGGAATACTCTAGTAGAAGAGACAATCAAGTTAATAAACAGTACAATTCCAGATAATCATGAGTTCTGTGAAGAAAAATAAACTTTGGAGCTGGTAATATTTGTTATTCTCCCAGAATTACCTTTCCTTACTTCTCTACCTTTTCACCTTTCAAGACCAACCAGATTTTTCTCCCATTGATACCTTCCTCAGTTTCCTCATTTCTTCCTCTCTCTGCTCTTCAGTAGTCTTTGTGCCCATTAAAATAAATTCCAAAGTCTAATACACACATTAAAGTCTGATAGGGAAGTGATGGGGCAAGTGGAAGAGCAAGAGTTTTGAAATCTGTATACCTGAGTTAGAATCATGGCTTCAGCAACTAGCTGTGTGCTATTGCAAAAGTCACCTGACTTCTTTACAACTGTTGGCAGAGCTTTAAAATGAAGGTGAAAGTGTTTATTCTAAAAGGTTGTAAGGATTAATATTTTGAAACTCACTGGTAAATGCCCTACACATAATAGACATTCATTAAATGTCAACTGTTATGAGGAATAAGAATACAGTTTTTAATTTTGTTGATGTTAATTTGTTGAAGTATGCATGGTTTTGTTTCCCCCATTTAAATGTTCCACTCCACTTTTAAAAAATAAATTGTTCTCTTCCAGAGCTTGCCCTTGCATCTCTCTTCAGTCTAAATGCCTTATTTGATTTTTGGAGGTATTTCAAATACACTGTGGCACCAACAAGTCTGGTTGTTAGCCCTGGACAGCAAACACTTTTAGGGTTGAAAACAGCTGGTAAGTGTTTTATACCTTTTGCAAAGGTGAGGGGAAAGTTTGCCAGTAAATCTCTCAATTTAATTTTCTCATAAACTCAGCTAGAAGGGACTTCTACGCCACCTGGTTCAACTGTATTAAACAGTTTTACAATAAATTGTCTTAAGATCAGTGATTATCATTCCTATTTATATAAATTAAATAACATTCATAGCCTCATGGAAGTTTGTTCCATTGTTTAATTACAATTACAATTAAATGACTAATTTTTGCTGCATTAAAGCCAGTTTCTTATTTTGAAGTCGATGGAAAATGGCACACAACCACAACCACTTGTGTCCTTTGATAATACTTTATGTAAATTAACAACCAAGTCACACTTGCTGTTTCCCTGACCAAAAAAGATTCAGTTCATTTGTTTTCATAGAAATTTTATTTACCATATGTGTGCTCAGTTGCTCAGTCGTGACGGATTCTTTGCAACTCTTTGAAACTCACTGGTCAAACTTTTGATCTATGGACTGTGGCCCTCGGGGCTCCTCTGTCCGTGGAGTGGGTTGCCTTTTCCTCCCCCAGGGGATCTTCCCTACCCAGGGGTCGAACTCTTTGTCTGTTGTGTCTCCTGCATTGGCAGGCAGTATACTTACATTCAATTATTTGTTTGTTCCTTCTAGTTGTACAGACTACTCCTCCACGTGATCTGGCAGCAGCCCAAATCCCCCCCTCTCCACCTTCTCCTTCAATTCAGGGTCAGAGTGTGTTAAGTTATAGCCCATCTCGCTCACCCAGTACCAGCCCCAAGTTCACCACCAGCTGTATCACTGGATACAGCCCTCAGCTGCAAGGTCTGTCATCAGGTGGCAGTGGATCTTACAGCCCCGGAGTGACCTACTCCCCCATCAGTGGTTATAACAAGGTAGGACTCTTATCTCCTACTATTTTACTTACTGTTTCTCTTACTACTACTACTATTCTGATGACTATTTTAGAAGTGGGAGGTTTGAATTGAAAATCACCTAGTGAGTCAAAACTCCTTTTTTTTTAATCAATGAAGAAACCCAGAACCAGTGGGTAACTGACTTGCCCAAATTTGCCTATTTAAGAGCCAAAAATAGGGCTTCCCTGGTGGCTCAGTGGTGAAGAATCCGCCAGCCAGTACAGGAGACATGGGTTTGATCCCTAGTCTGGGAAGATTGCCATACAGCTAAACCTGTGCCCTGCAGTTACTGAGCCTGCCCTCCAGACCTGGGAGCCACAACTGCTGTGCCCACGTGCAGAAACTGCTTAAGCCCCTGCGCCCAGAGCCCATGCTCTGCAGTAAGAGAAACAACCGCAATGAGAAGCCCACACAGTAGAGGGAAGCCCCCACTCTCCACAGCTAGAGAAAAACCTGCACGCACAGCAGTGAAGACCCAGCACAGCCAAAAATTTAAAAAAAGAGCCAAGAATAGAATCCAGATTTCCGGACACCAGTTAGAAGTTCTTTATATCACATCTTAAAAGAATCCTCAAAAAAAAAAAAGATTTAGCTTTTGCAAAAGACAGTGTACTGAGGGTCACCATCTAGGATTTTTCTGCAGACTCTTTATTTATTTATTTTGTTTAATTTTATTTTGGGGCATACAGCATGGCATGTGGGATGTTGGTTCCCTAATGTCTCTTGTTAAATGAGGAGTGTCTGGAAATGAAAACAAGACCTGTGTGCAAGTCTTTGTATGGACTTAAATTTTCAGCTTTTTGGGGTAAATGCGAGGCGAGGGAGCAGGATGTTTGCTATTGTGTGGTTTAGTTTTGTATGAAAGTGCCCAACTGTCTTCCAAAGTGACTACTGTTTTGCATTCTTACCAGCGATGAATCCAAGTTCCTGTTACTCTACATCCTTGCCAGCGTTTGATGATGTCAGTGCTCTGGATTTTGACCATTCTAGTTGGTGTGTTACTTTTTGAAAGTTCAAAAACCAAGACAAAGAAATAGCAATTAAAGAGAAATAAAATCAAGTTCTTTTATTTTGTGCAGCTGGCAAGCTATAGTCCCTCTCCGCCTTCTCCGTATCCTACCACTGTTGGTCCAGTGGAGAGCAGTGGATTGAGATCTCGCTACCGTTCCTCACCCACCGTCTACAACTCCCCTACTGACAAAGAAGATTACATGACGGACCTGCGAACCTTGGATACTTTTCTTAGAAGTGAAGAAGAAAAACAGCATAGAGTTAAGCTGGGTATGTATATATTTTATTTTGAGCTAATATACATATTTGGGGTGTCGTGTTATCTTTCATCTATTATTTTTCTTTGATCCCATGCATAATCGTTTTAAGTCTTTTTACTAATACACCTTGTGTAGCTTAGCAGAGGAATTTGTTTTTGTACTTTGTGCTGTTAGCATCAAGTTCACCTAAATTTAAGATGTAAAATAGAGCTGAGCTAACAGAAATCTTAAACCTTTGATTTACGGTTAAAAGCTTTTTCATACAGCGTAATTTATAATTTGTTTAGAAGTTGAGGTTATAAATTGTTTTTGAAGCGGTGTGTGGAAGGGCGTGGTGAAGTGAGGGTTGTCTCCTGGGGTAGTTCTTGCGAAGGTCGATGTGGGAGGGAGAATGGAGGGAGCGTGGATTTGCACCAGACGTGCTGCTCTTCTTCAGAACATTTTTTAACTTGTCTCTCGTTTACCTTGGGAAACCATGTTAGCAAATCTTAATCTCTTTGGGGTGGATTTGATTATTACAAAGTCAATTATTTGAAACCAAATTAGGTTATCGAGCCGAGAGATGATTTTTCCCCCTCAAGAACTTTCACAGAAAGTGCCTTTGGTGCTAAAGCACAGCCACAATGAGGAAGCCGGTTATTGGACCATGGCTCTTTGTGTCACTCGAACTCTCTCTATTGATTTTTAATTTAATTTTGCCTGAAAGTGCCACAGATGTCAAAGAAACAAATCAATATTACCTTGTTATTTGTCGATACATGCTTTTTCTTCTTTTTAAATTTGGAATTATTTCAAGGAAACTGAAAATTATAGAGTAAAATACAAAGAACCCTGTGTACCCTCTACATTGCCTTTGTCACAGCCAGATATTTTCTGGCTTCCATTTTTATTTCTTCTTTGACCTATACAAGTTATTTAGAAATACTGTTTGGAAGTATTATTGGTGATTGGTGTTGCTTTGAATTTCCAAATATGGGAAATGAAAGGCTTCATTATCTATTTTTTTCCCTCCCCTAAGTTAATTGTACGGTGACTAGAGATTTTGATCTGTACCCTATTACTTTTTTTTTATAGTTTTTGAAACTTGTACTTAGGCCTGCTATTTATGACCACTTTTTGTGAGTGGATCTTAGTGTGTTGAAAAGAATGCATAGTCTATAAATATTGGGCTTCATGTTTGTTCATTGAGTCAAGCTTCATAATGATATTCTTAAATTCTTTATTAGCTTTTTTCTGCTTAATTTGTTACTAAGAAAGTGTGCTAAATGCACCCACTGATTGTGTCCCAATGAATGTCTCCCTGTAACTGTCAAATTTGCTAAATATTTATGAGATTATGTTATGTGCATATAAATTCAGAATATACTTCTAGTCAGTTTTATCTTTATCTCTTAGGCTTTTTACCTTTGAGTCTGTTGTGTCTGACATTAACAGCTATACTAATTTTCTTTTGGGTATTATTTGCCTGTGTATCTATGTCCATCTGTATACTTTTAAGCCTTCTGTGCCCATAGGTTTTAGGTTATTAAGTATTTTGTATGAATTAATCTGTATTAATATTTTGTGGAAAACTACTTTGAAACTATAAATATCCTTTTCCTTATCAAATATTCACTGAATAGCTTTAACACCCTTTCAAGATTCTTTTCAAAGTTAATTATTACTGGCTGTCATGGTATTTCTCTAATTTTTTCATTCCTTTATTTATCCCTTTTATGTTTTTTATAAACTTTTTGTGTGTGTGTGGTTAAATTTACGTAACAGTTACCATTTTAAACATTTTAAGTGTATCATTTAGTATTATGTACATTCAGTTTGTTGTGCAACCACTTCTTAAATATATGTATTTGTTAGTATTCTCCTGTAAGGTAGAGCTTCTTTCCCTCCAGTTAGGTTATTTATTTTGATGCTTAGATTGTCTCAGATTTGGCTAGTGTGATTGTCTAGCTTCTGTGTTCTTCTGGTATCATTCTTTGAACACTCCTCCCCCCTCCCCCAACCCTACCCCCAGCCCACCTCCCATAAGCTATTCCAGGCTCTTCTTTCTCTAGTAACTAGCTCTGGAGTTAGTCTGTTTTTCCAGGGGTCATGTTTGCTTTTAGTGGAGAAAGATATTTCGTAATTAATGTCTGTGCACTGGATATGTCATGGTTAATCTTAAGTCCACTGAGCAGACAGCTAGGAAACAGATATGGAAACACACACATACACACACTTGTATATTTCTCCATCCATCCATGAAAGTGAAAGTGAAGTCTCTCAGTTGTGTCCAATTCCTTGTGACCCTACAGACTGTAGCCACCAGGCTCCTCCGTCCATGGGATTTTCCAGGCAAGAATATTGGAGTGGGTTGACATTTCCTTCTCCAGGAGATCTTCCCCACCCAGGGATCGAACCCAGCTCTCCCACATTGCAAGCAGACTCTTTATTGTCTGAGCCGTCAGGGAATCCATCTATATGTATTAAAAACCATGAGTTCTGTGGTACCTCCAATTCCAGTCCCACTATACAGGGTTTGTCTTAGCCTCCTCTGTTTACATATTTATAACTCATTATTGGAGAATAATGAGAAAATGGGCACTCACATATACTCTCTGTTTGTTGTTCAGTCACTAAGTCATGTCCGACTCTTTGTGACCCCATGGACTGTGACCCCATGGACAGAGGAGCACACCAGTCTCCTCTGTCTTCCACTGTCTCTTAGAGCTTGCTCAAATTCATGTCCATTGAGTCAGTGATGCTGTCTAATCATCTCATCCTCTGTCGTAACCTTCTCCTTTTGCCTTCTGTCTTTCCCAGCATCAGTCTTTTCCATTGAGATAATTCTTTGCATCAGTTGGCCAAGGTATTAAAGCCTCAGCTTCAGCATCAGTCCTTCCACTGAGTATTCAGGGTTGATTTCCTTCAGGATTGACTGGTTTGACTTCCTTGCAGTCTAGGGGCCTCTCCGGAGTCCTGTCCAAGACCACAGTCCAAAAGCATCTATTCTTTGGCGCTCAGCCTGCTTTATCATCGAACTCTCACATCCATACCTGGAAAAACCACAGCTTTGACTTATACACACCTTTGTTGTCAAAGTGATATCTCTGCCTTTTAATACACTGTCTAGGTTTGTCATAGCTTTCCTTGCAAGGAGCATCTTTTAATTTCATGGCTGCAGCCACTGTCTGCAGTGATTTTAGAGCCCGAGAAAGTAAAGTCTGTCACTGCTTCCACTTTCTCCCCTTCTGTTTGCCATGAAGTGATGGAACCAGATGCCATGATCTTCGTTTTTTGAATGTTGAGTTTTCAGCCAACATTTTCACTCTCGTCTTTCACCCTCATCAAGAGATTCTTTAGTTCCTCTTTGTTTTCTGCCATTAGAGTGGTGTCATCTGCATTTATGAGGTTGTTGATATTTCTCCTGGCAATCTTGATTGCAGCTTCTGCTTCATCCAGCCCATCATTTCACATGATGTACTCTGCATAGAAGTTAAATAAGCAGGGTGACAATATACAGCCTTGCCATATTCCTTTTGCAATTTGGAACCAATCCGTTGTTCCATATCGGGTTCTAACTGTTGCTTCTTGACCTGTACACAGGTTTCTCAGAAGGTAGTTCACATGCATCTCCTAAGAACAGGGACATTTTCCTTTCTGACTACCATATGATTTTCATATTTAAGTTACTACTATTCTTCATATTTACATTTCCTCCAGTGGATCCAATAATGACCTTGGTAGCTCTTTTCTTTTATTGGTGGAAGATCCAGTCAGGGACCATATATTTCGTTTAATTGTCATGCTTCCTTAGTCTTTTTTCATCTGGACCATTTATGAGTGTTTGTTCTCTTTTTTGTCTTTTATGACATTTATATTTTGAAGATACAAGGCCGGTTTGGTAGATTTGTATTTGTGTGATCGTTTTCTCATTGTTAGATTAATTTTAAATATTTTTTGGCAAGAATAAAACTTAGCTGGTGGTTCCTTTCAGTGCATCACATCAGAGGATAGATGATATCATTTGTCCCGCTATTGACAAAGTTAAATTGGATCTCCTGGTCATAGTGATGACACAGTTTGTTCATAGTACCTTTTCCCTTCTGTAATTTATAAACAATCTATAGTATGATGCTTTTGAGACTTATGACTATCCTGTTCCCTTAAGCAGTCTTTCACTCCAGCAGTTTTAGCATCCATTGATGATCCAGTGAGTTACTACAGTAGTAGTTGCAAAATGGAGACTTTCTAATACTTCCATTTCTTCAGTGTACGTTTAGTAGTTTGGCATTCTGCTATAAAGAAGAGCATTCTGTTCTCCTCACCCCACAGTTTGTTTTATCCAGTTTGGACCGATGGTTCTATCTTTTTAATTTAAACTTTAAACTGCTGTTTAACTCTGAGTTTTTTAATCTTTTTTTTTTTTTTCTGGTTTCAACATTTTATTTGCTTCTCTTTGGTATATGCCTGATTTATTTTAGAGTATCTTGCTTTGTTCTTATGTTTTCCATTCTTTTTCTTAGTCACTTTAAGCATACTTTAAAATTCCTGTCCAATAGCTCCATTATCTAAAGTTTAGATATGTATTCTTGGAGATTACATACTAACATTTTTTTCTTGTTGACGCATTTGCTTGGAGACATGTTTCTTTGTGTTATACGCATTTTTCATTTTTGGTAAGCTCATCTTCGGTAGAGTTTCATCTGTGCTTTTTCTGTCCTTGGCAGGCTGGGTGGAAGCCTTTTGTTTCCTCCTAGCAGTTTCATATTTGCCTCTATCGGTGATTGAGGAATATCATTGATCCTGAATTAATTTAAGTAATTTCTGGGCTTGAAAGTTCTTGGACCTTACAGGGAGTGTAAATGGGCACTGTAAACACACATGAAGGCGGATCTGTAATTTTTAAATCTCTGGGGATTTCTTTTTAAAAACAACCTAAGAGAGACAGGCTTCCTTGTTACCTCCTGGTGTCAGTGAACAGATATTCTCTTCCTTATCCACTGAGAATGCGGCCCCTTGAGGTCCTCGGCTGTGTGCGAGGTGCAGGGCATAGAGGTAGGAAGGAGGTCTCAGTCTAGCCCAATACCTCTCCTGGACCTGTATGCACATTTCCAGTTCCCAGGCACTGAAATCCACTCTGATAGGTGTCCCAAAGCCTACAAAATTCTCCAGAGCAACCGCAGCATCACTTCACACACAGGCCACTGGCCACTCTGGTTTTCAATTCCCTCTTCATTTTTAGCGGCTATTCTGTTACATATTTGCAAGCTCCATTATTCATTTAAATGATATATTTTATTATTCTTCTGTCTTCGGGGTTGTCCAGCTATGGATTTTGTGCTATTTTGGTGGTGATGGTCATTACAGAGAGGCCCTATTTGTGTCACTTCTTGCTATATATTTTCCTTGTACTTTAGCTCATGTACAACAGATATAAAAATGTATTTCTGTCATCTGCATAGAACTTTTGTCATCTAAAGCCAGTCTTCTTCAAAATTTTCTTTAAGTTCAGGTTTGCCCTCAGAAAGCATGATTATCATTTTTAAAGTTAACAGTCAAAAATAATTAGTCAAAATAGGGTAAGCTGTTTGCTCTTATCATGACCCCATGTCTCTTCCTTTTTAATTCCCTATTTATTTAGCCGTTGTACTTGTTTAAAACTTTTCTTGACATTAATTCATTCCTTTAAGTCATTGTTGCCAGAAGTTCTGCTTGGAAATATCTCACCAAGTGTGATATTTCTTTATTATGCATAGTTACTATTTTTATGCCAGTGTGGAGCATACTTTCACCAGTGCTACCAGCACAAGACTGGCTCACCTCCAAGGTTTCGATGCTGTGACTTGAAATACTGCCACATGGCCCTTTCATGATTTCTCATCCTCTATGCCTCTAAACCTCAAAAGAAAACCAGTTTTATTATTTTACAATCATGCCTTTCAAAAATACTGCTAAGATTAAAAAAAGTAGTCTCTATTTGTGATTTTTCTGTGAGGGTATGAAGTATCAATTGATATTTTGACATCAGTTAGACTTCGAAAAAAATAAACTCTTCCTAAGTATCAGTGGACGTGAGTTTGACCGAGCTCCGGGAGATGGTAAGGGACAGGAAACCCGGGGTGCTGCAGTCCATGGGGTCACAAAGAGTCCGACACGACTGAGTCAGACACTGAGTCAGACACGACTGAGTGACTGAACAACAACAACAAAGTATCATATAGTTGTCCTTGAAAATTTGCTTTTTATTAAGGAATTGTGCTAGATGCTGGGCTTCCCAGGTGGCGCAGTGGTAAAGAACCTGCCTGCTAATGCAGAAGACATGGGTTCAATCCCTGGGTTGGGAAGATTCCCCTGGAGTAGGAAATGGCAACCCACTCTAGTACTCTTGCCTGGAAAATTCCATGGACAGAGGAGCCTGGTGGGCTATAGTCCATGGGCTTGTAAAGAGTCAGACACAATTGAGCACACATGTGCTAGATACTAGGGAGAAAATTACTCCCTGCCCTCAAGGAGCTCAAATTTTGTTTGGGAAAGGAGACAAACCTTAAAGTGTGGTAAGTACTGTGGTAACGTCCCCTGTAGTATTAAGTCCCTAAATGTGACTGTTTACGTTTCCTAAAAGTAAAATGATAAACTTAAAAGTGTAATCAGCAGATGGTCTCTTTTGATACAACACAAGCATTACTACAGACTATAAATAGACCACAGTGTAATGCTGGGAAGAGTGAGTTTAGCTGCTAGCCAAAAGACTAGTATATTAATAGGAGGCTGTAGTTAGCCCATTCAGAAAGAGCTTCTAAAAATTCAAGCAAGAACTTAGCCTATTTATTTCCTGATGAAATTTGTCTTTTGTTTCTCTCTGAATCATTGGAAAGTCTTAGAGAATGAAACAAGCTTAATTTTACAACAAAAATAAGCAGACACTTTCAACCACTTAGAAATCTTATGGCTGTTAAAGTGATACTGTTCAGAAAAAGTTCTTTTTAATGTTTAGCACCAGCACTCCATTTCTCTAAAGAAAAGATAATGTTTGGAGGAGAGAAGGCTTTGTCTTGGGTTGCCATTGCATAGGTTCCTAGCTACCCAGAGCTCATATACCAGCCCCTGATATCAAAATTACTACAACACACTGTGATACTCCTTACATTCATCATTGTAGGAAGCCCAGATTCTACTTCGCCTTCCACCAGTCCTACTTTCTGGAACTACAGTCGTTCTATGGGGGATTATGCACAAACTTTGAAGAAGTTTCAGTATCAGCTTGCCTGTAGATCTCAGGCGCCATGTGCTAACAAAGATGAAGCCGATCTCAGCTCTAAACAAGCTGCAGAGGAGGTAAATGGAAAATGAAAATGACTTGATGTTTGTAATTTACAGGTTGTTCGAAAGTCTTCTTTTCTACTTCTGGAAATTGTTTTCTGTGACATCCACTTTTACTGGCTAGAAATGTAAATTTGGCACATATTATACACTAGAAAGGGGCCTTCCTGGTGGCTCAGATGGTAAAGAGTCTGCCTGCAGTGTGGGAGACCTGGGTTCAATCCCTGGATCACAGGATCCTCTGGAGAAGGAAATGGCAAACCACTACAGTCCATGGGGACTCAAAGAGTCGGACACAACTGAGCGACTTCACTGTTACTTTCTCAAACACTAGAAAGACCCCTAGGTAACTTGTGTACTGAAAATTGAATTATATTCTACATTTTACTCTTTATGACACAGAGTTAACATTAGTGTCCTACCTAAAACATTTTCTGGCACTCATTCATAAAAAGATATCTCAGGTATTTATTTGCACTTAACATATACAAGATTCTTGCTCTTAAAATACATTTGGATTAGAACATTTGACTAGAATATACATTTGATATAGAACATTTTGTAGTTTCATCAATTTAGTAGCAAACAAGGGTTTGAATTTTCTTCTTAAAAGGAAAGAATGTTCTTTAAACATACAGATGTAAGGAATTTTAAATGTATGTGCATGAGTAGCAACTACTACATGTTAATCAGGTCATGAAGTTTTTTGATCATGAAGTTTTTTGCAAAGTATTCTAAATATTTCTGAGGGTGGGAAAAGGAATGACTGATAACCTGGCAAGACTTTTTCTCAGTGAGTGTTCATTCTAAACATTTTTTTTAATAGGTTTGGGCAAGAGTAACTATGAATAGACAACTTCTTGATCATATGGATTCATGGACAGCTAAGTTCAGAAATGTGAGTTTTGATATTACTCTGTGGACGATATTAGTGCCTCTTCATATACAAAGTCAGTTATTAGAATATCAATTGGAGATGTTAATTATTAGACTATCAGAATTAAATATTACTAAAAGTGCACTATGGGTGACACACATAAGGATAAACATGGCGTTTACCATATGGTATCTGCATTCTTGGGACTTTTTCCCCTTCAGTACTTAGCAAATCACTGTATCTTGAGAGGGTAAAGGAAGAGTGTATTTAGTTGTTAAGATCTTCCCTTTCCCAACATCTCAATTTTGCTTTTCAGAGAGCTTTCCTATCAGAGCCTGTTGTGTGTCTAGACATGTGAGGGAAGCAAAAATGAGGTCATTATTCTCTGAAAACTTCAGTGTTAAAGAACATAACATATACTTGAAGCTACTTCAGAGTGTATCCTTTTCTTCAATTTTTCATGAGAAGAGCCTTCTAATCTTTGGTCTGGAGGTTGGCAAAAGCCAGCTCTCCCACATACAGAGTGAGTGAGTTCCCTGATTTCAACCCTTCCTCATTCTATTGCTCTCTGTAGTACCCACATGTCCCCGGTCTAGGGGGTAAATTGGCCCCTCCTTCACTGCAGGAAGCTCCACTTAGACTCTGTAGAAGCTTCTTCCACTGTTTCATCCTCCACCATTTACTCAGTGACTCCCCATCTTCTGGAAATATTATATATTGAAGTCATTTGTACTCGTTTTTTGTTCTTTGGCTGTAATTTACATAGGGTATCAAGAGCGGGAATGGTAAAAATAGTAGGCTACTTTATTGAACCAGAAGCCTGGTTGGCTTTTTTGATTAAAAATTCCAGAGCCAGCCCTAGAACTACTCAGTAAGGCCTTCTAGGAGTGAGGCCTCGATCTCTATCCTGCACCTCAGACAATTTTGTTGCAGCCTAATTGTGGCTGGCAAGTAGGATACGTTTAGTAAATGTTGGAAGAATGAACAAGCAAAATGATGTCTAGAACTGTAGTTCCTTTTATTTCCATTACAAGCTTATCTAAAAATGCTATTATATTTAAAATACAAAGTCTTGGTCAGGAGTATTATCTTGGAAGAAATGCAAACACAATCCTTTATCTGAATTCCTTAGGCTACAATGTTCTGAAATTTAGGGGTTTTTTTGTAGTTTCTTTTGAAAAGCAGTGTATACATATACCTTATATTTTATAGTAAACTAGCAGGGTCTTTTTAGTACTCAGTGATCAACCACTTTATTGTTTCTGCAGCAAAACATATGAGCAATCATGCTGAGTAAGATAAAGTCTAAAAATAGTTCCACAGGAATTCAATTCAGGTCTTGCCAATATATCAAATTTTCTTGCTAACTAAATTATAAAAACACATCATTTTCAGAGGTTTTTTAATTCAAAAATTTTATTAAGAATTGTATAACTTGTATTTGATCTGAAACTTTTTTTCATCCTTCTGCAGAAATGTGGAAGCAGAAAGGGTAGTTGAAGTTGGTGTTGAACACACACCCAAAACCCATAACACACAAACCAGCTTGGGTGTGTATTCTTTGGACAGTCTTTTCACATACCAGGATGAGTTTGAGATCAGCCGTGCAAAATGGCGTTTGAAATTCCTAGTCCTAAACTGAATAGTATAATATTCACAAACTAGTTTTAAGTATAATAATATCAGTTTTCCACATGGTTAAGGAATTGAGGGAGCCTGCTGAGAGGTAATCAGTTATGCTAGTTTTAAAAACTATTATACTAATCACAAACCAGTAAAAAATGCTACATGCATAAATATGTAACTAATTACCCTAAAAGTATAAACTAAAGATGATCCTTTTAGCTAAGTATTAATATAAAATCATAGAAGAATTTAAGAAAAACTTCACAGGTAACTGTAAATTTTATATCTTCTTCAAAAAACAGGCAAACAGGCATATCTGATTTAAGAATATAACTTCATTAACTTACATTCTGTTGGCATATTTACTTAACTCTGTAGACTTCGAGTGCTGTTACTTCCATTCTGTTTCACTATGTACTCTATTAATATTCAAGTACAAGACAGTAAAAAAAAACTTTCATGAAAATAATCTTTTGAGAAATGCTTTAATATTATGTGTGTAAAATCATTCATCTCATTTCTCCCTAGTGGATCAATGAGACAATATTAGTGCCGCTTGTACAAGAGATTGAGTCTGTCAGCACGCAGATGAGGCGAATGGGTTGTCCAGAGCTGCAAATAGGAGGTATGTGAGAACAGAGCCCAGCATTTGAGTTCCTTCAGTGAATCTGCCAAGTGGAAAATTTCTTCTTGTAATGGGTTATTTAACAGCATCCTTTGTTACCTTTCTTTTTTTTTTTTAAACATTTTCCTGATGGCCAATAATACTGAACATCTATCCATGTGCTGGGCCATTTGTATATTTTCTTAGGAAAAACACCTTTTCACATCTTTTACCCATTTTTTTTCCCCTTTACCCATTTTTAAATTGAGTTGTCTTTATTATTGAGTTGTAGGTGTTCTTTGTATATTCAAGATACAAGTCGCTTATTAGATATTAATTACAAAATTGTACAAAGAATAAAAAATGTATAACAATGCTAATTTAAAATCCCCCATTTTCAGTTTATCTGCTAAAAATAAAACTGTTAAGGTTTAGTGTAATATAATTTGCCTAAAGTATATATACTGTAACTTACTTAGTGCTAAGTCGTTAAGTTTCAAAAATATAAGGAGTATTTTAGTCAACCAGATCTTTCTAGAGAACGGATTTCTCTTTGAAGTATGTAAAAGCTTTGAATTGCATATTAACACTTTCCACTTACTTTGGGTATCTTTTCATCAGTCTTTATTCTCTGGGTTAAGTATAGAATTGTACATTGCTAAAGTACTGGCATCATCGACTCAGCGGACTTGAGTTTTAGCAAACTCTGGGAGATAGTGAAGGACAGGAAAGCTTGATGACATGGTGCAGTCAAGGGGTCACAGAGTCAGACACAACTGAGCGACTGAACAACAAAACACCTATTTACTGAGTACCCAGATTTTTTTGTTTAGTTACTTATTTGGCTGTGCTGGGTCTTACTTAGTTGCAGCATGTGTGATCTAGTTCCCTGACCAGGGATCAAACCTGGGCCCCCTGCATTGCGGAAGTCCCCACATGTTTTATATATAATGTACACAACATTCACATTAACCTTGAAAGCTAGCTTTTAGTGCCTATTTTATGGAACAGGCTGCTGAGACTCAGAGAGGTAAAGTAACTAGCCCAGTGTCA
This sequence comes from Cervus elaphus, assembly GCF_910594005.1. Taxonomy (NCBI): domain Eukaryota; kingdom Metazoa; phylum Chordata; class Mammalia; order Artiodactyla; family Cervidae; genus Cervus; species Cervus elaphus. The sequence continues at coordinate 100,153,794 of NC_057832.1, read as the reverse complement.
CAGAGCATTGATTTGAGACCAAAGCTCTCTGACTCCAAAGTTAGAAGGGTTACTTTCTAGGTCTTTGTAGTATTATTTGAACTTAGAGTTATCTTTTTTGGGATTTTTTTTATAAGCTATAAAAGTAAGTATCTTTCACATTTTACCAGTGTGATATGCTTTTTGGAAAAGAACAGCATTGTTTTATCACTGCAAAAACAACATGTGTATGTTCACTGTAGAAAATTTGGAAAGTGGGCTTTCCGGGTGGTAAAGAATCCACCTGCCAGTGTAGGTTCAATCCCTGGTTTGGGAACATCCCCTGGAGAAGGAAATGGCAACCCACTCCGGTATTCTTGCCTGGGAAATCCCATGGACAGAGGAGTCTGGTGGGCTACAGTCCATGGGGTCACAAAAGAGTTGGACACGACTTAGCAACTAAACAACAACATAGAAATACACAAAGAATATTACCTGTGATTGTACTTCAGGAGATAACCACAATCAGTCAGTTGTTTTCTTGTTTTGTTTTTTACTTTAATCATGAAAACTGTTCAGTTTTAGTTTTCGTAGAAAGATCTTTCAAGAGGGAGGGGACATATGTATACCTATGGCTGATTTCATGTTTTTATTTGGCAGAAAGCAACAAAATTCTGTAAAGCAATTGTCCGTAAATTTAAAAAAAAAAAAAAACATGGAAAATCAGTGAGTTTTAGTCACAGTCGTGTATTCTTTTTTGGAGAAAGATACTATGATACTGTATGTATCAGTTGTATGTTATATCATAATTTAAGAACATTACAATGTGAAAAGTATGTATTTGGGAGTTGAGCAAATAATACATATGTGTATATATTTTTAATTGAATTGAAGTCATACCTCCTTTTTTCCCTCCACTTTTTCTTTTTGTTAAGTATTTATTCTCCAGTACTATTTTTTTTTTCCAGTACTGTTTTTATGGCTAGTTTATATTTCTTTTTTTTTAATGTAATATATTGTATTTAACTGATCTTTTGTCATTTAAAGATTTTTCCCCTTAATGTTACTAATAGTGCTGTGAGTAAATGTCCTTTTACTTAAATATTTGTGTACATTTATAATTACTTCTTTAGGATAATTTCTGAGAGGTGAAGTTGTAAGTTCAATAGGTATAAATGTATTAAGCCTTTGTACATAATCCTTCAAAAAGCTTAAACCAATTTATATTCTAGCAATAATGTCACCTATAAGAAAGCCTCTTTTCTCAACATTGTATAGTAAGGTTGGACATTTTGAAACTTTCTGTTGGTTTATTAATTTCTTTGGATAGTAGTCTTTCATGAAATGAGAGAAATCACTGTCATAAAGTGTTCACTTGTCAGTGGCATAATAGACATCTTTTAACTCAATCTGATTTTGAAAGCTATTGTGTATCTTTTTATTAATATATATACCCTGCAAGAATCTCCTGTGTATTAGTTGTTTATATAGCTGCCACCTTGCCAGAAATGGTCAAGTAAATTGTAGGTAAAGTAGATGATGCAGGTTGTTAAGATAAACTGTCATTGCTTTTATTTATTCCTTCAACGTCTATTCAGGGAAGAGCATTTGAAGTTTTTTTGAAGGTCCACATGAAGAATAACCTGTGTGTCCTGTGTGTTTTAATTTTAACAGAGGCTAGTATTACTAGCTTGAAACAGGCTGCTTTAGTCAAAGCTCCACTCATTCCAACTCTGAATACAATCGTGCAATATCTAGACCTCACTCCAAATCAGGAATACTTGTTTGAAAGGATCAAAGGTAATTATTGATTTGAAGAGGGAAAAAAATGAGAACTGTTTCACTACTTTGAAATTTTATAAATAAAGGTAACATGGGAAAGAAATTTTTTTTCATTATTAAGTATCACTAAGTATGATCTTACTTTATAAATACACATTATGGCTTCATTAAGACTAATACTTGGACAACTTTGGGGTTTTATATTTCATATGCTTAAAAATGGTCAAAATAATGTAGTTATCCTTGAATACAGTAATAATTTTGTCCTATATAGGGAAACTTAAATATGAACTAAATGGGCTTACATGAATATTTCATTCATTTTCTATTCTTAAACCACCAAGAATGGATGCCACAATGACATTCTTTTATTTGCTGATCTTATTTCTTTCAGTTTTTGTAAGTCATGTGTAATATGTTGCTTCTTTATATTTCTGTTATAGTCTGATTGTTTGAGGAAAATAATCCTGGTTATTTTCCTGGGTTGGGAAGATCCCCTGGAGGAGAGAATGGCAACCCACTCCAGTATTCTCCAGTAAAATCCCGTAGACAGAGGAGCCTGGCAGGCTGCAGTCTGTGAAGTCTCAAAGAGTCAGACATGACTGAGTGCATGTGCGTGTATATACACGTACACAATCTTCTCAATAGACTAACTTGAGAATCAGGATATTTAGCCTCCCTTATACCCCCACATACTCTGTTTATGCCTCCCTACATTTATTTGGATACTCTGTAAAATGGTCTCATCACTAAAACAAGTTTTAGAGATATTATTTCACTTTTTAGATTTATCATAAATCTTAATTTGCAAGCGTTATGTTGCCCCTTCTGTATTCTAGGTTTAGACTAGGGTTCAGGAATAAACATTTATCATGACTTTTTTTTTTTAGTATTATTGCTTTATAATGTTGTGTTAGTTTCCCCCATACATGTATACATATATCCTCCCCTCCCTCGGGAGCCTCTCTCCCACCACTGCCCCCAAGTCCCAGCCCTCTGGGTCATCCCAGAGCACCGAGCTGAGCTCCCCACGCTGTGCCTCAGCTTCCCACCAGCTAGCTGTCTTACACATGGTAGTGTATGTCAGTGCTGCTCTCTCAATTCATCCCACCCTCTCCTTCGCCCCAGAAATGTTTTGTATAAGGAGAATTAAAACATATTTAAAACTAGACACAGGAGTCTGCTCAGCCTTCTTATACCTAGCACCCAGTTCTAGCAGCCATCAGTCCCTGTGCAGCCCTTACCCTTTCCATATTCCCATCTATATCCTCCCTTCCTGCATTATTTGAGGCCAGTTCTATATGTCATCATCAGATTATATGCAAGGATCTTGATATGTATCTGTAGAAGAAGATAAGGCCTTTTAAAAAGAGAACTACAGTGATCACACCTCATATTTTTATCTTATGAAGTATATAGCTTATATACATAGCCAGGCGGCGCAGTGATGAAGAATCCGCCTGCCAGTGTAGGGAGACCCAGGTTTGATCCCTGGTTTGGGAAGATCCCCTGGAGGAGGAAATGGCAACCCACTGTAGTGTTGCCTGGAAAATCCCATGGATGAAAAAGTCTGACAGGCTACAGTCCATGGGGTTGCAAAGAGTTGGGCACAACTGAGTGACTAACTCTTCACTTTGCCTCATACTAACAGGATATTTATACATCAAAAAAAAGATGTATGTGTGCACATATATACAGAGTGTGTGTGTGTATATATATATGTCAAGTATACAAAAATGTTTAAAAAACACAGTGCACATTTATATGGGGCTTCTAGATTGAACAATTACCATCCTTTTACCATATTTGATTCTCTCTATATATACATACACATGCATTTTACATATACACACACATATTTTTTTGCTCTAACATTGTGGACATCATTACTTCTCAGCACATGAGTTCCTAAAAGTAAGAACATTCTACATAACCATAATACAATTATCAGACCTTAAGAATGAATATTTCTGTATCTGATAATCCAGTTTATATTCAGATTTCCCATTTGTCCAGAGACTGTTATATACCCCTTTTTTTTCTAACTGGAATAGTTTATGTTCACACATTACATTGTGTTGCTTTCTCTTTTTTTGGTCTCTTTGTCTAAAACAGTTCTGCCAACTTTTTTTCCCCCGTGTGACATTGCCTTTTTAAGAATCCAGAACAGTAATCATGTCTTACATTGGATTTATCTTATTCTTTCTTCATGGTGCTATTTAAATTAATTTTTTACATTGTGTATTTCTTTGTTTTAATGTTTTGATTGGGTTTTTAAGATGACATGCTTTCCTTGTTGTAACCCCTTAGCCTGTTTCTCCTTCTTTCTTATACATTCTTAGCCTTTTTAATTTCACCTCTGTTGCTACAGAACTTTCTCAGGGAGGCTGTATGAGCTCATTTCGATGGAATAGAGGTGGAGACTTTAAAGGTCGAAAGTGGGATACAGACCTGCCCACTGATTCTGCTGTAAGTCCTCAGTTTTATTTTGTTTTCTCAGTTTGACATTTTTGTTATGGGTTTATTTTTCCATTATAAAATAAGCATTAAAAGAACTTACAAGGAATTCCCTGGTGGTCCAGTGGTTAGGACTCACTGCTTTCACTGCTGTAAGCCCAGGTTCAATCCCTGGTCAGGGAACTAAGATCTGCAAGCTGCATGCCGTGGCTGAAAAAGGGGAAAAAAAAAATTGAAAAAAATGTTTTTAAATAAAAAAACTTTAGAAATTAAGTAGAAATAAAAAATTAAAATTGTACTGGCATCTTAACCCAACCACTGTTAATATTTTGGTGTATTTTCTTGTTTTTTCCTTACTTAGATTGTGCTATTTTTAATGTTTTTATGATAGATGTAATCGTAAAATTTGTGTCCTGCTTTTTTTCACTTTTCAGTGTGTTTAAGTATTTGCATTATTACTCACTGTCATTTAACTGACCTAAAAGTTTTGGAAATATGTAGTGGCAGGGGGGATTTTTGTTTTTCTATCTTAAATACTGTCGGGAGTAACATAATGTATGTTTCTTTTTAATTTGGGGTTATGACTTTAAGAAAGATTCCTAGAATTAGATTTATGAGATCAAAGACTATAAAGTTTTCAGCATTTAAATGTTTCTCAAAATTATGTTTGTTTTTTTTAAATGACTCTTGCATGTGAAAATGAAGTTTTAAATGCTGATACTCAAGAGTTGAATATATGTGTATTTTATCTTGATTTTGCTGTTAATTAACTATATGAGGGTGAATAATCCACTTAACACAAAAGTAGGAATGTCTTTTATCTTTTCATTTTATAGATTTCATCTTACAAATATAACCACTTGAAAGCATTTTTGCTAATTCTTTCTCTGGGGAAAAATTTAAAATTTGCAATCATTATAAACAGATGTTTGAAAAGTACTACACATAGGTTTTCATGCTGACTTTGAAAAATTATTTCCTTGTCTTCAGATCATCATGCATGTATTTTGCACCTACCTTGATTCCAGATTACCTCCACATCCTAAATATCCTGATGGAAAAACATTTACTTCTCAGCACTTTGTTCAGACACCAAATAAACCAGGTATAAACAACCTCTCCTAAAAGAATGAGTTGAGCTTTTCACATGAAATAATATAGTGGGGGCTTTTCGTTCGTTTTTTAATGTAGCCTATTTTCCTTTACAGATGTGACAAATGAGAATGTTTTCTGCATTTATCAGAGTGCTATCAACCCTCCCCATTATGAGCTAATCTACCAGCGTCATGTCTACAATCTTCCAAAGGTACTTCTAAATATAGCAGTTGTTATTACTAATGTCATGGATGACTTGCTTTGATATTTCTTTTAAAATTAGATTCTCTTTATGAAATAGGTAAACTTCTTAAGTTAGGGGGAAAGTGCTATTTTTATATCCCATTTTTTTTTTAAATTCTGAAAGTAATATATACTTAATTTGGAAAAGTATGAAGAAAAGGAAGAAAAATTCATTCCATTACTTAGAGGAAGCCGTTACTATTTGGTGGGGTTTTTTTTGTTCTTTTTTTTTTTTTAATTTCATTTTGGTCTTTCTTTGCACTTTTTTATGGGTTGAAATCATATTTGTATAGTGTTATAGCCTTTAAAAAATTAACATTATAACATAATTTTCCATGACTTTAAAAGTCTTCATAAAAACACTTTTTAATGACTATTTTAAAACTTCATAATAAAGATATAATTTATGCAACCAGTCACTCCCCACAGTTGGATATTTTGGATGTTTCTAATCCTTCATTGTCATAAATACCTTTATGCATATGACTGTCTGTATTTTGGGTAATTTTTTAGCTCAAAGTCCAAAAGTGGAATTCTAGGTAATAGAATATTTTCAAGGCTGTTAAAATATATTATCAAATTCTTATATGAAAAATTTTATTGTACCAGTTTACACTTCTATCCAGGCATTTTACTCTTAACTATAAACATCAGTTCTGTTGATGACCTTTGTGGTTATTTTGTTACCAGCATCTTTACTAAAGAAATTTTATGTAGACTAAATCATAAATTGTATCCTTCATTCTGTCAGATACCCAGGAGAGGATATTTCATTTTTTTTTTAAGTTTAATGTTTCAGCTTTGTAAGTGTAAATAATTTAGGCCATTTAAAGAAACACTGTCTTTAAAAATCATATATCCTAAAGATATTTTAGTCAAAATACTTAAATCAGAGTGGACAGGTATAAGTTAATCAATAAACTGAAAATCTAAATCAGGAGCTATTAATAGTTTGATTTTAGTGCTAGCAAAATGCTGCCTTGTCCCTTGTAGATAAAATAAATTTACATTTAATATATTACTTATACTGTTATATATCATAATGTATTTTATTTTATTTATTTTTTTAATATTTATTTATTTGGGTGAGTTGGGTCTTTGTTGCAGCATGTGGGATCTAGTCCCCTGACCAGGGATGAAACCTGGGTCTCCTGCACTTGGAGTGCAGAGTCTTAGCCACTGGACCACCAGGGAAGTCCCCATAATGTATTTTAAAGTGTGATTAAAGGTTTTTTAATCTCAACACTTTTGTTTAAGCTGTTAATTTTGGGGATAGTGTTTTGTGTGTAGGATATAGGGGTACTGACTTCAGAGTATCTCGCATCCAGTCCTTAAATGCTGCTCCCCTTGTGTGAACTTCCCAGTATGTTTATTTCTGCTTATCTTTCAGGTCTCAACTTAAAAATATCTCTTCTCAGGGAGGCATTGCTTCACTGCTCTGGTTTTTATGTATTTGTTCCCATGGCACCCTGCACCTCCTCCTCTCTCAGAACATTCATCACATGTTAGTTCTGAGTTTCCTGTCTGCCTTTCCTTCTGCTAGACTTTAAGCTCCTTGATTACATGGATCCTCTCTGATTTATTCACCACAGAAGTCCCACTTATAGCACAAAAGTAGGCACTTCATTTAATGAATGAATGAAAGCCTGAATTACATGGAATTCTGAATTAGTAGAATATAAATTGATAGGATCCGCACTTACCTCTCAGACTGAATTTTTATTTTGGTTTGGTTTAAATCTTGCTGGGTCTTTTCCTTTGTTCCAGGGCCGAAATAATATGTTTCATACATTGTTGATGTTCCTCTACATTATAAAAACCAAAGAGTCAGGAATGCTTGGGTAGGTATTTGACAAGTACTTATTTTATACAGTTTTTCTTATGTTCGGATTCTGCAGAAGGCAGCATCATATACTGAAAAGATTTGTGGACTAAACAATACAAGACATGGCTTCTAGTATTGGCTCAGCACTTACACTAACCAGTTCTGCCATCTTGAGCAAGTCCATTAATTCCCTGGAACCTCCATTTCCCCATGAATAAAAAGGCAATTCAACCACATTATTGGCTTTTACAGTGGTGTCCCCCAGAGGGACAATTCGGATATATCCAGCTCTCGCCACTTTAAAATTAAAAAAACAAACAAACCAGCTGGAGTCCTGTTTGTTCAGGCTATCCCATTTCAGACACAGAGCCTTCTGCAAAATATTTACACTTCCAAAGAGACTGACTCAGCACCCGTTCCATAATACTGTTAATTGGAATGGAAAAAAGGTCAGTTGAAACTATTTACTTTGTGTCTTCTAAATATTGAGTAATGAAGCTCACATACTGTTACAGTAAACTCAAAATTGCTGTCTTGTCATTTTGGTGATTTGAAATTTCAGTGCTTTAAAACAGTATGTGAAGTAAATGGACCCCAGCTAATGCTGGGTAAATCTGGTAATGCATGGGCTAGAAGTCTGAGAATCTGGGTTCTCGGTGCATCTCTGCCTGCACTAAGTAACCTGAGCCTAAAAAAATGAAAAGGGAAGAGCTGAATAGAAAGCATCAGTCTGTTCAGCTCTGATCTGCATGTTTCTGTTCAGTTCTATTTACGTGTCCTATTTAATGCAGGTTCTAGAACGGCACTGTCCGACACAGCAGCCACCAGCCACATGTGTGTGGCATTGAGTGTTTGAAACATGACTAGTCTAGGTTGAGATGGGCTGTCAATGTAAAAGATCCCCTGGAGGAGGAGATGGCAACCCACTCCAGTATTCTTACCTGGGAAATTTCATGGACAGAGGAGCCTGGAGGGCAACAGTCCACAGGGTTGCAAAGAGTCAGACATGACTGAGCATGTAGACATGCACTATAGTGTGAAATACGTAGACTAGAATTTAAAGACCTAGTATCAAATAATAAAGTAAAATATCTCGTTAATAATTTTGTATATTGATTGCATGTTGAAATAATATGTTGGATATACTGAGTTAAATGAAATATATTATTAAAATTATTTTCACTTGTTTCTTTTTACTGTTTAGTTTTTAAGGTTATATATTATATTCTGTTGGACAGCACTGCACTGGAGAAAGACAAACTCCTGTCTTTAATTAAACATATTAGATGCAAAGATTTTGGGGACATAAACTGAGATTTATAAACAGCTTTCTAAGAAATTTATCAGCTTCCTGTAGCATGTATTTTTTTTAATGTAAGAAAGATTAAATTAGAAACTCGTTTTTGTCAGGCATCTCTGCTACCATGGTTCTTTTTTATTTTTTAATTACAAAAATAACGCATGCTCAATGTAGAAACATTTAAATAATACAGCAGTGTATAAACTAGAAAGTGAAAACTCCCCTCTGATCAGCTTGCTCTCAGTGCCACTCCTTCAAGGTATCCACTGGGTTATCAGTTTGAGGTGTATGTTTTTCCAGTTACTTTATGGGGAAAGTTGATTTTGTTTTTATTTTTCATTTTGTTTAAAAAATATATTGTACCCAAACATATTACCTTGTGAGCTGCCTTTTAATCTTATGGTATAGCTTGGATATTTTTCTGTGTTAATAAATAGACTTTTTTTCCTAAATTTTCTAGCAGCATTTGGTTATAGATATACATATATTAGAAAGATGGAATGTGCTGTGGTTTTGTAAATTTTCATTTAAAAATGTTTCTGGAAGGCTATTTTTTGAAGTGGGGAATTAATTTAGCAGTATTTTAAATAGTGAATTTTTTATTTTAATTGAAAATTTATCTTTTCCTCTAAAAATCTAAATCAATAATTGATACAAGCTTATGTTGAGTGCCATATGTAGTTTGTCAAATACATACAAATGTAAAATCTTTAAAAGTACTTAGTGGGGCAGTGATTTACTCAGAGGCCCAAAAGAATTGATACAGTTCTTAAAGTGCTTATCTTCTCTGACTGAGCCCCTTATATGTGGAAACATAAGTGAAACATTTTAGACTAAAACTAATCTGTTTTATTTATTTGGAATTTTTTTTAATCCAGGGGAAAAAAACTGAAACTACTAGCTTTTAAAATATGATTGATCTTTTTAATACATTGTAGGACAACCAAATGTTAAAAACTGCCCTCCTGCATCATAAAGGAAATAAACAAGTGGCTCAAATATAGTCCACTTGGAATCATGCCCATAATACAGCAGATTGATACAAATACATTATCAATTCAGTGCCACATATTTGTGCAGTTACTGGAATGAGATGAATGTTTTACTCCCAAGAAGGAAAAAAATCTAGACAGAATTGACTGCACAGTAAAGTGTCCTGATTAGCAAAAGACACCATAAATGAAGTTTGAAACTAAGTGACAAACTGAGACAAGGCATAATAATTGTAATGCTTAGAGCAAAGCTAAGTTAATATCCATCATATATAAAGAGCACGTAAATTAGAAAAGAAAAATACAGAAAATGGTCAGACATGAACAAAAGACTTTTTCATAGAAGAGTGTTGTGCAGATGGTTGATAAACATGAAAAGAGGCTTAGTCTCATTTACAAGCAAGCCAAAATTAAAATTTGTTTTTTCCCTATCATACTGAAATTTCTCATTTGCCATGTTGTTGAGGATATGGAGAACTGAGAAAACACAGTTGATGAAATTTTGAAGGGCATTTTTGGTACATTTAAAAAAATTTTTTATCAAAATTAATACATACTCATAATTTTAAAAGTTACAGTGTGCTAAAATTTCATGACAGAAATAAGGCATTCCCAGTATTCCCCAAGCCCACCTCCCAAAAGCAACTGCTTAAAACTCTTCTAGCTCCAGATAGTAGAGCTGTGTAGTGCTCCTTTGACTGTCATCCTGTTAGATGAGACATTGTTCTCTTGCGGCCCTCTTCTCCTTCCCTCTTACTTTGAATATTATTTTTGTATTATGCTCTGGAGTAGATTTTTCTTTATATTATGTGCAGTAAGGCTTAATTTAAGCTATATTAGTAATACCCATATTTACTGAAGTATCCCAAATAATTAGAAAACTCCTAATTGAAATCAAATATGTAAAGTTCTCTAAGAGGCCTAGCACCTCTAAATCTCCATTTTAAAAAATTTAATTGACACTTTTACTTACTTGCTAAAATTGTCCTGTTAACTCCATCTGTTGTAATAGTTCTTGAGTTCCACTGAAAAATTAATTTTCAACACTCCATAAACTGTTCTAAATTTGGGTTTTAAGCACAGGTAAGAAAGTAATTACTGTTACTAGAATTCACCTGATAAACCATGTATAACATAACTGATTGCAGAAAAGCACTGAATGTCAATTAAACTTGTATTCCTTGTAAAGACTCCTGTTATTTGGGGGGGAAAAAAGACCTTAAATGCTTGGCAATCAATTTCACTAATTTTTTTTTTCTTCTTTTTTTAGGAGAGTTAATCTTGGCCTATCTGGTGTGAATATTTTGTGGATTTTTGGAGAGTAGTGGATAATTTAATTCCAAATATTTGGACTTTTATTTGACTGAATCAGAAGTTGAATCTAAGCATCTGAGTCCCTGCTCCTTCTGATATAAGATACTATGTGCATGTTACAGACTCTTTAGATGTACACAAAAAATAGCTAGTGTGAAACATATTCTACACCAAGAAAATTACCTTCAATTTGTTATCATTTCAGAAAAAACCACAACCCTTCAGATTTTTGTTGAGCAAAAACAGTGCAGTTACCCCTTAATTAATTCGAGTCCTTCTTCCTTGTAACCATCAAATAAGAATCATTCACCTGATTGTTCCCCACAAAATTGTTTTTTCAGTTGAGTTATTTAGTATAAATAATTAAAAAGAAACAAGCAAATTGCTCATTTTTCAAAAATGTCTGTATTTCCCCAGTGTTTGGCAAATCAGCCCAAGGCCCAGATTTAAAGAAATGAGATAAACTTCTAAATAATGTTAATTCATGTATATTTTTAAAATACTACTGAAAGAGATTTGATGGTATTAATGTTTAAAAAGTCAGCTGTCTATGAAGTTCACAGTTTTTGAACATGGTTTGAAAAATGCCACATGGTCTCGGTGATGCCCTCGCCCTTTCCACTCCAGTCTTGCCTTACCTCTCTCCTTCCATGCTCCAGCCAGACTGGCCCTCTCAGTGGCCCCCACACACTCCCACTGCTTGAGACATTCCTGCCCCACTCTTGGTCTTTCTGACCCTCCTCAGTACCCTTATAAGTTCTGCCTAAATGTTACTTTCCCAAGGGATTATCCCTCCCCATCCCCTTTCCATTCCCACCACCACCACCACCCAAGTCCCCCAGGCCCTCTGTTCTCTCTCCCGGTACCTTTCAACTTAGCTTCTTATCACCAAGAAGTGGTTTGAAATCACACTTGCACGTGCATCTCTTTATGTCTCTTTGAACACCTGAGCTGTTCAATTCCAGCAGCCACATAAGGCTGTTAAGCACTTGAAACACACCTTGTCTGAATTGTAATGTGCTGTGAGTGTAAAATTACATCAAAGACTTGATATGAATAAAAGACCATAAACTAAATAGAAAAATAAAAAGTCAACTTGGGTTAAATTTAGCTGATAGAATTAAACTATTTAGGTCTTAGTCAAGAGGCTGAAGACATCAAGAAAACAATTGCCTTGGTTTTAATAACTCAGTTTCACTGTTCCCTAATATTGAGTTCCGTTCTTTAAGATCATATGCTATCTTATCTGTTTAAATTTCTTAGATGTGTTCAAAATATCTGGAGAGTAGGAAATTACCAAGTTTGTAAGTTTTCCTTGACTCTCCATCTATTTTTTTAAATGTATAAGTAGTATATCTAAGGCTAGCTAGCATCTGTATATGTTTTCTGGGTTGACATATTATTAGAGACTGCTTTACCTGGAAAACCAGTATCTTCTCAAAAACTCCCATGCCGGTGTTATATATGCTGCTGCTTTTGTATAATTTGTAAATCTTTTTCCTGCTTTTAAAAAGTCAGAAGGAAAAAAGTCAGTCCAAAAAAAGGAGGTTTCTGTCTTATAACTGCTTTTGATATGTGCTAAGTTTGTTTGTTAGGATAAAATACCAATTAAACATGTTAAATATAAGAACATGTTACAGTCTAAGCCTACCATTTCAAAAGTTTGTGTATCTACTTCACAATTATAAAAAATAAAAGATAATGTGTCATTTCTTATATTAAAGTTTATGTGTCAAAAATGCAATATATAGTAAGTATTTCACATAAAGTCTAATGGTACACGTTAAAAAAGGAAAGATTTTGTTTGCCTACTAAGGGTGGTATGGGTTACTATACTCTGGGTAGCTTTCATATTTTAATTTGTCTTCACAAATGTCTCGGCCAACATATACTTATTATAGCTTTTATTAAAAATACTTTAATGAATTAGTTTGAATTCATACTTCAAGAAGATACTGCATTGCAAATGTTAATTTTTTTGGTACTTCTGAGTAAATAATATTTTCTCTAATGTTATTTATAGTATATTTCTCACAAATTTTTCTTCACTTGACTCATCCTTATGGGGTCAAATACACTTAATCTTCTAGATTATGTTCACTGTATCATTCTTTCTTCTTTATGAATATCAGCCTTTTCTTCAGCCAGATTTTAGAAGCATGTTTAGGTGTTTATAATTTAGTTCCTACTGTGACATAATACTGTGTTGCTTGGCTTTCTCAAACAGATACACACTTAAAGCTGATATTTCAATGGTGAAGACAAGCAGCATATATATAGTTGGCACTTCTAAACTCAGCTTTGTAATATATATATAAATCCTTTGAATGAGGGCATTCCTTAAAGGTCAGGCTTTGGTTCTCTGTCTCACTGTTTATGCTTTTCCTTAAAGGTCTCATTCATTCTATGACTTACTCTGCACTTGATTCCCAAGTTCATCACCAACCATAACTGTCTCTCCTGAGCTCTAGTGTTAAATTTCCTGTGACCTGTCAGACATTTCCACTTGGATATCCTGCACATTCTTCATGTGTGGCACTGAATTCATATGTACTGAAACAGCTCCCTCTTCTCATATCCCTTTCTCTGTTCATTGTCCTACTAGTCGCCCACACTCAAAAACTCTGCTTTCATCTTGATTCCTTGAGCTCCCTGGGTCCCCAGTCCAATCAGGCAGCAATCTCACCCATTCTTTCTTAACAATGTCTCTTGCAGCTGTCCCTTTCCATCTCTGCTGCCACTATGCTCATTTATATCCTTATCAACTCACATAGGACTACTACAACAGCCTAATTAATCTCACAGCTTCCTAATTGTTGCCATGCTTCCAGATTTTCCAATTCATCCTGCATGTCCTCCTCAAATTCATTTTCCTAAAACACCTGTTTGATCAGTTTTGTTCTGGTAAATTCCTTGGCCTGACATTTAAAGCCCTCCACAGTGTGGCCCCAGGCTAGCCTTATCCACCTGGATCCTTGGCTTTAGCCAATGTAGGCTGCTCCTTGCTGAGCTCTCTGCACATGTACCTCCTGCTCTTCTGATCTCTGGGGATGTCCCCTCCCCCTCTGCCCTTCCCTTGAGACTTTGCTCTAATTAAACCTACTTTTTGGGGGAGTTGATCCTGACCGCTGCAGCTGGCATTAATTTCTCCTCCAAAGTGATTAGGTCTTTCCCCCTTTTTTGGCACTCAGCAGCTATATGAGTGAATCCAGAAGTGACTTTTAGTCTTGGTGGGTTCTCGTAGCTTGTCTCATCCAGTGTTCCACTGGTCTGAGCCGTGCTGCTGTTCAGGCCGAGTTTGACGATGGCTAAAGCAATACTTCAGCCACCTCATGCAAAGAGTTGACTCACTGGAAAAGACCCTGATGCTGGGAAGGACGGGGGCAGGAGGAGAAGGACGACAGAGGATGAGATGGCTGGATGGCATCACCGACTCGATGGAAATGAGTTCGAGTAAAGTCCGGGAGTTGGTGATGGACAGGGAGGCCTGGCGTGCTGCAATTCATGGGGTCGCAAAGAGTCGGACACAACTGAGCGACTGAACTGAACTGAAAGCTACCTTTTGGGAAAGGCTTGAGTTCTTTTCAAAGGATATCTTTTGAGCAGCAAGGAGCACTGGCTTTCCTTTTGCAGCCAGACTGTAGCCTGCTAGGCTCTACTGTCCATGGAATTCTCCAGGCAAGAATACTGGAGTGGGTTGTCATTTTCTTTTCCAAGGGATCTTCCTGGATCAAACCCAGGGTCTCCTGAATTACAGGTGGACTCTTGCCATTTCATCCACCAAGGAAGCCTGTAACACTAAGAAGGAGGAAACATTTCTCAGGCCTGAAGAGCTGTAGAGGGGACACTGCCTAAAAAGTGTAGGCGTTAGGAAAACACACAGCCAATTCCGTGTACTCTTGGGGAATCTTCCTTAATGATCTGGTGTGAGGCCGTTGCACTTAACAGCAGCACACTGGCCCAGATGCTACAGGGTCCACTGTGAGGAGCTGGGAGAGGTCAGCGGCCCAGCCATCTGCCCAGGTGTCTTCAGCCACAGCACTCCCCAGGTTATAGATAGGGCCAAGCAGCAGAGGGCTGGGATCTCCAGCAACAAGCCTTTTGGGAAGGATCTGGGAGGGGGCGGGGGGAACAGGTGGTTGTCTGGCCGCTTGGAGTGAGCGCAGTTTGCACAATCAGCACCTGTGCTTCTTAGGCCCCAGTGACATTGCCGCGTCTCACTGTGTATGCCAGTGGCTTTCTGCTGAGACTGCAGGATTGTTAGGCATTAGCTCTGAGCCACGTCTCTAATTTGATCCCTGAATGGTCATCAGTAATTCCATTTCCACACCGAATGAACTGCACTGGCCCGGGGAATAGGTTATGGATTCTATGGAGGGTGGCACCTCAGTCAGCCTTAGGAAGAAGAGTCCAATACGGCAGGATAGGTATAGAGAACAACCTCATGTGTGCCCAGAATCCTGTTTACCCAGGACAGCAGTGACCCCAGAGATATTCCACAGCAAAGTCAACATGCAAACAATCTCAGGCACTGCTAAGGATGAAAGGTAAAGTTATAACTAAATCCTTTCATGCCCCCAAAGCAAATTGAATATTCCACAGTCCATCTGGCTAGAAGAGCCACTGGCTTGAACCAGCTGAGACTTGGGGAGGACTGAACTCTGTCACTGTTGGGGCAGGGCAGTTAACCTTTTACACTGATTTCTGGGCATAAGAAAGATATTCATACCGAGTGATCACTGAGAAGCTGAATGAAAATAATCAGTGTACTTTAGGGTAAGGGAAAAAACGGACTTTAAAAGTCTTTCAGGGGATTTCCCTGGTGGTCCAGTGGCTGAGACTCTGTGCTCCCAATGCAGGGAGTCCGAGTTCAATGCCTGGTCAGGGCACTAGATCCCACATACTGCAATGAAGATCGAAGATCCTGCATTCCTCAACTAAGACCTGACATGGCCAAATAAGTACTTTTTTTTTTTAATGAAAAAGTCTTCAGAATAACATTAATATAAAACTAGGAAATGGCTGTTTTGGCATTGTAAAGCAACCCTATCATTCCTGGACTGTGCTGAGATGTATATAGATCTTCATACCTTGACACACTCACACCCAACCCTACTGTCCTACCCCAGCTGTATCTGCCTCCTGCTCCCTATTTGCTTCCCCGACCCCAGACCTGGCCATTCCCCAATCAGAGACAGTAATGCCCTTGTATCTTGAAGACTGGGCTTTCTGGTCTACCAAGAAAAAACACTGTCTCCCTCCTTTACCATTTCTAAACTAGAAGGAAAAAATAACAACCCTGAATCAGACTCTGCTTTCATGAACTGCATCCCACAGGAAGAAAGTCAGAAGGTGGTGATCTGCTCTGTTGGGGGCAAAATTTGTTTTTTCAGAAGCCAAAGCCAGGCATGATTCTTCCTCAAATACATGGTGTGTAGACTGGAACCAGGAGCTCTGTGATAGTTTTGGCCAGGAATACAGGCATTAACTGGCTGAGCTGCAACTCCAAAGAAAGACCCCTTTTGTTCCTAATGGGGAGGGTATCATCCACTGGACACCCTGAGGGGCAGAGGAGTAGTCCCGTTAACTTGTCAAAGTGAGACTTGGCAGAAGGGAGTCTGTACTAAAGCCATCAGTCCCCAAACCTGGTGGTTTGAAAAGGTGTTTTACAGCTTCCATCTCAAGTTAGTTAACCAACATTAAAAATAAATTCAGTACAATGCTCTGCTTCCAGTTAAGTGCTCTGCATGAATTCTTTAAAGTTTTTTTATGCCATCTTGAGAATTCCTGGAGTTCACTGCCTTAAAGTGGTGGTTAGACTCCACTTAGACCAAGTGCCTTGGCTAGAACCTGGAGGCAAAGTCCACATCCTAACATACAGTGTCTCTTCAATAAAACACTAGGTGTTTTTCTGTGTAGCCAGAGAAATGATTTTTCATTTAAACTACTGTATCTAAGTTGCTACTTTTTCCTAACTCATTGTTGTTCAGTCACTCAGTCGTGTCTGACTCTCTGCGACCCCAGGGACTCCAGCACACCTGGCTTCCCAGTCTATCACCATCTCCCGGAGTTCGCTCAAACTCACGTCCACTGAGTCAGTGATGCCATCCAACCATCTCATTCCCTTCTCCTGCCTTCAATCTTTCCCAGCATCAGGGTCTTTTCTAATGAGCATCAGGTGGCCAAAGTACTGGAGCTTTGGCTTCATCATCAGTCCTTCCAGTGAATATTCAGGGTTGATTTCCTTTAGGATTGATTGGTTTGATCTCTGTGCTGTCCAAGGGACTCTCAAGAGTTTTCTCCAGCACCACAGTTCAAAAGCATCAATTCTTTGGTGCTTATATCCGCCAAAGAGCTCATTTCCAGCTCTCATATCCATACATGACTACTGGAAAAATCATAACTTTGACTATACAGACATTTGTAGGCAAAGTAATGTCTCTGCTTTTTCATACACTGTCTAGGTCTGTCACTGCTTTTCTTCCAAGGAGCAAACATCTTTTAATTTCATGACTGCAATCACCGTCCACAGTGATTTTGGAGCCCAAGAAAATAGTCTGTCAGTTTCCATTGTTTCCCCATCTATTTGCCATGAAGTGATGGGACCGGATGACATGATCTTAGTTTTTTGAATGTTGAGTTTTAATCCAGTTTTTTTCACTCTCCTCTATTTCCCACCTCACAACTCTTATTTTCCCACACATCCTACCTCTCCACTCAACCAACCCCAGGCTGACTTGCCCTCTTGACCCTGACCTGGCACCTGTAATAGTGGGGCTATGCTAGAACAAGTACCCAAGGAAAACTGCAAGTCTCTTGATTGGACAGAACTCCTATGAATGATAAGCTTCTGTTAGACTGTGACTTCCTTATCGTTCTTGAGGGCAGGTGCATGTCAGGTGTTCAGTAAATATTTGTTGAATTAATAATTGGGTTAAGTAGACAGAATTCACTTGAAAAGCAATCATTTATTTTTTTGACTGGAATTTTTTATAAGTGTGCTTTCTATGCTAAAGACCATCATTGGGAAAGCAGGCAGAAGGCCCACACGTGGCCTCTACATGTGACCTGGGCTTCCTCATAACATAGTGGCTGAATTCCAAGGGCAAGTATCCTGAGAAAAAAGGGAGCAGGTAGAGGCAGAGCATATTACTTTTTACAACCTGGGCTTGAAAGTTCTGTGTTTCTTCCACTGCGTTCTGTTGATCAACATAGGTACAACTGAACAGTTTCAAAGGGAGAGGACATACAGAGAGCTCTCTGGCTGGAGAGTGGAAATGTGGCAGAGAAGAGAGGAAGCAAGAAGCTGGCAACTGGCAGTGGATCTAAACTTGTAGAAGGAAAGGCAGAGGGCCTGCTCTACATTTTCATGCATTCCTTTGTGCTGGGCTCTATGAAAATTGATTCAGTAGTAAAGAGGAGGCATGGCGGTGGGAGAAATACCATCTAGATATGTATCTGCTGGTAGTTTCTCACTAGAAAGCAAAATTGGTGGCATCGTGCAGGCCCTTACAGCTGGAGCCGTATTAGGAGCAGCTGTAAGGGCTGGGAACACTCCGATCCATTATCAGAGTGGATACCATTAGCCCATTCCCTGACACACCGCATAGTTTCCTCTAAGCTTGTGTGTAATTGGACTAGAGCATGTGTTCTCTGAGCCACTTCTCTAGAATCTGCTTTCTCTAATGAGGAAACAAAGATAGCTTCAGTCTACTACACAGTCAGACTCTGTGGACAGGACAATGCATACCCTAGTTATGTATACTTCTAACAAATGTACAAATGGATAAACATTTACCAAGTGCCTGCTAAGAACTAAGAATAAAAATGCAGTGATGTATCCCCTCAAGGAGCTTACAGATGAGAAACAGAGATGAGATTTGCAGACTTTGAGGTCAATGCCCACAAAGAGGCCACATACCAGGGCTCATGAGGTTGTGGTGAACCTGCAAATTACTACAAATCTTTCAGAACACAACATGGGACTAACTGTGTGTTTCAGCCACTTCTGCTGCATAACAAATTGTCCCCAAACAATAATCATTGGTATCTCTCTCTGTGGATCAGGAATTCAGATAGGGTACAATGGGGATGGCTTCTCTCTTCTCCACAGTGTGTGGGGCTGGATGACTGAATCATCTGAAGGCTGTTCACTCCCACGTTCAGTGGTTGATTCTGGGTATTGACTGGGGACATCATTGGGAGTGCGGGCACAAGGCCCACATGTGGACTCTACATGTGGCTTGGGCTTCCTTATAACATAGTGGCTGAATTCCAAGAGCAAGTGTCTTAAGAAAGAGGGGGAGATAGAGACAAAGCCTATTACCTTTTATAACCTGGGCTTGAAAGTTCCATGTTTCTTCCACTGTATTCTGTTGATGAGATGGTTGGATGGCATCACCAATGTGATAAACATGAGTTTGAGTAGGCTCCAGGAGCTGGTGATGGACAGGGAAGCCTGGCATGCTGCAGTCCATGGGGTCGCAAAGAGTCTGACACGACTGAACAACTGAACTGAATTGATTCTGTTAATCAACACAGGTATAAAAAAATGAACAGTTCAAAGGGTGAGAACATAGATTCCACCTCTCAATGGAGCAATATCCCACATCATAGCATGTGGGATGGGACATATATCGGTGTGACCATTTTTGAAAAATACAGTCTGCCACAATGTGCAAGGGCTTCCCAGATAGCTCAAACGGTAAAGAATCTGCCTGCAATGCAGGAGACCTGGGTCAGGAAGATCCCCTGGAGAAGGGAATGGCAACCCACTCTAGTATTCTTGCCTGGAAAATCCCAAGGATAGAGGAGGCTGGCGGGCTATAGTCCATGGGGTCGCAAAGAGTTGGACATGACTGAGCAACTAATACTTTCACTTCACAATGTGCGAAGCCCCCCAAAATGTTAATTTTATATTAAAATATTTTATATAAGATGTTAATGCTCTTTTAGCACTCTTTGGCTGGGAAAATATTCAACAGAAAAAAAGTTATGTCTAAGGATGTTCACTGTGTGCATTTGTTTATCCATCCATCCAACAAATGCTGATTGAAGCAGTTAGCTAGGTGCTAGGAATAGAAGCCTTAAGATTTCTTTTTACTTTGAAATAGCTTTCTAGTCTATTAATAGCTCGACTATAACAAAACCCATCAAATGTCAGTGATAGATGGTCTTATAAATTATAGTACGTCGACTCCGTAAGACACTTGGAGGTGGTAGTTTAGTCACTAAATTGTGTCCAACTTTTGTAACCGCATGGACTGTAGCCCACCAGGCTCCTCTGAAGCTGGAGCAGTTACAGGCATGGAGACCTGTGAGGAGGCTGCTGCAGTAATCCAGGGCCTGGATGCCAGGGGTGGCAGAAAAGACTGGAGAGCATTTGTAGAAGAAAAATGGTCACAACTTGGTAACCTGGTGCACACAATGCCAACATTTCAGTTTAGGTTGTTATGATATGAAGATAGTAGCACTAACAGAAACAGAGGAAGAGGAACTGGTTTGGAGCAGAAGAGAAATTTTAAACATGTTGAGTTTGAGATGCTATTGGGACATCGAGAAGGAGATGACAACCGATAGTTGGAAATACAAGTCTGAATCTCAAGAGACTTCCACTTTTGCCAGAACAATTTGACTATATCCCTTTCCCCCAAATGTTCTTACCCCAGCTATCTGTAACAGCTCCTCCCTGTCTTCACTTAGCCCTCTCCTCAAAAATCACCTCCTCAGACCCTTTCATGTTACCTTTGAAATGACATCCCTGGCACTTACCATCCTCATACCCCACCTGCTCAGTTCTTCATTGCATATACCTGAGATTTTACTTATTATCTGCTCCCTCCATTCGCACCCCCTTAGAGATGGAATGCCAGTCTCATCTTCCTGTTTGAGGAACTATACACTAAAGGGCATCTATGTATCAATTAGGCTTCCCAGGTGGCACAGTGGTAACAGTAAAGAATCTGCCTGCCAATGAAGGAGATGCAAGTTGGATCCCTGGGTCAGGAAGATCCCCTGGAGTAGGAAATGGCAACCCACTCCGTCTTGTCTGGGAAACCCCATGGACAGAGGAGTCTGGCGGGCTACAGTCCATGGAGTTGAAAAGATTTAGACATGACTGAGCAACTGAGCACACACATTTATCAATTCGCTCCTAAATAAATTTCTACTGTGAAATGATAACAACTAATAGCATGTGTTTTTTCTTCAGATCCTAGTCTAAAAGTTTCAAACTTATCTGTGATGTTACAGAAGAACACATACCAATGGGGTGGTGGCACACACATCCCACTGAAATGGACAGGACTTCCTTGGTGGCCCAGTGGTTGGGACTCTGTGTTTCCAATACAAGGGGCACAGGTTTAATCTCTCGTTGGGAAACTAAGATCCCATATGCTGCATGGCATGGCCAAAAAAAAAAAAAGTCACACAAACATAACTAACTGCAAAAGAAACTGGGGAAAGTTTTTGGTTTTTTTTTTTTTGTTCTGGCCATGACCAGCTAATAATCCTAGCACTTCAGAAGAAGCAGATAATGGGTATCAGGCAACAGCAGTAGTCTTTCCCTGCAGGAGATGTCTGAATCAATCTCCAGAGCCCTGGCTGCACCTAACTCCAAGAACAGTAACTGTGGATACAGAACTCCTGGTCCCCTTGAACAATTTAACTCTCATCAAGTGCTTCCTTAATTGCCTCACCCTCTCTGCCTTCCCCAGGGAACTGAAAATGAGGAAATGTCCAACATTTCTGTATTCCAGATGCCACAATACTATAAAACAAAAAACACTTCAGACTTGTCCATAGTTATTCTAAGTATTTGTAGCCAGCATTAGCATCACAATTGCAGGATCCATTGTAAAATAAAAATGTGGGGCCCTTGTACAAAACTTATCAAGACTTTTAAGACAGCCACAACAGAGCATTAAACCCAACACAGGGCCGTTCAAAGTGTGGGGTTCTGTATGACTACCCAGGTCACAGGCCTGTGAAGTCATTTAGTCTTTAAAAAAAGAAAGGAGTTGTTATATATCATGAAACCCACAGGCAAGTAATGTTGGCTTTTCAGCCTGCTTCAACTTTTAGGGGAGCTTTTTTTTTTTTCTTTGTCATGGCTCTGAAAACATAGAAATGGCCTTGGGAATCAAACAGTTGGACTGTTTGATTTTACAGAAGCCCAGAGAGGATCTTGGGGCTTCCCTTATAGCTCAGTTGGTAAAGAATCTGCCTGCCACGCAGGAGACCTGGGTTCAATCCCTGGGTTGGGAAGATCCCCTGGAGAAGGGAAAGGCTACCCACTCCAGTGATCTGGCCTGGAGAATTCAATAGACTGTCCATAGAGTTGCAAAGAGTCTGACTTTTCACTACTTTCACTTTCAGAGAGGATCTGTGAGTGTCTGGGATGTGGTTGGGTGCTGGTACCAGAGCCACTCTAGCAGTCTGACCCCTACACTGTGCCCCGTGGGCGCCCTGACTGCACTGCAGGAAGGGTCATTTTTCCCATCAGGCAGGCTCTGCGGTGTCAGGTCAGAGGCACCCTGGACAGTCTTGGGACTTCCCACTGCTTTCTTGGGCTAGACTCCTCTTCCAGGCTCTGGTCAAAGCAGAGAAAAAACAACCAGAAAGTCACCTTGTTCTTGATTCCCTTTAGGGGAGGTACTGCTGGTCATGGAAAGGCTGAGTGGCTGGCCTGAGAAGGAAGAGCTTGGCGACTGCGTTCCCACGCTCCCTCCTCAGATACCTCCTGGTGGTGGTTCTGTGCCCCTCTAAGTGGGCAGAGAGGTTACAGGAGGGCTGCCTGACACAGCAGAGGGTTCACCCTGACAGACACTGGCCGGGGTGAGGTATGGGCACACAGACAGTCATCCTGGTGGAGGCTGGAGCAGGAGACAGCAAGCTGGGGAGGGCAGCGTGGGGGCTGCGCAGAGCAGAAGCAGGGGCAAGGACAGATGAATGCGTCACGGAGAGCAGGCACGCGAGTTGTCAGATGGGCACGCTTTTCTCCAGGGGAAGGAAGGCTGTGCGAGACGCGAGAGAGGAGAGCGGAGTGATTAGCAAAGCAGGGACTGAGTCACGCATCCAGTCTCCAGAGCAGCGTGTGCAGGCTGGGGGCTCTCCCGGGTGCAGACGTGGTGGCAGGCAGCCCAGCAGGCTCCGGCAGAGGTGCCAGGCTTCCTGCGGGCCTAGCGAGGTGGGGCCTGGAGCCTGGGGTCTGAGCTGGCTCCGGGCTGGGATCCAGAGTCCACAGGCATCTCTGCCTCTGGGCCTCCTCACTGGCCTCAGACACCCTCCTAGTGAGCAGGCCTGATGTCCCTCCCCCGCGCCCCCTTCCCCCCCACACTCTGAGGACTTAGGGTTTCTGAAGAGCTCAAGGGAGGCAGAAGTCCCCCCAGGCTCCCTCCCAGCGCCACTCTGGCCCGAAGGACAGAACCTGCACCCCGTGGGTGAAGGAGAGAGTGTCCAGGTCTAACGAACCCTGAGGTGCTGGCAGTCACGGTCACACCACCACAGGCAGTCCCTGCCTCCCCATGACTCCTAGGCCTGTGTCCACTAGGTTTCTGGCACCCTGGGGAGTTGTGGTAAAGAAACCCTACAATTGCTCTTCCCCGGAGGCTGGAGAGCTGTGAGTGGCTCCCCATGCCACCAGGTCCCTCATCGCATGGGTTCCCTGGTCCCCACAGCCCCGGAAGATGAACGTCCTGTGGCCCTGTTTCTAGAATTCTCTTTTCAGAGCCGATGGCCCCTCCCCGCTGGGCTCTGCTTCTCTGGGGTTCATCAAAGTTGGGGAGAGCAAAGGGCCGAGGCCGGGGGTGACAGGGAGCCCACGGGGAGGGGCTGTTCAGAAACACAGGGCCGAGCGTACCTCTGAAGCCGCAGGACGCCCAGCTCTGCCCGGGGGCCCTGGAGCGCTTCTGTCCCCGAACTCTGCCCTCCAGGGGGAGGGAGGAAGGTCTGCAAGGGCCTCTCCCCACTCCTGGGCCCTGGAGTTATTCTAGCATCAGCTCCACCCTGATCCAGGAGGTCACCCGGCTGCCACGCGCCAGATGTTAGCCTGCCCACAGCCGTGCCAATGTCTCCTCGAGGACCAGGGAGTTCTTCACACCCTGGCCTGGTCACTGATGCTCGCCCCTCTGCTGCCAGAAGCTTCTCTGCCCTTGCTGAGGAGAGTTGGGGGTGGGGCGGGCGCCAGGAGGAGGAGGCCACACGTCTCTGGCCCCCGCAGGTGAGGGCCGGCCAGGCCTGCCGGCCTCTGTCTGGGGCTTGGCCCCGCACGCGGCCCTGCGTGTCCCCTCCCTCCTCCTGCGTCCCTCGCGGAGGCATGGACCGTTCTGAGGCTGGGGCTTCTGAAACTGCTTTCACCTTCCGCTCACGTTCCCCGCCTCCATTTTCTCTGTCTGCAAAATGAGATCAATACATCTCGGCTCTGAGGTAAGAGGCCCTCCCAAGGCATTGCTTGGGAGGGAACAACAGGCCCGCCGCTACAGGCAGTGACGCGCTTTCTTTCCAAAGACAGAGCGAGCGGCCTCGTGCTGCTGCCTCCTGCGTCACCGCGTGGGCGGCCAACTCCCCAACGTCGCCTAGAGGCCAGGACAGGGGTGAATGGCTGGGGGGGGGGGGGGGGGGGGGGCGGGCTGTCTGTCTCCCTGGTATATTTGGTGTGTGTGTGTGCATGTGTGTCGGTCCTTGCTATATTTGAGGTGTGTGTGTGCGCCCCCGGTGTATTTGGGGTGTGTGTCCCTGGTATATTTGGGGTGGTGTGTCCCTGGTATATTTGGGGTGTGTGTGTGCATGTGCGTGCCCTAGTATATGTGGTGTGTGTGTGCTGTGTATTTTGTGTGGTATATGTGGAGAGGTGTGTGTGGTGTGGTATGTGGCTTGGATTAGAGGCTGGGACAGGGGTGAATGGTCCTAGTATATCTAGGGCCCTAGTATATCTGGGATTTGCAGGGGGGTATGTATTTCATGTGGTGTATGTGGAGAGGTGTGTGTGGTGTGGTATATAGCTTTTCTGTGG
Source organism: Cervus elaphus (assembly GCF_910594005.1). NCBI lineage: Eukaryota > Metazoa > Chordata > Mammalia > Artiodactyla > Cervidae > Cervus > Cervus elaphus. The sequence goes on along the minus strand of NC_057832.1, from coordinate 100,128,817 downwards.
TGTGGCATGTGTGTCTAATGTGGGACTGTGTACACAGCTGGTACTAAACTGTTTATGAAATAAAAAGAGGGCAGAGAGACTCTTAAGAGGCCGTGGGGGTCCTCTTCCCTGAGGCTGTCCCCTCAGCCCCTTGGTCTGCACCCCCACACCCTCTTCATTAGATGAATGTTGGAGAGGAGGCAACTCCTGACAGACCTAGAGCAGATGTGGGTGCAGCTGGGGCAGGGCAGCAGGTGGCTGTCCTTAGCCAGCATGTCCTGGGTTGAGAGCCGGGTTCAGTGCACCCACTGCTGGTGGGCTGCCTGGAGCTCTTCTGCAGGGAGTAGGACCTGAAGCTGCACCCCACCATTAGACCCCAGGCAGCAGGATTTGGGGGAGCGTGCAGCACAGCCTCAGTGCCTCTCTCCAGGATTATATGCCAGGCAACCCTCCGGGGGAGCAGGAGGAATTCGAGGTTTTCAGGGTAAAATGTCTTAACAGGCTCTTAGCCTCCCTCTCCCCAGTCTGTTGTTGTTCAGTCACTTAGTTGTGTCTGATTCTGTGACCCCATGGACTACAGCACGTCAGGTTTCCCTGTCCTTCACCATCTCCCCAAGCTTGCTCAAACTCTTGTCCATTGAGTCAGTGATTGATGCCATCCAACCATCTCATCCTCTGTTGTCCCCTCTCCTCCTGCCTTCAATCCTTCCCAGCATCAGGGTCTTTTCCAATGAGTCAGCTCTTTGCACCAGGTGGTCAAAGTATTGGAACTTCAGTTTCAGCTGGAGATTAACTCATGTTATAGCAAAAGCATTTAGGTTTTGCATTCAGAGCTCCAACTCCCCTGCTTACCAGCTAAGTGGCCTTGGGCAGGTTTCTTAACCGAGTCAGATTTTAACTGAAGCCTGTGAAGCCCAAAGTCATACAGAACTACTATGAGCGCTTTGTGGAAAATAGAGACTGACAACACTCCCTGCAGGGAGGAGCTGTGAAAGTCATTCACGGCTCACCAAGCCCTATGGACAACGAACTCCAGGGCACCTAGCCAACAGCGTCTCCATCCTCTGTTCTGTCCGAGTCCTCTCCCAATCCTGATCTCATGAAAAGGAAACCAGAAAGGCTCTATTACTTGGCTTCTATCTGACATCTTGAAATTTAAGGACTTTAATCAGTAGAACTTTAAGGAGTTAAATAGTTACAGTAACAAGAAAGCTGCCAGCTGGCCCTTCCAATGACCTTGCCAGAGTGTGAGGGAAATGGATGGCACCATCTGGGTTTGACTTCCCTCCTGGGGAAAAGTGAGTGACTGCAACACTTTAGGATCAAAGTTTACCCAAAGATAAGCTGTGGTCCCAAACAGCTTATATCTAAAGTATCATCTGCTTCCTGCATCCCACTGCCCCCACCCCACCCCAGCCCTCCTCTATGCCCTGTTCCAGGTCCACAATTCCAACATGGTGTCTTTGGGAAGGGCTGACAGCACCACAAGAGGGCTCCCAGGGAAGAAATGTGGAAAAGTCTTAAAAAGCAGGGAGTCGATAACACTGGTTGAAAAGACAAGAAAAGGGGTGAATTCTTCCCTCAAGTCCAAGTCCAGGATTTCCCAGGCCTCTTCTGGAGGCCATCCTGCTGTCATTGGGGGAACTTACAGCTAAATCTGTGAAGGAAAGATAGAGCAGTCTTCCCAGCGGTGACCATCGAGGCAGGATCGGGAAGGAGTGTTGGTGGTTCATGCTGACTTTCCCTTTTTTTGAGGAACCACTGACAGGAAGCCTGAATTTTGAGACTGGAAGGCCGCCCAAAAACTCCCATGCCCCCACCCCTGGCCCCAGCAATGGCTTATTCCCTGGGAATAAGAGACTAAGGGAGCAGGAAGAAGGCAGGATTGAAACTCAGGCTGAGGCTTAGGCTGCTCTTGGAAGTGCTACTGTGAGGAAGGGGCTGGGCTCTTCTCTCCCCAAAGGGATGTATATGATGCGGCAGTTTGGGGGACATCTCCCCACTGAAGGACATACTGCAGCCTTGCGCTGCTTGGCCAGCTTCGCCCTCTCACCTCGCTGCCCCTCAGACTCCTTTCTTCAGCCCTGGAAGCTTTGCCCCCTTTGACTGGTAGGACACCACAAACTGGAGGTTGTCAGCGTCTCGGCCACTCGTGCCCTTTCTGAAGGAACTGACTGTCAGTCATCCTCCCAGGGAGCAGCTTGAGCTACAGAGGTTGGGGTGGCCTGACCGCGGTGGGAAGAAGTGGTGGTGAGGAAGAGCTTGCCTCCTGAAACACGAGAAGCAAACCCCGGAGAGAGAGCCTCATGAGGTCAGCCAGGGCTTGAGGTGGGAATGGGGCTAGGGGGACGGCAGCTGGGTGGATGGTGCAGCTCCCGAGGCTGGGACCAGAGCTCCTCCCAGGCTGTAAAGTATGGCATCGACCACCCAGGAAGAATCTAATCAGATGCCTGCTGACACTGGCACTTTACAGGTCACTTTTTTTTTTTTCTTCTTGGGCTAGGGTCTCACAACCTTTGGAGGGCAGTTTTTCTCATTTCAGAGAGGAGGAAAGCAAGGTCCAGAAGATCACATTCCAAATAGAATCGTGAGACTCAAAGTCACGTTTGGTTTAAAGCTCATGTAACTAATCCCCCAGGGCCTGGCCAGCTGGGTCCAGGTGCACCCAGGGCGTCAGAACCCACTCAGCTGCTGGCTTGTCCCTCCACAGGCGGAAATCACATGACCCAAGGCTCAGCGCCACCCATGCCAGTAAAAAGACACTGAGTCTTCTTTTTTAATCCTTTAAGATAAAGTATAGAGAATACTCTTATGCTTACTACTTGAATTTGTCTTATACCTACTACTCAGCCCTGAGTTGGTGTTGAAAAAAAATTTTTTTAAGAAAAAAACATAATGATAAACTGTAGTATATCCAGATAGAGGAGTATTATTCAGCACTTAAATGAGCCATCAAACTATGAAAAGACATGGAGGAAACCTAGTGAAAGAAGCCAATCTGAAAAGGCTACATACTGAAAAGGCTACATTACCCCAACTATGACATTCTGGAAAAAGCAAAACCATGTAGACAGTGAAAATATCAGTGGTTGCCAGGGGATGAGGGGAGGGGAGGTGAATTGGTAATACACAAAAGATTTTTAGGGCAGTGACATTATTCAGTATGATACTGTGATGGTAGATACATGTAACATGTATCACTCTCTTTTTTTTAAATATGAAATGCTTCACAAATTTGCATGTCATCCTTGAGCAGGGGCCATGCTAATATTCTCAGCATCATTCCAATTTTAGTATATGTGCTGCTGAAGCAAGCACTGTAATATGTATCTTTAATTTTAAAAAGTATTAATAAAATACGTAGAATGTGCAAGAGTAAACCCTAAGGAAAACTGGATTATGCCTGCTTATGATGTGTCATCCTTTGCAACAAACATACCCCTCTGGTGGTTGACGTTAATAGTGGAAGAAGCTGTGGCTGTGTAGCGGCAGGGAGTACATGGAAAATCTCTGTACCTTTCTCTGTTTTGCTGTAAACCTTAAACTGCTCCAAAAAAAAAAGATAATCTTGTAAAAAACAAAAAGTACAGAAACATTAAGAACAATAACACCTAAGTCTCTACACAAAGCCTCTACAGTGCCCCCATGGAAGTAGTTCTGTAGGTCAGTCATAACAAGATACCTCAAACCTGCTGACTTCAACAGAAATTGTCACATAGCTCTGGAGGCTACCCGTTCTGGATCAAGATTTGACGGGATTCATACCTCTCTCCTAGCTGTGGTGTTCCTTAGATTGCAGATGTATCACCTGTTTCTGCCTTCCCATTCACATGCTGTCCTGTGTGTCTCTGTGTGTGTGTGTGTGCAAATTTCCCCTTTTTCTAAACACGCCAGTCATGTTGGATTAGGTAGGACCCATCTTAATGATTTTATTTTAATTTATCTCGTAAAGACCCTATCACTGAATAAGGTCACTTTCTGAGGTACTACAAGTTAGGACTCAACATATCTTTTTTGGGGGGGACACAGTGCAACCCATAATGCCTGCTGAGGACACAGCCTTGCTCCAACATGTGGCAGCTGGTTGAGTGCTCTGTTGCTATGGAGCCATTCAGACAGTGTTTATAACCAGCCCTGGCCAAGCAGATTTTATTCCATCTTGGAGTCTCACAGGTAATTTCACAAGCAGACTGCCACTCATACCTGCTCTCCCATCAGAGCAGCCTGTCAACTGGCAGCGTGGTTACACGTATTTTTCAGGTGTCCCTGGACAGGTCTACACGTGGCAGGTCAGCCTGCATTCAACAAGCACAGACAAGTCTCCACCAGAGGGTCTCAGGGAACCTAGGCACTCTCAGAGCTTTTCTCTTTCCCATCTGTCTCTGTTGCAAAGAAGCCATGCCAGACATTCCACTAGTGAGAATTTTCTCAAGATCTGTTGCCCAAAACACACTTACTGTCTGACACAGTCATTTTTATATCTTTTAGAGTCCCTTTTCGCACTGCTGACTCCAAGAAAACTAATTAATTATTTTAGACACCACTATTAAGTTGACACAGTGATTAATCGGATCATCCTTTTTATGAAATTACCTCTGAAATGCTAACTTCTCATCTTCTGAAACTCACTGTGTAAATTACTCTGAAGATTACATTGTTCTGGCTTTCAGCTCTGTAAATCTTTTTTTTTTTTTTCCCCCGGCCCCCTAGCTCTGTAAATCTTAATAGCAGTTTTTTGTTTTTTGCCGAAAGCAATAAAAGCTGTCCCGAATTTATCAGGTCAATCAGGAAAGAGGCGGGCAGCAGGAAATTGAAGGTGACTCACGCCGCAAGTGGGAGTTTGACTGATAGATTGTTAGAACCTTCTGTTGCTGGTTACCGTCAGGGGACTTGGCGTCAGTGAGTCAGTGAGCAGTACACAGGCAGCCTCATGAACCAGAGGGACATGTGGAACCCACAGGTGCAGGTGTCAGGGCTCCAGCTGGAGTGAAGAACTAGTGTTCTAAGAGTGGCCCTCCCCCAACTCTCCACCCCCTCTATCGCCTTTCTTGCATTTTCTCAGTGCATCCTGAGTCTCTTGGTGTCCCATTTGGGCTCAAAGCCCACAGAGAACTGCCTCATGGCTTTCCACGCGGAGCAGTGCCCCAAACTCCTAGGCCTGGGGAGGGAGCAGGGAGCACAGCTTAGCTACTGCCCTCCACTTTACTCCACCCAGTGGGCAGGCTTCTGGACTCCAGGCTCCATCAACGCTGCCCCACAGAAGGAATTTTAAAGCCTGCAGAGGCTCTCAAGCCTGGTAGAAATAGCAGTGTCAATCTTCATTTTTTTTTTTTTTCTAGCTAGTTTTCCTTCTTTTTAGTAGTAAATCCTGAGCATCCCATGTGTGCCTTACCAGGAGAGTGTTAGAGGTCACTTTGCCAGTCCCTTTTCAGGCTGCATGCAAAACACCTTTTACTTGTTTTGAGAACAGCTGAAAGACAAAACACACTGAACCTGTATCAGGCTTCCCACTTCTTTGCTAGTGGCAAAGAATCTGCCTGCCAATGCAAGAGACACAAGAGATGCAGGTTTGATCCCTGAGTTGAGAAGAATCCCCTGGAGAAGGGAATGGCAACCCACTCCCATATTCTTGCCTGGAGAATCCTATGGACAGAGAAGCTTGGTGGGCTACAGTCCATGGGGTCTCAAAGAGTTGGAAACGACTGAGCACATTGAACCTGTGGCCTCATTTACCCATGCATCAGCCCACCCATCCGTCCATCCATCCATCCGTGTATATTGAGCAACCTACTGCATGTAAGGCTCTGTTCTAGGCTCTTGGGGAAAACAGAACAAGAACATGGCAGAGATGATTCCTACCCTCATGACACCTTTAATAGAGAAGTTGGACAATAAATAAGATAAATACTAAGTGAGATGGTGTTCCATGCTTTCGGAAGAGGATAGGGACTACTAGTGTGGGTGGCAGTCTACAATTTTAAATAGAAGAGTCAGGGAAGGCTGAGTTGCCTCACTAACGTCACCCTAGCCCTGGCTCTGCCTCATGGAGAAGATGACATTTGAATAAAGAACTGAAGGAGGTGAGAGGCTGAGCCAAGTGAAAACTGGAAGGAAGAACCTTCCAGGCAGAGAGAACCTTCCAGGCAGAGGGAACCTTCCAGTGCCAAGGCCCTGACACAGAAGCACGCTTGACTGGTCGAGGAAAAGAGACGAGGTGTGGTGGCTAGAAGAGGGTGGCAGGAGTTAGAAGTCAGAGAAGTTTGGAATCCACGGGCCATGGAAACATCTGAGTAAACTTGACACTCGGGTCTTTAAAGGAAGAAAGCATCTTTTTGTCTTGTTCCGGTGCTCCCCTGGGGTTCTGGCCTGCCCTGAAGGTGTCTACCCGCAGGCAGACCAGAGCCCAGAGCCCTGGCTAACAGAAGGGTGTGGGCTGGAGAGCATGCGGAGAGGGGGAAGCGTTTCCTGGGCTCTGAAGCCCCACTGTCAGGATTCTCCACGTGCCTGAGGAAACTGAGGTTTGAGGGCCTCTCCCAGCGGCTCCCCCTGTAGTGTCACTACGGCAAGCTTCGTCTCTGAGCAGGTTCCTTCTGCTTCACTGGGGCAGGAAGTTTACCACTTACAAGCTCCCTCTGTCGGGATTTTTCTCCCATGCCTATGCACACAGGTGAGAGATAAGAAAGAAAGGCTTTCAGCTGCTGGGCCGACTCCTCCGATGGAAGGCGAAACCTTGAAACCAGACGCGGTTAATGATGCCCTCATGTTGATCCTAAGGGCGGAACACAGTGTGAAGGAGGGCTCCCGTCAGCAGCTGGAGCGAGGCACGGTGAAAGGCAGTTCCTGTCCTCTGGAGGTCTGAGGGGTGAGGGGGCACTCCTCTGTGACACCCCCACACCCGAAGTCCTGTGTGGAAGTTAGCCTGTCATTTCATTACCCTCACCCCTTCAACAAAAGGACGACTTTTCCAGTCATGACGCCACATTGAGGTGTCAAGCCTTCCCGGGGAGGGACAGGAAGAGCCCAGGAAAGCTTCTGAGGGGAGCACGGCAGGGGACGCAGTGTCCCCCCTAGCTCTCCCGCGCAGGCTGTTCTTTTCAGACAAACCCTGTCTTTGGCCCTGCGGCTCTGGATCGCATGTGACCGCCCCTCCGCTAAGCTGCCCCACGAAAGGATCTTTCCGGAAAGGGATAGAGAAGTGTGAGTCCAGGGAGGCTGCGAGAGCTCTGGCAGCTGTTTTCTGCTCCCCTGGGTGTGAGGATGCGTGACAGCGCCATAGCTGTGTGTGTCCCCTGCCCTCTGGCTTATCTGCCTGTTCCCCCCACCCCCCCCACCCCCACCACGGGCCCAACTCCTGCCTCTTCTCCTCCTCTCCTCCAGGCCCACGCCACGTTCCAGAACAATCTCCCCCACCCCAACCGGGTGCGTGGTGGTGCCGGCCTTCCTCCCCGTGGCTTTTCTAGCGAGCCTTTTCTTCCCCGAGAAGTCACGCTCACAAACCCGAGAGCGCCATTATCGACGGCCCTCAGGGTTGCCATGGAAACAGAGCATTCCTCTCTCCTCCTCTTCTCTCTGTTTACCTTGGTAAGGGACTGCGGCAAAAACCAGCCTGCGGCGGAAAGGGAGGGAGGGCGGAGGGACGGGGAGAGGGAGGAGAGAAAGCCAGCCTGCTCTAAACCAGATCATTCCGGTTCAGAGTGGTCCCCACCCCCGCTCCTCCCGCCCCTTTCCAATCCTGGGAGCCGCTCGGCTAGGCCTGGTGGGCTGCAGTGGGAAACTCTGGGCCTTCCGGTAGCGTTAGTGGAGAGGGTCCGAGGGTCCTCTCGCCGGCCTCTGATCAGAGCTAGACAGGTGTTCACGACACAGGGGCGCCCTGCTGAGGGTGGGGAGGGAGGAGAGCTGAAATCCAGCCCTGACCGGTGTGCCCTGGCCGGCCGGAAGCATCCTCACCCTGCCTGGACCACTGCCAGGTCCTCCCAACAGAGTCCTGCTTCCCCTCGCACCCTCCCTGGGGCAGCCAGAAGCATCCTTCTGTGTTCTCCCTGGCTGAAAAGCGTCTCACTTGCTCTTAAATAAAAGCCAGACTATTTGCCCAGCTCTTCTTGATCTGCCTCACCTGCCTCTCCTTTCTCGCATTCCGCACCTCTGCTTCCGGGTTCCCCTTGCTCCTTCCTTCTAGAAGACTCCAGGAGTTGGGTTTTGTCCATGTTCGTTATAACATCTGAAATGCTCTGGTCCGTTATAGTAACATTCGTCCTCACTGGCGCTTTCTAGCTTCCTCCACATTCAATGGGTTCCTAGGTTTTATCTAACTTTTCTATGTGAAACGTAAAATAGTTCGTATTTACATCAGCCCCATCCCACCCACCCAGATGGAAGCTCCCTGAAGACAGGGCCATATTCCCTGCTGCATGGCGCACCAGGAGGCGATTGCCTCCTCTAGGGGAGCTCCGTTGGCTTCATTTCTGCTGGCGGGGAGGAGGGGGGAATTGGCGGGGAGCCACCCAGACAGTTCTTCAGGATGCCTGAGTTCAGCACCAGGCCCCCTTTATTTATTTCTTTGGCCGCAGCATTGGGTTGCAGCATCTTAATTCCCCAATTTGGGACTGAATCCGTACCCCCTGTATTGGAAGCTCGGAGTCTTAACCGTTGGACCACCAGGGAAGTCCCCACCAGGCCATCTTGCTGCTGACAGAGAAACACTGCGCAGTGTGTGTGCAGCGGGCATCCCCAACCCTGCCCAATGGGGAAAAAGCCAGGGTGGCAGGGCGGCTGGAATCTCAGTCCTGGAGTGGAGGGGCATGTGGGGTATCCTGCGTCCTGAGGTGTAACTCAGAGCCAGAGCTTCACCGCCCCAAACGGCCCACCCCCAGGAGGTGGGGGTGGAGGGGTGTGGTTCTCCAGATGCCCTACCACTAGGATTTTCTTGGTCATGACCTGCTGTCTGCAGCCAGGCCCTGCCTGGTGAATGACAGTTCTTACAGAAAACCTCTCGGAAATGTAGGCAGGGCGCCCTTTTTTCTGGGCTTTGCAGATCTGGGTAATTCTCGTGGCAAATCACATAAGTTGGCTTGTCTTGGTTTCACAGCCTATGAAAGGGGGTAAGACTTCTCCATCCTTTTAATCATCCAGTCATTTACAAGCAGACTTGGCCAGAAGGGACCCAGAGTTACAGTATCTTGAAGAACTAAATAGAGCTGCACAGGGTTCTGCATTATAAAGGAAAAAAAAAAACAAAAAACCCACCAAGAACACACGCTTAAGGAAACAGCAGCTCCCTCTGCAGCCCATCTTATCTCCCAAACTCTAACAGTTGTTAGCTCCTTTGTTTTTTTCCTCCATTTCTTCTTTTTAAAATTTTATTTATTTAGGTTGTGCTGGGTCTTGGTTGCTGCGCAGGCTTTTCTCTAGGTGTGGGGCACAGGGCTTCTCACTACAGTGGCTTTCTTCTGTGGAGCATGAACTCTAGAGTTCAAGGGCTTCAGCAGTTGTCTCCCCAGCTCTAGAGCACAGGCTTAGGAGTTGTGGTACATGGGCTTCGCGGCATGTAGGATCTTCCCGTGGGATCAAACCTGTGTCTCCTGCATTGGCAGGCATAGTCTTTACCACTGAGCCACTAGGGAAGCCCCTGTTTCTTCTTTACATTTCTAATCAATACGCTTTCCTGGTTATTTTAGGTATTCTATGTATTTCCTTCCTGACATGGAAAATGAGGATTTCTCTCTTCCAATACTCTCTCTACTATCTCATCTTCCTCTATTTAGTTTCTTTACTGGGTTATCTTTACAATTTTAATAAGTAAAGGTACTTCACCTTTATTTCTTATTCCATCATCTCTAGAGAGCAACCTAATAATGCTTATTATGTGCCGAACATCGTTCTGAGCACTTTACACATATGTTTAAGCCACACAATAATATCAAGAGATGGGTTATAGTTATTAGCCCCATCTTAGGGAAAAGAAAACTAGGACTATTTTACTATTATCACTAGTGGTTTACCAAGAGGGAGAGGAGATAAACATGGGTGGCCAATCTGTCATCCGTGCACTCATTTCTAACAGGGCAAGTTTTTGGAAGCATTCATTTTGGCCTTTGCTCTAGTTCCTTGTTGGGCAAATAAGTGTGACGGTGACAAGTAAGGTACAGAGGTCTCCTGGCCATCTCAGCCAGCACCAGGCAGTTAGCTCAGCTGTGGGACAGGGATTCCCAAATGTCATTGATAAGCTAAAATGCAATCAACTAAGGAGTTTGTTAAAGTAACTCACCTACAAAAACAATCTTTGGGATTTGGACCTAAGAATCTTTGTTTTTAACAGTCATGCCTCATGCGTAGAAACCAGTGATTTTTCCCTTGAATCATACAGATAGTCGTGACTCTGTACGTAAAGATTCACATTTTCCCTCTGAATTCTCTGTAGCTTCTCCAACCCTTCAGAAGTCTTGGTACATCCATATAAACTTGTCTAGCAATGGTCTGGGGAATATATGGGACGAGACAGTAAAAGGGGGTATGACTTGCGCCGCAGTCACTCCCTTGCTGATGTCCTGGAGGGAGCCAAGTTGTGTTGAGGGGACTACATGTGTCCAGGAGTTCCAGAACGGGAGCAGAGAGAAGGCACACACAGTGCCTGTGGGCATGAAAGGTGGAAGACACACAGATAATACAGAGAAAAGCTGTCCCTGTGGGTGGTAACAGAGAAGGCAATGGCTACCCCACTCCAGTACTCTTGCCTGGAAAATCCCATGGACGGAGGAGCCTGGTAGGCTGCAGTCCATGGGGTCGCTAAGAGTTGGACACGACTGAGCGACTTCACTTTCATTTTTCACTTTCATGCATTGGAGAAGGAAATGGCAACCCACTCCAGTGTTCTTGCCTGGAGAATCCCAGGGACTGGGGAGCCTGGTGGGCTGCTGTCTATGGGGTCGCACAGAGTCGAACACAACTGAAGCGACTTAGCAGTAGCAGTGGGTGGTAAAGGATGTGGTGGTGGCAGGTGGGACTGATGCTTAGGTCATACAGGTGAGCTCACATTACCATCAGACAATCACATTACCATCAGACAATCAAGGTGGCCTTGAACCAAATAGATCTGGATAAGATTTATTGATCAGATTGTTTTAGAAAACCAACAGCAAAACACTGACAAGATACATAAATACAGATTGGACATTTTAGGGTAAATTCACTATATTTCCTACCTGCTTGTAGGAAACCAGGTAAGGTGGAAAAGCTGTCCTGATCATATGGCATGCACACCAGACTGCAAAAGGACTTCCACACTAGTTAACAGGACTGTGGCAAATAGCTTTAAAGTAAGGCAAGCATCGTGTGTGGCCTAAGCATACCCTGTACCAAGAGCCAAGCCCAGGCTCGTCCTCAGAGACTGAGTGAGGGTTCCCTTTCGTGCCCACGTCCTTCCACTGAAAGCCTCACTGGCAGGTGCAGTTAGAGGGAGATGCCTGGCGCTGTCCCTGCTCAGACTCTGTGTACAAGGAAGTGGCTTTAGAGAAAGTCAGTGTGTTTCTGATGCCTCCTTTGTATTCTAAATGTGCAACTAGTAAAACAGCAATTACTACAGCTTGGTGACTGCGCTCTGACTCACCCTGTACAGTGACTAAGCAGGTCCTTCTCAAAACTTTTAAAAAGTGAAGAAGAAAAAAAGATAAAAACATTAAAATTATACTAAAAAGATAGTACCACTTTTTGAAGCACAACGCAAAACTTTTTTTCTTAACACCAGATGAGGGAAGAAGTCATTTTCCACCGAATCTAATGACCTTAGAAGGGAAACACCACTGCTGGGCATGACCTGGTGGCGACACACAGAGGACATGGAACTCTACGAAACCTACCTCAGGCCCTGCCAAGGCCCTGGAGCCCCACGGCATTTGGGGAACTTAAGCAATTGAAACCAATGGTGACTGGTTTTGGAAGCTTATGATCTTAGGACCATAAACCCTCATCCATCCTGGAGCTCAATGCTAGAACAATGAAGAAGAAGGAAAATGGTTTATTGTGCTACATCAGAGGGCTGGCAGGTAGACAATTCAGTAACCTATACCACCTTCTAAACATCTGTAAGACACATAAAAACAAACTGGTTTTAGAGAATTAAGACCAACATAGTCTTAAAGGATAATTTAACCTTTCCTACAAGCCAAGCAGTATGGCTGGTAAAGGTATCTCCTAAGGAAAACGAAGGTTCCTTCAAGAACAGTGGAAAAGCAAATGTTTGCAAAGAGAGCCAAAGAAATGTATTCAAATGATGGGATTTCTTGTGCATCATACACAGCTCTTTCTTCTTATATGTGCTAAGAGTTCTTTGGTGGTTACAGGAGAGACAGCCTAGAACTCAGGGCAGGAGACTATGCCAAAGCAGGAGAGCAAAGAGTGATATCTAAACTCAGCGTTAACAGCTGTCATCTTGTTGACCAATTACAGCTAATTGAGCTGCTTTTATGTTCGCTGGTTTCTAGCCCCTCCCGGATTCCTGCTTTTCCATTTCTAGCTACGCATTAGCCCCACTCCACTGAAAATGAGGTACTTGTGGGAAAAGGGTAGGGAGAAGGAAGAACTATAAATGAATCAATTTTTTGATAGGAAAGTTGAAACACTGATTATCTATGGATTTCAATTATCTGTGCTTTAATCTGGTTACTCTGAGTAACCAAAGGTCACTGTTAATATACCTTTTGTTTAGAAATGTTAATGTTTATTATTATATTTTAAAATTAGCTATGTATTGGACATGAATAGTTTAGGGCAAATTTTTATATCATGTTCCAGGGCCCTGAAAAAAGAAGATTCTACCAGTAGAAAGGGTTTCAGTTTGACCCCTGAAGAACAGTTAAAATTTCAATCTATTCTATATTGGTTTATAGATTTTCCAGAATATGGAAAATACTTTATTACATGAAGAAAGTCATCATTTTCTTCATGTAATAAAGTATTACATTCACAGATAAATTAGTATATACATGGGAGAACTGATAGTATTAAATATTAGGTTTTAATTCTCCATTTAAAAAACTTCTTATAGGTAGACTTCCTTGTTGCTGGGCAAAGAAATGTAAAAAGATATGCAAACATGAGATTGAGTACAAAGATGACTGGGGAAAAGTCTTAGTGGTAATAAGCCCAAGAAACAATAAATCTCTAACAGTTGCAGTAAGGAGACACTGGACTTGAAATCCAGGTTTACCAAGAGTTGCCCTAAGTCAGCCAATCACATCTCAAATTTCTGGTATAATTTTAACTCTAAAGTAGTGAACTGGCTTCCCCAAGACAGATACAAAAAAGTAGTCTACCTGCTTTACAGTCACACCTTATATATAATCTGTATATATCCATATGTGTTTCTATATATTGCACTTAAACTTATAGGACTGCAGTAAGATGTCTGGGAGTACCTCAAAGAGGCAGAGAAGCAGCAGGCATAAACTTTCCTAAATCAAGTAACAGTGTCAGGCATTCAGAGTGCTGGTTATGGATATACTAAATGCCTGGTGACCCCCTATATAAAACTCTAGTCATCTACATTTAAGTCATCATACACACAGTCTCATTTGGCATCCAGAACATGTGCACCTGTGTGGTTCTATAGCACTCAAAGCTGATCGTACTACATCATTTTCACTAGTGTTATATTAAAAGAAGACACTTTAGACCAAGGGTATGTACTTTTATGAAAATGTCACACACAAGGTCTTGGATGTCAGGCCTCCAAAGTCCACATCAAAGAAGACTGCCTTCCGAAGGCTTTAAAAAGGAGGCTAGCAAGTGTGGATTGAACCAGTCTCTCTTTTAGCTCTCAGGTGTCGCAGAAGTAGAGACCTGCTTATATCCCAAGACTATGGAAGGATAAGCACAGAGGCTGAGCATTCAGTCTTTGGTCCCTATGAATCCATGACAAAGATCCTTCTGCCACCATGAGTAGTGTGACTTAATTATGGATAGTCCCCCCCCACCCCCCAAAACATCCAGAGACTAGACTGGAGTCTTTCAGTGAAGCTTTGTTTTGAACTAACAGAGTTGCTCAGACTGACTTGGTCTGGAGAGAGCTCCTCACAGGAACAAGCCTAGCAGTGGGTGGTAAGAGGTTAAAAGGCCAGACTGATCATGGCAATGTGGGGGTGAGGCTTCCAGAGGAATTGCTCCTTTCCTCGTCTCCCCTACCCCCTCACCCCCGCAAAGGACCCAAACTCACATGAAAGATGATAAGACCCTTCAGAACACAGGCTCCATGAACTCAATCCCACATGGTTGGGAGATTATAATAAGGCCAGGATGTTAGGAGTCCAAGTCCAGAGGCCACACTTTTCTCTTTCTCAGAACCGAACACTAGATAGTAACTTTTCAGCTACAACTCAAAGGTAATTTTAAATCCACACATGAGCCTAAGAGATTCCCTTCTGAGATGAAGGAAAAACAAGAATAATCTTAAAAGCTAAGTGAAAAAGAGGCACTTAAAGGAAAAATATGTCCCCAGTCTCCTGTCTGAGTCTCCTGTTGTGATGTAACCAACGGGATGATCAGCACTGTGCCCTCCTGCACACCTTTAGCACCTTTCATACACATAAGGACCTCCAACTGCTCGTGTCTCAGTAGGTCACTGATGGCAAAGCAAGTGAAAATTTAAGTCATTTCTGTTTTAAAATTAAAATACAATATAAAACAAACCAGAACTAAAACTTCACACCAAAGAAGTGAATGATTCTCAGTTTCTTTTCTTCTGCATGCTAGTTTTCAAAATGATACTTAGTTCTTCAGGAAGAATGACCCGTGGCTTTCCCCCAAGACCTTTTATCCAATTACTAGGCAATTACAGCACCATGCACATTAAAGCAGACAGAAAACGAGGCAGAAAACTAAGAAAAAAATCAAGGGCCAATTTGCTTTCTAGAGATAAAACCCACTGCCTGAGAATACGGTAGGTGCATGGCCTAGAGTGAGAAAAGAAACGTTCTAAAAGGAAACAGCCAGTATGACAGTCAAAGCTCATAGCCCAAGAGCAGAAGCCCTTCCTGCCCTGCTCTTCTCTGGCCTCTCGTGAACCTTATGTACCACGGTATGAACGCCACACATGTTTAGGGTCTGCAGTTCCCCATGATGGAGTCAAAAAGATACTTGAAACCATTAACAGGCATAGGAGAATTTAAAAACTGCCCAGAATGAAGAACTTTGACCACCATAAATTTCTTGATTTGAAATGTTCTCGTGCCATAATTTCTAAGAGCAACAACAGACAGCACAACCACCACACACGGTGAAGTCTTTAGACACGTCAACTCTCACTGCTGGCACCAGAAGGATGAGAACAGAAATCACTGACTGAGAGTTGCTGAGCTGCTCAACTTTCCTCTAAAGTAAGTTCAAGGGCAGGTTTGGGTATCTAGGCCGCAAGACACCAGCCACTGCTGCCATCACATCCAACTACTCAATTAGATGTACCTTTGAAAACAGCAAGTTAAACACTGAGCTTTCCCTATAATCTGCAGGATTCTCAAGGTTAGCCTTCTTGTTCTATCCCCAGTGCTGCTTCTCGCTGTTGCTGGATTTACTTTTTTTTATTTTTGTTTTTACTGATGATGTTGCTTTAATTTACAGAGCAATGCCTAACATGGTCATATGGTGAGAGTTCCTTTAACATTTTCTTTATCTTATCTTGATTCATAATGTTATGAAGGTAACTTTCAGACTCTCCCTCAACTTCCATCAGGGAAGAGGGAGTATGTGAGTATGTGTGTGTACTGGGGCAGAAGGGAGAGAAGCAAAGAAAAAAGCACAAGGGAAAGTGAGATTCCATAAACTTAAAACAATTTACAGAAAGGCATCTGATGTATTTTCTGAATAAGGCCTTGATCAGGGTAACCAATTCTCTCTGTAGCACATTCTACACTGCCCATAAATAAAGGAGTCTCTTTAAATTAACATTTCCAGTATCAATGAACAGTCCAGTAATCCTCATTTCAAGCGCTCGATGAGTCCCTGTGTGAGTCCAAGGTGCAGAAGCTGTGTTCGGGAGAGGTTTGCTAGGTTGGGGAAGGCCGCAAGCAGCTTCTCCCACGCCAGTTCCAGCAGGCTAGGAACCACCAGCCAGATCTTAAACAATGACCCAGTCCGTTTATTTTCGTGGATGTTCACCACTCCTCCATGAATGTACATGCAACCAGCCTATGAACAAATGGCAGTCAATAGAGGATAAATAACAGATACTTAAGCTGAAGATTCAGCAAAAAAAATTCATAGTAGGCTGAACTGAATGAAGTGAAATAAAAAATTTCTCACTGATCCCAACATAGTGCAGAGATCAAGAAAGATTTATATAATGAATGAGTTACTAAGGGAAAAACTAGAGATTACTTTTACTTCAACAACTTTGACATCGTTAAACTAAGATTATATTAAGTACCCATCGTGCCAAAGATAAGAATACAGAGATTAAAATAAAGCTCTTAGCATTCAAGAAGCTAGTAGAATCTTCAATAACACAGCATTTTGGGGGTAAAATTATTCTGCCCTCCCAGGAAACATCTTTGATATCACTGTCAAGGCCTGAATACCACATGCAGCATTTCTTTTACATTTTATGCGGCTCTTTTAAGCTTGTACATGATGGATTTTCTCCTTTTTTCTCAGAGGAAGAGCTAGTTTTGGAAGAAAGGTTTTAAAAACACATTCTTAATCCAAGCTTTGCTAATATCAGACATCTTTTTTCTTGCTCTATCCCTAAAAGTATTTCCTTATCATCTGCAACTACATAAAGAAGATAAGAAAACAAAAACTTACTGGTGTAACAGCTGCACAGTGAAAATAAACTGGCTCTGGCATGGTAGCTGGGAGCTTAACCCATTGAAAAGTCTGCAGATTCAGCTTCCAGATATCTCCCAGGATCACTTCTCCATTATAGCCCCCGCAAATAAACACATCTATCAGTGGAAGAGAAAACCAAAATCACGCAAAGGGAAAGAGCCACGGTGCCAGCATGTCCTGTCGTAGCTCTCATGGCTAGCTGACATGGGGCCAGTCCAGCTCCCACACCATAGGGGACTTCAGCTGGCGGGCTGCTCACACTGCTGCCTTGTCCCTCACCAAACTCTGAACGCGGTGTTTGGATTTTCTCTAGGGCTAAGGATACAAGCCTCTGAGGAGGCTTCATGTCCAGGTTCTTAAATTCAAACACCTTCAAGTGCCAGGCATAGGAAGTGAATGAGCAAGAAGGTTCAGGGAAAATAGATAAACCAGCTATAGGAGTGCACGTGCTCTAACGGGGAAGATGGTGATGCAGCTCCAGCTGATGGAGCTACACAGGACATAAGGTCAGCGATGGCCAGACCTTCCAAGTTTATAAAAGAAGTTGGAAATCCAGATTTTTTTGAAAAATGAAACTTTTTGATTTTTAAGTATTGACCACTAATTCAATAACTGTAATACACACATGAGCCAAACAAAACACAACTGTAGGCCACCAGTTTGCAAACCCTTCTTTTAAATAATGTCCCTAAAAGGATAGACATTTATCTGCCCATAGAGACAAACATTCTCTACGTAGACAATTAGCCTGCAATGTTCAGTTTGGGGGCACAAAGGTTTTTCCAAGCTTTCTTCAGCCCAAAGAGAACAGTCTGAAACCCAAGTTGATCTGTGCTAGTTATTAATGTCAGGAAAAAACCTTTCCAAAATCAAAGTTGTTTTTTTTTTTTAATCGCTGTTATTGTTCTGTTTGTTTTTGTAAAGTCAGTTATAACCAAGTATACAACATGTAACAAAGGCTATGTGAAACTTTAAATGCTCAGAACTATAGCTGAGTTCAGCTTGTATGGTACCTGGATTCAAAGAACCAAATGAACCCTTGTCTTAACTCAGGTCTAGATCAAGTTTAAGCCAATACCTAATTAAACTATAAAATACACTAGAAACATTTTTGGCTAGGATTCAAAAAAAAGTATGGTTCCATTTTTAGAGAGGCAAGGCTGAACAATGCCACTATCTATAAATCTTGCCCAAAGAGCAAAGCATAATAAAAAGCACCTCTGTACTAGAGATGGCAGCATAATCCTAGTAAAATCTGAACTAAGCTGCTAAAAGGATATAGGCTATCAAACTCGTTTATACACACCTTCTTCCTCTCCAAAACTTTAAGGCAGTATATCCAACTATAAAATAAACTGTAAATTAAAAGACAGGAAGGTTGTCCAAAGAGGAGTCATTTATCACACTTAGATAAAGTAGCTGCAGCTGCTTTCTGAAGCCTGTTACAATGCCTGTGTTGTAATACAGCCAAAGAATGAGCTAAGAGTTCTATTTGGCATCAGACGGAGAACAGAATAAACTTTATGAAATAACACTCTAAAGGAGTTATTACAATGTTAATACAATGTCTACCAAGGTCTCTATTGTATGTCAGGATTATTAGTGTTACCCATAATAACCATAGACATCTGTTAAGGTACAGTGCTGAAAGATTAGGTGGTATAGTAAAAGCTTACTTATCGCTTATTTTTGAGTTCTCTGATAAGAAGGAACCCAAGCACATTAGTTTACTTTATGAAAATTCCTGAGAGAAGCATAACTTTATGGATTTCCCTTTAAGTATAAACTACAAGAAATAGACTCTCCCCAAAGGTATGCTATGACTCTTTTAGGGTTATCATTAAGAAATAAGATATTCTCAGAATATACAATTACAAAAATGGAACCAGCATGCTATTTGAAATCCTTACCATTTTTTATTTGAACACAACTGTGACATCTCCGGGCTGCAGGAAAACCTGCCAAACACATAAACATGGAAATTCAATTATTCATAAGATAACAGCAAAAGACAAACTATGAGTAAGTTATTTAAAACAATCCCTTTGTTGCATTAAGCAAACACTGACTAGTCCTTCCAACCCTCCCTTATTTCACACTCAAATAAAGCCATCAGAAGTTCCATCACAATGATATAATGTTAAGATCTCAGCAAAATAAAGTGAGGTGGCAGTGGGCAAAGGTTATTAGTGGATCTCCCAAGCCCTTTTACCCACAAAGAGACAGGTACATCTTGATTTAAGTGCCTACTTCTTATCCTACCCAGATTTCCCTCTGCCACAGAATTCAGCAATCCCCATTAAAAGTCTTTGCTCAGCTGCTGAGGAAGAATAATTGGGCTAAGGAATACAAGAAATTTCTCTCTTTCTTTTTCCTAGTTCCCCAACCAGGGATCAAACTCGTTGTCCCCTGCAGTGAAAACAGGAGTCTTAACCACTGAACCTCCAGGGAAGTCCCATAAGTAATCTCTAATACCAGTTCAACAGATATTTTTCTTGTCATATAATGCAATAAAATCACTTTTTCACTTTCAGAACCAACTGAAAAGTACATTTATTAAAGATAAATGAATCAATATTTTAAATTTACCTATTTTTTCATGGGGTTTTGTTGCAATTTCCTCCCATGCATTCGTTTCAAGGTTGTATGCATGAATCTTGGAGACAGAAAATAAGAAGACACACAAATAACTTTAGTTAGCCCGAAAACTGGATTTTCACAACAGCCTGTACAAACATATTCCTGGTTGAAAATGCTCCTTTTCCTTTGCTATTCTCTGATTGTTCCTAATTCTAATATAAAGCAAAACATTAAATAAAGCAGTTGAAAATTAAGCACATACATAATTTTATTATTTTTAAGTCATAGAAAAAAATGAGGGGAAAAGTTGGAATTCTGCTGCTTCCACATTTCTGTGATAAACATGTATCATTTTTATAACAGAAAAAAGCAACTGTTTTTAAGTAAATATGAGAATGCAGTTTTGACAAAACTTGGAAAGGACCATTAAGATTCCAAAGCAGACCAGGAGCTCTGAGGCCTATAGACTTCCTCTGGGACACGTGGATTTAGAAATGCCACAGGGATGGATGAACAGAAGCCCTTCAGAGCTCAGCTTTCTAAGGTTAGTGATGTGTCGTCCTAAACATGCCTGTTCTTTTTAGATACACAGCACTGACAATGAGAACAATGTGACATCCTGAGAATCCTGGTTCCAATTCTAATTAGCTGCCCCATTTGAGCTACTGTATCTTTCTTTTAATATCTTTTCTCATCGAGCACAAAGGGATAAGTCTAATAAAGGATCTTCAGTGTGTGGTTACACAACTGTCAACGGGAAAGCATTAGGGGCACAGAGTTTAACCCTATATTATAAAGAGCATCCAACACAAAATAGGTCTTCATAAAGAACCTGCTTGAAAATTAAAATGTCTACCATAACAGAGCTGTTACTCATTATGCTCAGCGTAACAATGCCTTTCCTCTGGCCCTCTTCCTCTCTCTCTCCTTTTTAATGTACCTTGTTTAAGGAATAAGCTGTCCAAGAAGTACCACCTCCCAAGATGTAAATCCTCTGCCCATCATGTGCAATTTCATGTCTGTACCTGAAAATATACAACAAATACATTTATAATTAAGGGGGAAATGACCTACGTAAGAGTTGGCTGGAAGACTTTTACTGCATCGTTATTTATAATAATAAATTATTGGAAATGACTCAAATGTCAAATAATAATAAATTGGTTAAATAAGCTATACAATATAAAAAATGGATTAGTATGCAACCAATGAGAATGTAGATACAGAGAATGTTAATATATTGAAAACTTCTTTTCATGTCACTGACTGAAAAAAATCAGATAAGAGCAGATAGGTTATAATCCTACTAAAAATTTAGATATACAAATAATGCACAGAAAAATGACTATAAGGATACATGTAAAATGTTAACCTTGGTTATCCCTGAGTTTAGATTTTATTTTTTATTTTCTTCATTTTGCTTATATGTATCTTCTAGATTTTCTATAATCTTTTTTTTTTTTTAATTTTTTATTAGTTGGAGGCTAATTACTTCACAACATTTCAGTGGGTTTTGTCATACATTGATATGAATCAGCCATAGATTTACACGTATTCCCCATCCCGATCCCCCCTCCCACCTAGATTTTCTATAATCTTTTTGTGGTAACTGTATAAGGGGGGAAAATATTACAGTTTTAGAAAGTGATCTGCCTACATTTAATCAGAAAGTCTAGACTATGGGTTTTCAAATTAACACACTTATTTAACAGATACAAAGATTATCAGGAAAAATCATGCTACATAAAGCTGTGAATATAATATGAAACACCTACCAGAACTTTTATCCAAGTAGTTTAGCTAAAAGCTGAAACAATTTATAATATATCCATAAAATTACTCAAAGAAGGCAACTATGTGAAAATATTTTGAAAACTTAATCTAGTTTCTCCTCTTCCTGAAGGCCTTGGCGCTGAAAAAATATTATATATCAAAATTATTCCCTGTACCAAGCCATCTCCCAAGTCCTCCTATGGTAGTTCTGCAATAATCAGAGCACTAAGATACTACAATAGAGATAAATCTTCCTTAGCACCCATATGCCATTTTTAAAAAGCCAACAAAGAATAGTCTAACAGTAAATTAAAAATTGTTTACTGTCTTTGCTTTTAAACTAGGGGGGGTGGGGAAAACACCTCTTTAAGTTTTCTGGTGAGTTTAATTCTAAGAAGAGGCAACTGCTGTTAGGAAAGAAAAATGAAAGATAGTTCATGTAGGACTGCTACTAAAAGGTAACTATAGAGAAACATGTGATGTCTGAGTGTTTAATAGAGCACTTAAAATACACAATCTTCCCTCCCTTTCTTCCATCCATCCAACCACCCATTCAATCAACATTCACTGAGTACCACATGAGCAAGGCACTGTGTCCTTCCTGGGGATAGGTTGTTAAGCAAGGGAGCCAAAGAATCCTAATAGGCAAGTTAAGAAGGGAAATCAAGAAGTAACTAGAAAGTAACTGCTGTGCCGGTAATATGAAATCTAGTTACAATTGTTACCACTGTTTTTTTCTTTTTTCACTGTTTTTTTCTAAAGGGCTGCTGCTGCTGAGTCTCTTCAGTTGTGTCCGACTCTGTGCAACCCCATAGACAGCAGCCCACCAGGTTCCCCCGTCCCTGGGATTCTCTAGGCAAGAACACTGGAGTGGGTTGCCATTTCTTTCTCCAATGCATGAAAGTGAAAAGTGAAAGTGAAGTCGCTCAGACATGTCCAACTCTTAGGGACCCCATGGACTGCAGCCCACCAGGCTCCTCCATCTATGGGATTTTCCAGGCAAGTGTACTTTCTTAATGCAGGAAAACTGAAGCATAAAAGGAAGTAACGTGAAAAAAATGCTATAGTTCAGAGGGAAATAATAGTTCCTCACCAGAAAACCCTTCTTTAATGCTGAACAGGGATCTAATAGCCAGTCAGCTATTTCAACCAGGGCAAAGGGCTTCTTCAAACCATACTGCCAATATTCTAAAAAAAAAAGTAAAATCTTAGCAAGAAAGAATATGCTTTAATCCTAGAATCTCACCTCTCTTCTGGTAGATCACAGGATAGGTTGTTTGGTTTCAGTTGTGTCCACTCTCTGGTATTGAGATCTAATTTGTGCAGGTCTGTGCTGTAAATATAGCCAGTTGTCCCTCCAAATACATAAAGGGAGCCATTGATGATAGCCATAGCCTGGATAATGAGGAGATGTGAACAAGACTGCCTCGTTAACACGTGATTAAAGAATGTAAACTTATTAGATACCCCAAAATCAAGTTTTATGAAGTTTTCTTGTACTTTTTAATCCTTCTAAGAATCAGACCCTTAAAGGATTAAAGATTTTAGAGAACACAGAGATTGTTTTTAGAAAAATAAGTTTTGCTCAACTGGAAAGCGAGTTCTGTCTAGATGGGCAAAGGGCTCCTTAGAGGTCTTAGCCAACCAAAGAATTTACAGATCATGGACATAAGCATTTCCACTGAAAGCTGCTTCACTTTCTAAGCAGTCTAGAGAAAAATGTCTTTACGAAGAAGGAGCAGATATGAAAATAAGACCCCAGAATCCCTTAAGTAAGAAAGTTCTCAAAACTTGACATTTTCCACAAGACTCTTCTCAATGTAAGTTTGGCTTTTGCTATAGTCATTTCTTAGAGTTTAAACCTGTGGTGGGATACAGTCCTTCAGTATGTGCTTCTACACACAGTCCAGAAGCTACATATCAGTATCAATGCCAGCTAGTTGAGAAAGAAGCCATTGCTTTGGCTGTTTTAAGCTTAGCCCATTATTCTCAAAGGGTCTCTGATGTATGATGAGTTGCTTCCTACCTTTTCGTACAAAACTTTCCAAACCTAAAGTCTGAAGTACTAGAACCTAAAGTGAAAGTGAAAGTGAAGTCGCTCAGTTGTGCCCAACTCTTTGCGACCCCGTGGACTGTAGCCCACCAGGCTCCTCCGTCCATGGGATTCTCCAGGCAAGAATACTGGAGTGGGTTGCCATTTCCTTCTCCAGGGGATCTTCCCGACCCAGGGATCGAACCTGGGTCTCCCGCATTGCACGCAGACACTTTAACCTCTGAGCCACCAACTGGAAGCTAATTTCTGTGTAATCTGTGTTTTAGCCAAGATCTGTATAAAAGTCTCTTAACCAAGTGCAGGGATCATCTACTCTAAACTTAGGTCAGAAAGCTCTTCAAAGCATCATATCATTCTAAAGACGATAGAACTTGGACCATATATATAGCCCAATCTCTCACTGAAGGTAAGTGAGGTCCTGATATTTAAGGAAACTTCCATATAGGTCTAGATCATTGATCCTAAAAGTTGGAGTAGGAAAAAAAAAAAAGAGGGAGGAAAAGAACGGAAAGAAGAAGGCAAGCAACCAGATTTACAATTTCACACTGGAACTGAAAAATCGAATAGTAACAATGGATTTATTTTCCATTTAAAAAATTGGTGGTAAAATAAATATTCTGACGTTGTTCCTGGAACTAAAGAATCTGAACAAATTCATCCACCATGACTGGCCATAGATTGGTACCTGTCCATATATACGACTGGGTTTCTTCCCCCGACAGCTGAGCAAAGCCCATCTCTTATATTTCACGTTGCAGACGTGGACATCATTGCCATTGCTCTCACCAAATGGGATGCCAGTACCTCCAAACACTAACAGGTTGTTTCCATGCAGCACAACTGGGAAAGAAGAAGCATGAATTTCATTTTCGTACTGGCTACTTGCATGGTACTCCCACATTAACCCAGGATATCAGAGAAACTAAAAAATGTCTGCTTTAATGCTTTCAGAAAATAGCTCAAACCACTGACATATAACTACTGTAAGTTCTACAGAAAAAGATCTAATTCACACTACATCACATGGCTCACTCTTTGATACGTGACATGTATTCAATGCACATTTTTGGAATTCATGAAACACGGTATATAACAATACAGAATGATATGAACTACAATCCACCACTGCTGCTTAACACAGTTCAAGTACACAGTAGAGCAGAAGAAAATGAAGGCTCATCTTTGCCTTAGCAAAGACCCAGTGGGACTCAGGATGAAGGGATAAAAGGATCATTCTGTTTTTTTCTAGGGGAATGATCGCTACATGTTAAATTATAGTTTCTGTCATCTTAATCCTACACCTGATAAAAAGAACATGAATATCCTGCTGGCAACTTTCTGTTCCTGTCATCAAACACACTTGTATATTCTTTCTCTTATGGCAAATATTCTGAAAATACAGCTACTGTATCACTTCAATGATTTTTTTTTAACCAATTCTTCAATTGATAGTGTTAGAGTCAACAGCAGGAGCTCTAGAGACAGTGAAAGCTGGGTTTTAAGTCTTATGTGACCTCAGGAAAGTTATTTAATCTCTTTAAATTAATTTTTCCAACAACCCTATGAGGTAGGAACTATTATTCTCTTCTTCATTTTTATAGATGATGAAATAGAAAGTGGTGAAAGGTTTAAATAACTTGTTGAAGGTTTTCTAAAAAGGACCTTGTCGAGCTAGGGTTCAATCCCAGGCAGTCTGGCTCCAGAGCCTGCACTCACAGCCACTGTCCTCAGGGCCTCTCTGAAGCCTCCGTCTCCTCATCTGTACATGGCAAGAATTCCAGTGCTGGCGCCATAGAGATGCATGTGAGATACCACGTATGTGAAGCACTTTGCTCAACAGCTGTAAACGCCATTTGTTGATCTTCTACTACATTTTGCCAGGCTTATATATGATACTTTATGTTGTACCCTCTGAGATATTAATTCCATTTTATGGGTAAGGAACTAGAAGTGAAAAATCATTAGGCAAGTACGTGACATACAGCTAAATTCAAACTCAGGATGATCCAACTCACAATTGATTCTGAATACAATGCTATATAGTATTATCATAGTGAGAGTCTACCCATTAACAGGGCTTAATCATATTACTATTATGATTTAGTATTCTTAAAAATCATTAACAAGAAAAACACCTAACATTGAACCAGACCTCTGAGATGTTTCATAAAGCCCAAAGTTCAGAACTGCTTGCACTCACGTGACATAGATGCCAATTCTCGGGGCATGTAGCCATCTGTGCCCATCTGGTGCCATACTCCTGTAGCAAAATGATACCTCCAAAGCTCCCTGAAGAGAGGATAGTCTTCATTATCTGGCCCTCCTGATTCATCATAATCTGGGTTATAACCTCCAAACACATACAGATTGGTATTATCTGCCACACAACGATGTCCACTTCGTGCTGGTGGAGGTCTGTGGCCTAGGAGAGAAGAGGACAGTTTTCCACAGGTGGCCCAGCAGATTAAAAGTACACACAAAATTTGGTAACAAGCATTTTATCTTTAAAAGGTAATCAGGGAAAATTTATGATGTGGATGCACTTTTTTTAAACTAGGTTATTTTATATGTTCACACATACTACTTAGGACTTTAAGGAGCTAGTCTCCATTTCTATTTCATAGAACTATTTTCAAATTTTGATAACTGTAAAAGGATTTTTCCCAAGGGAAGCAAAACAGCATCATAAACTTGAGAAAATGGCTGGTGACGGAATTTTCAAGAAAAGGAGGAGGAAGGGTTTAAAAATCCAAAAGCTAAAAGGACGAATTTTCTATTTTCTTAGAGGAGGAAAAACACAGGCCAACTAAATTAAACTGAAAGTATTAGAGAACTACATAAATATAATCACAAATGTGAATGAGTCATGTATAAATAAAAATACACATACATAAAACCTGTGACTTTTCTACAATATATAATTATATACTTAAAAAGAAAACTGGCTTTCAAAGAGTTATAGTGAAGTTTAGAATTTAAACACCACTCCAGGCATTATGGTAGTTAACAAAGAATATCCCTATACTTATCTTAAAGAGCATCTTTCATCCTATTAAGAACTTTATTAAGAAAAGCTATTTCAGGGAATTCCCTGGTGGTCCAGTGGTTAGGATTCAGTACTTTCACTGCTGGGGCCCCAGGTTTCATCCCTCATTGGGAAACTAAGATCCCACAAACAATACAATTAAAAAAAAAAAAAAAGCTGTTTCTACAATCTGTATTTGCAAGCTCTCTTAAGTTTAAATTGTCAGCTAGTTCACTAGAAGTTACTTCGATTATTTTAGAGTAAAAAACCCCCAGATTTATATTATTTCTACTATCCTTACAATTTTTGTACCAGTCTACACAAATCCTTACAAAGCTATAGAACCAAAGATGATTAAATATACACTGGATGGAGTAAGGTACTAGGTTGTCTGTTATCCTAAAGACTTATCTACTTTCATGTATTACGAACGGATACTAGTATAACATTAGTATTTATGACAATGCTGGACACCTAATAAACACTGTTATATAAACATTACCAGCCTAATACAGGCCTCACATATATTTTTTTAAAATCAAAATCCTACTTCCTACGGTATGCTTTGAAACAAGAACTGAAATGAAACTGCACAGACCTAGAAAAACTAAAAGCCAAATGAACAAACCAGGGCCATCGAATCACTCAAGTCCAACCTGTAGGTCCTGAGAAGTTCTCAAACAGCATTTCAGAGCCTTCCCTGCTCCTTCACACTCCTGCCTGTTTAAGTCTGTCTCTTTGCTTGGAAAGCCGAGTCCTTCCCTTAGCCCTTGACCTGGTCTACCTAGCCTTCAATGCGGAGAAGGCAACGGCACCCCACTCCAGTCCTCTTGCCCGGAAACTCCCATGGACGGAGGAGCCTGGTAGGTTGCAGTCCATGGGGTCGCTAAGAGTCAGACACGACTGAGCGACTTCACTTTCACTTTTCACTTTCATGCATTGGAGAAGGAAATGGCAACCCACTCCAGTGTTCTTGCCTGGAGAATCCCAGGGATGGAGGAGCCTGGTGGGCTGCCATCTGTGGGGTCGCACAGAGTCGGGCACGACTGAAGCGACTTAGCAGCAGCAGCCTTCAATGTCTGGTGTGGCAAGACCTCAGAGCTCAGTCCATATAGCTGTCTCATCAATTAAACTCTATGGCAAAAACAAAAACTCTATGGCCCTGGGAGTTCCCTGGTGGCCTAGTGGTTAAGATCCTGGGCTTTCACTGCCACGGCCCAGCTTCAATCCCTGGTCAGGAAACTGAGATCCTGCAAGCTGTGTGGCACGGCCAAAAAAAGAAAACTTGTGGCCCTTACTGCCACACCACTCAAATTATTAGGACAGACGTGGACAATTAATAAGATGACTACACGATAACTAGATAAGTACATAATAAATATAATATTACACAAACTATAATCAGTTTGGAGTTTACTCATGAGCTATGATTTATCTCAAGTGAAGAGCTAAATTTCTATTTCTAAAAATCTTGAAGCAGAAAATGTGGTGTGGAAGGAAGAGCAATAACTTCTATAAATATCTAGATTTGAATCCAGGTTCTAACTGCTTCCTTGAACAAGTCACTGACCCTCACTGAGTCTCAGCTTGCTTTGTATGAAGGAATAATATTTCTGTACTTCACAGATTTATTATACTTGCTATTTTGTTAAACTATGTTTATTGGTTAATATATGCATCTTCCTAGGAGGCAATAAACTATTTGAGGGAAACAGAATGTATTTGTATTTACCTTTCTATTACCAGGCCTAAGGAACACAGGAACTACTGAACAAATTTACAAATTTTAATTTTTCTCTATTCATTTCATTAATATTTTTCTTCTCCAAATAAAGGGCAAAAATCACATATAGCAATTATTTCTGTATCACCACAACATCTAAAGCAGAGATGTATAACAGACACTAGAAGTTTCATTGATATTAACTTCAGGTCAAAGTTAACAGTAGCGGGAATGATCAAAACAGTATACAGCTCTCACTGGACTTTGATACTGTACTTAGAATGAGATACAATTTTGGGGACAGGAATTGGATTATGCAATGGTCTTCTTAAAACATAAATGCGTCTAAGAATTAGCAAGACAAATTTAATGAAAAAAAACCTCAACAGTTGCTATGGTCAACAGACAGGAACTCTAAGATTCTCCATAGTGTCATTTGCTTTATTACCTGGAACCAACAGAAATTTTTGAAACTGCTTTTGAGCAGATATGAAAAGACATATAGTATATTCCAGGATTTTCTCTAAATGACTGCACAGCAGAGAAGTCATTCCATTTTATGTTTACTGCCAACTATTTTTGAGACAAATATAACTTATATGATTAAAGGTTGAGAAGTCAATGAAAAGATGACTTTATATTTATCCATTTATTAGTAGCCAAAAATATTACTGGGCGCCTGCTATATGGCAGGTACTGTACTAGGTGCTAAGGATACAATGATAAGATCATTCCTTTCTGTCCTCTGGGGCTGAGAGTTATCCCTGTGCTGTCCAACACAGTGGCCGCTAGCCACATATGACTACCAAGCATCTGAAATGAGGCTGGTCCAAACTGAGTTAAGCTTTAATTGTAAAATGCTCCCTGGATTTAACAGACTTAGTATCCAAAAATGAATGTAAAGTTACTAATTTTTATATCTGAATATAGGTTGAAGTGATATTTTTGATCTCCTGATCAAATAAAAATTAAGATTAATGTCACCTGTTTTTTACTTTTTTCATAAGGCTACTAGAAAATTTAAAATTTTGTGGCTTACATAATATTTCTATCAAGAGCACTGGTCTAGTTCAATTGCTGGCTTCTGTAAATAATGCCATTATCTATGCAAATAAAACTGCTGAGTTAAGAGCATCTGATCAATGTTTGATAAATATTAAACATCCCATCAAGAAGTCCTAGGGCTGGGAGTAAAGAGTTAACTATTCTTTCTCTCTAGTCAGTAACTAAAGATTTCTTTGGGTCTGGGGTCAAAGGAATATACACTTAAAGTTGTCACAGATGCAACAGGGTTATAACTGAGCTATACTGCTTTTCAATAAGACTGAAACAATGTATACACCCAGCAATAGTGTATAGAAGTGCCTATTTCTTCATGCCCTCTTCAACCTTTTTAGTTTGTGCCAATGTGATGGGTATCAAACCAATTTGCATTTCCCTGATTATCACATGTTTATCAGCCCATTTGTACTTCTTTGGGGAACTGCCTGATCATATATCCTTTGTCCACTTTATCTACTGTATTGTCTTCTCACAGATTTGTAGAAATTATTTATTTGTTCTATTTCTTTCTTCCAGCCTACTCTGGTCTTTTAATTTTATTTACGGTATCTTTTAACATATGGAAGTTTTTGTACAACTGAATCTCTCAATCTTTTAAGGCTCCTTTGCAACAACAGCAACAAAAGGCTCATTTGCTTTACATCTTACATTATAAGATTCCTTGTGCCCTTGTGCTCTTGTTCAGTCATATCTGACTCTTTACGATCCCATGGACTGTAGCCCACCAGGCTCCTCTGTCCGTGGAATTTTCCAGGCAAGAGTACTGGAGTGGGTTGCCATTTCCTACTCCAGGGATCTTCCTGAGCCAGGGATTAAACCTGCGTCTCTTGCACTGGCAGGCAGGATTCTTTTACTACTGTGCCACCTGGAAAGCATAATTATATTGTAAGATTACTATTTTCATTTATTTCTAATAATTTTTTAGTTTTGGTTTTTCATATTCAGAACCTGAATACATTCAAAACATATTTTTGTATATTTTATGAGGTAGGGCACTAATATTTCTCACAAAATGGATAGGCTATTGTCCCTGAACCCCTTATGGAAAGCTATCCCTCCAACACTGAACTGAAAAGCTGTCTTTGAAGCTAGAGTAGTGTATGCATGCTAAGTCACTTCAGTCGTGTCCATATGTACCATTACCCTTTTGGTCTTTACTGTATACCACACTGACAAGTTCTAGAGTAGAATTAGGAAAATCTCAATATCCAGGTCTAATCACCATGGACACAAAATCTTTTGCTCTTTAAGAATGCATACAATCAACACAAAGACACCACACACTCTTAAATGCAAAAGCTTGCAAACAGAATATAACATTTTAGCTGAATAAGCCTATCACTTACAAGATGAAGCCACCTCTTGATGTGCTATGAAACATTTGTGGTAAGGTCACTATTAAAAAAAAAATTAGGACCTTTACTTCTAAAAGCACTAACCAGTTATAAATACCATAGAGCTTAAAGGATGAATTCAGTTTAATTTAACTGGCTGCTGTTGTTCAGTCGCTCAGTTGTGTCCAACTGTCTGCAACCCCATGGACTGCAGCACGCCAGGCTTCCCTGTCCTTCACCATCTCCCAGAGCTTGCTCAAACTCATGTCCATTGAGTCCCTGATGACATCCAACCAATTTAACTGGTTACTTCTTTCCAAATATAAAGCCTACCATTACCTCTACCTGAGAAGACAGGTCTTCTGTTGTACACTTGGAAGCCTGGACTGTGCCAGCTGGCTCCCACCTCTGACTGGCAGGCAGGCCTTTTTACTACTCGTAGAGTCCAAGTTGCT
Source organism: Cervus elaphus (assembly GCF_910594005.1). NCBI lineage: Eukaryota > Metazoa > Chordata > Mammalia > Artiodactyla > Cervidae > Cervus > Cervus elaphus. Next base: position 100,098,021 of record NC_057832.1, on the reverse strand, counting down.
CAGGCAAAGGCCATCCATTAACACACAATATTCTTGGTTATGTAAGTGTCTCTTACTGCAGGGCTTCCATACCCTGTGTAAGACTTTATTAAGATCTGACTTCTAAGAGCAGAGTAATCTTCAGTGTAATTTGGCGGCAATAAAAGAAACTTGGTCTGACAGACACTGGTGCTGCCATGAGTTCAAGTGCTGAGCAAAGCGTGCTTGTGATAGCTGTCACTACATATTGGCCTGGGTTTCTCAGCTCTGTTCAGTCTTGCTATTTATTAATACCTGTACCATTACTACACTGTTTTAATTATGACAGCTCTGAAGTATCTTAACATCTAATGGGACAAATTCCCCGCTGTTACTCTTTTTCAAAACTTCTCAGCTAGTTTTCTCCATGTCCTCTTGCATTGGGTTTTAGAATCTGTATGTTAAAATCTATGAGGCCCCTTGGGCAGATACCATCTTATCCAGGTGATCAAAGTTCACATCACCAGTAATGGTATAAATCAACACCACATGCAATGAAATGAACACAATATTACTTCAGTTGGTATTCCAGCTCAAAATGTATAAGCTGAATGTAATCATGAAAAAAACATGAGAGAAAGCCAAACTGAAGGACATACTACAATATGACTAGTCTGTACTGTTCAAGAATATCAATATTAAGGCTAAAGATATATGAGAACTGAATGCAACACGTGATCAGGGGTTTTATTTTACTATAAAGGACATTTTTGGAAGAACTAGCAAAATCCAAAATGAGGTCTGTAAATCTGATAATAGTGTTAATTCAGCCCATTATTTATAGTGTTAATTTCTCAATTTTAATACTTGTTCTGCAATTACACAAGAGAGTATCTGTGTTCCAGGAACAGACACCAAAATATTTAGGGGTAAAGGAGCATTGAGTCTGCAGCTTAATCTCAAATGATTCAAACAGAAAAACAGTATGTATATGCATATGTATTATAGATAGAGAAGGGAGAAAGGGGAGAAGAAAAAGAAAAGAGGGAGCAGGATAAAGCAAATGTGATCAAATGTTAACACCTGCGGGATCCAGGTAAAGAATACAGGAAAATTTTATCATTTTTGTAACTGCTCTGTAAGTCTGAAATTACGTAAAAATAAAAGCTCAATTTTAAGGAAGTCTCTTGAAGATTTTGAGATGACCCATAAAGGAATATAATCTCTAGCCATTTATCCTCATCTTTTTGTATCATCAGTATGCTTTCAGTTTTCTTATTTTTTATTCCTAAGTAAAATTTTCTGTACAACTGTTAATAGACATCTTTTATTTTTTAATTCAGTTCAGTTGTTCAGTCACGTCTGACTCTTTGCAACCCCAATAACTGCAGCACACCAGGCTTCTCTGTCCATCACCAACTCTGGGAGCTTGCTCAAACTCATGTCCATTGAGTCGGTGATACCATCCAATCATCTCATCCTCTGTCGTCCCCTTCTCCTCCTGCTTCAATCTTGCCCAGCATCAGGGTCTTTTCCAATGAGTTCTTCACATCAGGTGGCCAAAGTATTAGAGCTTCAGCTTCAGCATCAGTCCTTCCAATGAGTATTCAGGACTGATTGCCTTTAGGATTGACTGGTTTGATTTTTTAATTGGTTGTTAATATATGGTCTGTAGCCCACCAGGCTCCTTGTCCATGGGATGTCCCAGGCAAGAATACTGGAGTGGGTTGCCGTTTCCTTCTCCAGGGGATCTTCCCAACCCAGGGATGGAACCCAGGTCTCCCACATTGCAGGCAGATTCTTTACCGTCTGAGCCACCAGGAAAGCACTCAGGCAATTGTTAATATACAGGAAAGTAATTCATCTTTAAAGTTTAAATTTTATCTAATTTTCTAAATTCTAGTATTAGCTATCATTAGTTAATTATCTTGAATTTTATAGTAGATAATCATCCTGTTATTAATGGCAATTTGCAGCTCTTTCTTTCTAATATACATACCTTTTTTCCCCCTCCATCTTTTATTGTATTGGCTGAAACCTTCAGAACAAGGTTGAATGGTGGAGATGACAATGGCCATTTCTGTCTCAGTTTTCACTTTTTCAGTGAGGATATTGGTAATGTTTCACCATTATATATGAAATTTGCAATTGGTTTCTTATAGATAGTCCATCAGTAAAACAAACTTACTTTTATTCCTGGATGTCTACATTTCTTAACCAGGAATGAGTATGATTTAAAATAGTCTTTATTAAAATGTATATACAGAAAAGGGCAGATATCATAAGAGTATAGTTTGATGGATTTTAATAAAATGAACACATTGAGTATCAAATTTTATTAAATGTTTTTTGATAACAGAAAAATCAAATTGTTTCTTTTAACCTTTTAAAGTACTACATTCCACAGATAAACCCAATTTGATCTTGATTTTCTTTATATTACCCCTGCCATCTTATATACATATATATATACACAGTTCTTAAATATTTGTCATGCTTTCTTATTGTTTCATTTTCCCACTTACCTAATCTTACTGAAATAATCAAGGTTTCTTTTTTTCCTCAGGAGATCTACATACTGTTACCCCCTAATATTCTTTTAAAACCCATAAATTTGTATTTGTCTAACAATACTAAGAATAAACGAGGCCTGGAAAGAAACTTGGCTATTAACAGTGGTTACTTCTGGGAAGGGGAATAAGGTGAGGAGTAAAGATGTGAAATGGCATCTTGCTTCTTTAAGTTCTTTTATTGTGAAATATAAGACATGTATAGACATGTCATAAGACATGTCAAATATAAGACATACATAATTACAAATGTATAGTTTAACAAATTTATCAGAAAGGTAACATGGAACCATCATCTAGGTCCAAAAATAGAATATTGCCAGCACATAGATGCCCCCTTACCTGCCCCTTTTGATTACAACTCTCTCCATCCCATTGGCTTCACTTTTAGAGAAAACCTATTTCCTAATATTTTATAGCAATCATAAAACTTGCTTTAACAGCTTGATTATACCTAAGTACGCATCTCTAAACAGTCCTGTTTATTTTGGCCTAGTTTTAAAGTGTATTTGTATAGAATAATATAGTATGTTTTCTTCCTGGGATCTTTCATTCACTATTGTGTTTCTGAGATTCATCCATGTTGTTGGGCTTAGAGGTGGTCTGTTCATTTCCACTGCCAAATAGTGTCTGTCTTTGTATGAATACATACCACAATTTACCCAGTCTATGTTGCGTGAATGGACATTTGGCTTGTTCAAATCAGCAGTTCTTAATGTTGCTATAAACACTTTTGTACGTGTTTTCAGGTGTATAGAGACCTATATTTGTTGGCTATAAAAGTAGAAATGGAATTTCTGAAATCACAAGCTATGAAAATCTTTACTAGATAAGGCCTGTTTACAAATTATTTATTATTAATGTCTTCAGTCCTTTTAATTTAGCAATTCTTGTAGACCTAGCTCACCATGGTTTTAATATGCATTTATCTCATTACTAATGAGGTGGAGCACCTTTTCTTGTTTACTGGCCAACTGGATTAATCCTTTTGAGAAGTGCCTGCTCAAGTCTTTTATACATTCTTGTACTGAGATGTCTTTTTCTGATTGATTTGTACAAATTTGTTATATATGCTTGAGATAAGGACATTCATTTTTCACCCTATATATTTCCATATTATTTTAATTTTAATAAGTATATATTATACCTATAAATTCTAAAACAATAAATTATAAGATCTTCAGCACAGTTTTACTTTCTCCCTAGTTTATTATTTTAATCATCTGAAATGTTGGAGAATATTTCATATATATATATACACACATACATACATATACATATGTATTTTTTATTATTATTCTGTGTGTTTAGAAATCTTTTGTTATCAATTATACCAGGCTTCACAGTCCCTGTATTTCAATGTAACTCTAAAAGTTTTACTGTGTTTTTCACACATCACCACTTCTTGTGTCCAAATCTTCCTCTTTCTTGGATTTGTTTTCCATTTTACTGGGAATACCTCTTCAAGTATTTTTCTCAAAAAAGGTGGTTCACCTACTTTCGGAGTCCTTATTTATTTTGACCCCTATTTAAACATTCAAATATTAGTGAGGCTACGTACAGTTCTGTGTTCAAAATACTTTTCCCTCAGAACACTGAAGGCACTTATTTTCTAGAAAACCATGTTGCATCCAAAACCAGTCTGATTCTTAGTCTTGAGTCTTCCTATGTAGCCTGTTTTTCATCTTTGGAATCATAACTAGTTCAGTAATGTACGGATAGATGCTTTTTGCTTTTACATTTCTCTAGCTTGTTCCCTGGTGGGCTCTTTATACTTGAAAACTCAGTCTTTCTTCAGCATAGGGCAATATTCCTTATTTCTTTATATTTTCTCTTTCACTGTCTTTCCATATGTACCTCTATAAAATAGATACTGGATCACTTAGATCTATCCTAATAGCATAATTTTCCTCATGTACTTTCTCTTTTTGTCCTGTTGCTTTATGGTCTGTAAATTTCCCCTACTTTAATTTTGTAAAAATTGGTCTTAAGTCTGTGTGCTATTTGAGTCAGACACAACTGAGCGACTTCACTTTCACTTTTCACTTTAATGCTTTGGAGAAGGAAATGGCAACCCACTCCAGTGTTCTTGCCTGGAGAATCCCAGGGACGGGGGAGCCTGGTGGGCTGCCGTCTATGGGGCTGCACAGAGTCAGACACGACTGAAGCGACTTAGCAGCAGCAGCAGCTGTGTACTGTTTAACTAACTGCATTTTATTTCAGCAATCAAATTTCAGTTGGAACTAATTCTTTAACCACTCCTTTTTTTCTGCACAGCAGTTATCTTTTTATTTGTAAACCCAATTTTCTCTTGACTCTGAGGGAACCTGCTGTGATCAGAACTTCCTCAAGTTCCATTCTGCTTCCTCAGTATCTCTATTTCCATAGTCAGCTGTTTCATTTATTCAGCTTATTAATCTTTTTTCAAGTTTTGTTCTTGTTGTCCAGTCGCTCAGTAGTGTCTGACTCTTTGCGACCCAACCGAGCATCCCAGGTTCAGCAGCACTCCAGGTTCCTCTGCCCTCTACTATCTCCCAGAGTTTGCTCAAATTCATGTCCATTGAGTCAGTGATGCTATCTACCCATCTCATCCTCTGCCACCCCCTTCTCCTTTTGCCTTCTACATCTTTCTCAGCATCAGGGTCTTTTCCAATGAGTCTGCTCTTCAAGATAACAGGTTTCCTCCACAGTTGTATTACTCTGTCTCCAAACCTCCAAATGGGAGATATGTTTGACTGTGGGTCTCTGCAGGTATGTGGTATACTCACAGACAGGTTTCTCTTTAGAAGTGGAGGAAAAAACCCAGTTTTTCCAAAATAAGGAAGGCTGTATTTTGAGGGTACAGTCATTTAACATACCTCAGTCTTCAGTGGAGCTCACTTTCTTCTTCTCCCCACATTCCATCCACCTCATCCAATCTGCTGTGGAAATCCATTACCTAAAGCTCTGCTTTGCATTCACACTCTCTCCAATCCCAGGTCCACTGTCTGCTCAATCCTCCCTCCAACAAAACCCCTACTTTGCTTGAAGAACTGTCCTCAGAGCAAAAGCCACTGCTCTTCCCTGCTGGCTCAGTGGTAAAGAACCTGCCTGCCAATGCAGGAGATGCAGGTTTGATCCCAGGGTGGGGAAGGTCCCCTGGAAAAGGAAATGGCAACCCACTCAAGTATTTTTTTCTTGGGAAATCCCATGGACAGAAGAACCTGGCAGGCTACAATCCATGGGGTGGCAAAGAGTTGGATATGGCTAAACAACAACAATAACAAAGCCATTGCCAGGGAGGGAAAGAAGTAGAGGAAATAATAGTTTTGAAGGCAGTCTCTTAATTATTTGCCCTGATGTTCCATTTCCCCCCAACCTTCTCCTTCCTCCTACGCTTGCTGATTCCAGGCTCTGAGTTTCAGGAAAGAAGTTCCATTAAGAAATTCTCTTTCAGCATGCAGCAGGAGTACCTACTTGGGGTTGCATTTTATTCTGTTCTGGTTTCTCAATCATTATGATTCCAACTGTTTTCTATTACCCTGAAATTCCACCAATTTTCTGGTATTATAACAATAGCAAGAATGACAGCGGCTAACATTAAGTCAATACTGGCTGAACGTAAAAGCTCTTGAGTGCTTTGCACATGTTACCTCTCTTGATACTCACAGCAACCCTAGGAAGCTGGTATCATTATCATCATCCTAATTTTGCAGATGAGGAAATTGAGGTTAAAAAAAAAAAAAAAGAATAAGCAACTTGCCCAAAGTCACATAGTTGGTAAATGCCAGATCCTGGATTCAGACATGGGTAATCTGGCTTCAAAGCCTCCCTTTACTGTTTTTCAATACAATTATGATTCATTCTTTTTTGTATGTCTGTTTTATTATTTTCAGTAATATAGTATGGGAGAGGAAATGGGTATAATTGGACCATCATTTTGCAATGAAAACACATTGTCTTCACTACACTGGTATTGTTTTCACACTACTTTTTACATGGGCAGAAAATATCTTTTAGAAAAGATACAGGATCTAGTGAAGGAATCTAGTGACAGAAAATGAGTACCATGAAACTGTTTAATCAGAATCAAAAGAGGTAATGTGTATAAGTTCCAAAATGAGAGGCTTAAAAGTGGCAATTTCAAGAGTATAGATAACTTAAAAAAAAAAAAAAACTAAGGAAACACTAAACTGCATTTTCATATTCTCAGCAACTCATTAGTTTGCTGTCACTATCACCAGAAGGAAGTAAAAAATGTACTAAAATTTTAGTCCCATCCTATTCTCTTGACAGCAGCCTTAAAAGTAACAAATTCAACTCAAATACATACGATACACCTACCACATGCACTGTGCTACAAACTGGAGATAAAGAAATGAAAGGCACTGTTCCACTGTCCCTGCCCTTACAGAGCTTACAGTCTACGGCAGGCACAAAACAAGTAAACAAGTGACTATAATTCAGTGTGATAAGTACTGTGATACAGGCAGGTACACAGAGGGTGCCATCAAAACCAAGAGAGGCTTCCAAAGAGGTTTCCCTGAAATAACTCCTAGACTGAGTGTCCAAGGATATGCTATTATTGGTTTGGTAAGTTTAAACTGAATTTATTATCTTTTCCCTCAATCTGCCCTTCCATCCATCTAATACAACACCTGGTAAAGAGAAAATGGTCCACACAGAAAGCTGAAGCTTTCTTGACTTTTCCCTCCTCCTCTTCAAGTGGTAATCAAGTCTCACCTAATTCCACTTCGTTACATTTTAAATCAATTACCTACTCTCTGGTCCTACTATATGTAACTACCTTAGTTGTAGTCTCCATCATTTCTCACCTTGCTAACTCTAACAACCTTGTAACTGGTCTTCCACTGAAATCTCTTTGCTAGTTAAATAAACTGATCCTAAAAACTCCCCGGGGACGGTGCCCAACTTGATCTGGGCCCTCTCCAGTGTCTATCCTCACTCTCTCCCACTCCGCTGAACTTCCTACTGTCCCGCGAAAGACCACACTCTGTTCTGCCTAACTGCCTTTACTCAAGCTGCTTGGTCCCCAACCTTGCCCTGTTAACACCTACTCAGACTACACAGTGTATCTCTTCTGAAAAGCCATTCTGATGACTTCCCTTCCTCTGTCCTTCCCACATGCTGAGTTAGGTACCTCTTCTTGCGCTCCCACACCATACTACCTCATCAGGACATTTACCACAAAGAATTACACATTCAAATTATTCTGTAATTATTTCTTTACCTGATTCTCTAGTATCTAAATTAGTGAGCTAGCACAGAGCCTGTTACCCAAGAGGCAGTCAAAAAATACTGAAAGAATGAAAGCATGAATGAACGAACAAGGTTAGTTAAGTCTGTGAAATCTGATGAGATAACAGAAGGAGATAATGGAGAGGACAGAACAGTTGGAGTAATACCCGTCTTTAGTGAGAAGGAAGAAAGAAGCTAGTACAGGAAACAGAATGAACAATCAAAGAGGTTGGAAGAAAACATCTCAGATTGTACGTCAAAGTATAACCCAAAAGGAGAGAAAAATTTAAGAAGGTGCAGGTGGTCAACAGATCAAACACTACAAACAGGTCAAAGGTGAGAACTAAGACAAGGCCACTGAGTTAGGGGTGGTCACTGGGGATCTTGATGTTGCTAATGCTGAGTTTAGTCCCACCTCACTCTTCTCAGCACAGTCAAAGTCCTTCTTCCTCAGCCATTTTTTGAGGCAATTTAGGGCTTACAAAAATAACGAAAGGTATGAAACTTACCTGTACTAATCTCTTTTTTCCATGATTAAAACATTGGAAAACAGAGAATATACAAAAGAAAATAAAATCCCACCAACCAGACAAAATGTTATTTCACTATTTCCTTTGTTTTTTTTATGTTTATAATTGTACAAAATTGATATCATATTGAGTTTTATATCCTAATTACACAATTGCTTAACTATACTTAAGTTTAGTCAGCCCAAGTTAGCTTTCTCATTATAAATCAATAAGCATTTTAATCTTTTAAATAGGAAAAAGAAAAATTATGTTATAGAATTAGATGTACTGCTTGGCCACGTGTTCACAATGGTTTTTTTTTTTTTTTTCTTTTTGTCACATAACACTAAAATTACCTCTTAGTTTCTATTAATAAAATTATTTTTGCTAGAAGGTAGCATACAGGAATTCCCTGGTGGTCCAGTGGTTATGACTAGGTGCCTCCACTTCCATGGCCCAGGTTCAATCCCTAGTTGGGGAACTAAAACCCCACAAGCCATGCAGTGCAGCCAAAAAATAAAAGAAAAAGCAGATTCTTAAAAAAGGTAGCATAGCACCCTCTGTATCTTATCTTGACCTATTTAGCTTTTATTTGTTCATGATCTGGAGGGGCTGCTAAAAATAGATTAGGCGCTAGATACAGAAACGTCTTTAGCTGCTGCAGGACTTTTTTCTAGACTTTTTTTTTTTTAATAATCTCTTCAGTCAAAATTAGATAAACTGGCTTTTAAATAAGGTCTAAATTATAATATTAAGAATGCTTGTCTGACAATTTGTTATATCTAGAACAAGAGTGTGAACCAGAATTTTCAACCCTTTTCTGAGATTTTCTTTTTTTCAGTAGGAGTATGTTTTATTGAAAAAAAAAAAAAAACAACAACAGAATCATGAAACCTAAAACTAAGATTACTAGGTCAAAGGATGTGAACATTTTTAAGGCTTTTGATACATACTGCCAAATTAAATCCAGAAAGGCGGTGTTAAATTTATACTTCCTTCAGTATATGAGCTTGGATTTCCCCATACCATTGCAACACTGAATACTCTTATTTTTAGTCTTTGCTGATCTAATAGGCAAAAAATCTTATTATTTCAGTTATGTTTATAACAATAGTGAAAATAAACATCTGTTCACATTTATTGAGCTTTTTATTATTTTTTTATTAATTGATTATTCATGTTCTTTTGCCTATTTTTCCAATGGGTATTTGTTTTTAAACTTTTGATTTGTAAGAGCTCTTTATATATTCATGATACTAACCATTTGTTACAAATATTTGCCCCTTTATTTTTTTATTAATGGTTTCTAACATATAAATTTATAGTCATATAAATTTTATTTCTTCCTTAAAATCATATTTAGAAAAGCATTTCCCATACCCTTATTTTATAAATTATTCAAAGTTCTTTTTAATATATTTACAGGGGAATAATACTGATATCAGTGAGATGATTTATTTCTACCATCTAATACATATGAAGTCATTCTAACTTCCTGAAACTTATAATTACAGTTCCAACAGTGCTCAATACGAAATACAGGTTTAAAATTAAAATTATAGACTTTCCTTAATCCAATTTTAGCTGTTCAGACAATTTTTAACAACCAGAGTTTTGAGTTTAGAAAATTCAAAGCTCCCTTTAACCCATACGAAGCACAGATCTCTTGCTAGTTATCACCCACCTCTCAAAAACCTGTTAGGGATCCTTATGATGGGACAGGACTGAATGAAGCGCCTCCTAACTGGGTCCCATCGTATTTTCTTCTTACCTGTTACCACAATTATCAGCAATAAGTCAGACACATACAACACATGGCAAATAATACATAGCAACTGTAGTTATAGACAGAAAAACAGGAAACAAAACAATACTTGAATACAGAAAGAAATGATGTAAAGTAGCATTTAACCCTGTTTTGGAAGTCAAAGCAAAATCAAATTAATATATAAGCAGTGATGAAGGTTTTCAATTCATCCCCAAAACAACATGAACAATTATGTGCACCATTTTTCAAAATTCTGGTTCAACAGAACATGCATTCAATAATCACCAATGCCATCTTGTGGCAAAAATTGACCAGGAGCTTTATAAACAGATCAGAAACGATGACATTTTTAAAAATGAGTGAATGTTAAAAAGCGAGCTCTTACTAAAACTAATTTGATATAACGTAGGCTCCTGTTCTCTTCTGGGTTTGGTAATTCTTTTATCAGTTTTATGGTTAACAGGATAAAGCAATGGGCACCATCCTTTAAATATGAAATAAGCTGATCTCACTAAATTAAAATTTTATGATAGCAAACAAATAAAACAAACATTTAACATTTGACAATTCCACTGTGGGGGGAGAAAAAGAAGGAAATTTTTCTGCCTTCACAGGAAGCAAATTAACTGCACATTAATCCCAATTAAAACTCGTTTTCTTATAATATAGAAGAAAAATGCAAAGTGTTAATGGGATAATTTTGTCTCTTCTCAAAGTTTTGATAGCTCCCAAAGACAGCTCTTATAGGCAATAAAAACAATTAACATTGGTATTGAATTTAAAGTTTACAAAGAGGTTCTATACATGTTATCTCATTTGATCCTCACAATAAGCCTGTATGGATTGAACAGTCATTTCATTAAGCACCTGCTCTGCTGTGAGCCCCAGGCTAGGCTCCACAGTAGCCAGAGGAGGATATGACTCCTAGCCCCAAGAACTCATGGTCTTCTGAGGAAGGCAGATGCCTAAACAAATAATTACACTTCAGTGAGGTAACTGCTATAACAGGGGCAATAAAAACACTTCAAGGAAGATATTATCATCTTAATTTATAAGGAAGCTAAAAAAAAAATTAAGTGACTTAATGCCAAAGCCAGGAGTCAAGTCTGGGCAGTCTGACTCATAATACATGCCTTCTTTCTACTACATCACACTTAACCTGTCTCAAATTCCTTAGAAAGCATATAGCTTTTTATTTTGGCAAATGGAAATATCTTAGATGTAGCACATGTACGTACAGATACACAGATTCTGTGTAATGAAATGGCATTACCTGTACATGTATACTTAATATTGTGGAGGAGACAGACGTGTGGGCAAAGGGAAGAATTATTTATTTTGCAAAGAGTTTATCTGTTAATCCTCTAAGTCTTTTAAATCAGTAGTTCCCAAATGTTGGCCTATAGGCCACTGCTGGGCTAAGGTACAGATTTACCAATACAACACAAAATAATAAAAATATGGACAAGGCAGTAAGTTTTTTAAATACTAAAATGTTCCATTTAAAGTCTATCCCTTTTTCAGAAATTAGAAACTTTTGTTATTAAATATTCTTTTGTGAGATGAAGGTGATAGAAAATGGTAGCTGATTTTGTTTTTTAATATTCTTTCTTGGAAAAATAGAAATTCTGCAAGCCTGTGTGTATCCCCAAATAGATACATATTTTTTAATTTATAGGTTTATGGCATCCAAAGATTGGAGAACCACAGCTTTAAGTCAATACAATACTTGTCGATCACTCATAAGTCCAACACTGTAAACCACACTATCAAAGGATACATAAGATGCATAAGAAAGTCCCCTTGCCCTCAAGCTTATATTCTAATTAGGGAGACAAGACAAACACATAAAACAATTAGATAGCAATACAAGACAAAATATAACAAGTGATTAGCTTAAAATTTGACATCTTTATGTATCAAAAGCATTGAAATGTACATACCCTTTGACCCAGCTATTCCACTTCTAGGAATTTATTCCTAAAGAAACAATCATGCATGCATGGAAAGATGTATGGACAAAGGTACTACGGTATTATTTATAATGGTAAAAAATCTGAAACACTTTCAGAGTCCAACCATACAAAGATGGTTAAGTAAGTATGCTAAGTAAACATACTTAAATATATTCACATTCTACGCACCACTAAAAGTACATAAGCGAGTACTTGCTAATATTCACATTCACAATATATTGCAAATGAAAGGTACAGGTACAAAATAGCAGTAGCGTATCATACCATATCAACAAAGAAAAAAGTATATATAGTCATGAAAATTTCAGGCAGGAGAGACATCAGATTTTAATTGTGGTTATCTTTGGGCAGTTATTAAGAGCAATTTTGTTTTGTTTTCTTAGTGCTGTCTCTAATTTCCAAGCTTTCTCACTGCGTAGGTATTACTTTTGGACTGAAAGAAAAACAATACCATATTACTAACTTTTTTGAAGCTATGATAAGAAAATACTATAAAGAAACATCAAAGTGTTAACAGTGGTTATGATTCAGGTTGAGGATTATCACTCCTTTTATATTATCCCAAAATTCTAACACATACATTATTTTATAATGGAAAAATATAAAACAAATTTAGCTAACAGTGAGGAAGTAACACTGAAAATTACTGAACCAAAGTTGTAATCAAAAATTCTTTTTGATGTTTTTTCAGAGCTTTGTCATACATCTTTGGCCTGCTTCTCTGTCAGCAACCAACATAAGTCCGTCAAAGGCATAGGCTAATATTGACTCTACAGAGGGTTATTCGGGTGAAGTAGGCATTAACTTCAGAACCCTTGTTTTCTTCCTTTAGCCAAAGAGCAGATAAAAAGAGAAACCAGCAACATACCAAATATATCTTTCCAATTTCAAGTAAACATGTTCCTGAAGTTTTGTTCATTGAAACTTTAATTTTTATATATTTGAGTATCAATCTTCATTTGTGATTGCTTCTACTCTTCAAAACAAAAACCATAATTTTCCAATCATTTCATCAAGATTTTACTTTTGGCTAGCTTTTAAGTTTTTCCTGTTTATTTATTTCACTATAAATATGATGTAGTCCTCAATAATCAAGATGGTAGGCTGAGCACACTGCAAGCAACTCCCCTCTCCCCAAAACCTCACAAATAACATAAAAGCCATTTTTAAAAATATATAATAAAAAAAGAGCAAGAAATGGTCTTAGTCAATCACTGAAAAATGAAAAGCTGATAGAATCAGCTTAAAGGAGGTTTACCACAGTCCTACACACCCAGAGTAGAAGGCTATTGCAAGTGACCTGAACAGCCCTCAGAGATAACTAAATAAGCCCAGAGGTGAAAGCAGAAAGAACAGAAATAATTTACAGAATTTCAGCATAACTGGTTAGGAGTGGTAACAAGATAAAAACAATGGCATCAAACTAGAAAGGTGTCACTCCCCAGGTAGGAACAATGGATATATAAACACTTAGATCAAAAAGACAGGACAGAGCTCTGGGTGGATATTAAATCCCAGGAAAAAGAGGGGACAGACACTAGATAACACTGGCAATTGGTACATTCTACCTCACTGTATTTTCCATCTCTACCCACAGTCAGTGAAGACTTGCTGCAGTAAACAGATGTAATATTCACACGAAGGCTAACAAGGACTCTCAAATAAAGATGAGTGAGCACAAAACCAAGACCCAAACATGAAAAAGTTATTAATGTGACAAAAAGAACTCACACCCAAAGAAAGAGAGCTAACAAATTAAATAGAGTAAGACCTTAGATTAGGTACAATTGCTATCCTGAGATATACCAGACAGTAATACATTTAAGAAGAAATAAACTGGAACTTTAGAAATTAAACTTTGATCATTTAACTAACAAAAAAACTAATTAAGGATGGGAAAAAAGAACAAATTAAATTACTAGTTTAAAAGATGGAGCCAAAGAAATTCACCTGAATACAGTACAGAAGGAAAAAGAGGTGGGAAGCATTTTAATAAGTTAAGATATAAAAGGGAATTGAGCAATTATTATAAAAATTCCACCTGCTTTTTTTACAGAAACAGACAAGCTAATATGAAACTTCATATGAAACACAAGGAACTCAGAAAACCAAAACAATCTTGAAAAAGAACTGAACTGGAAGACTTATACTTCCTGGAGTCAAAGCTTACTGCAAAGACATAGTATTCAAAACTGTAGTACTGGCATAAGGATAGACATGTGTATTAATGGGACAGAACTGAAGAGTCTACAAGTACATCCATACACCTCTGGTCAATTGACTTTTAACAAAGGTGACAAGATTACTCAATGAGAAAAGCATAATCTTTTCAACAAACGGTCCTGGGACAACTAAATATACTTTTAAACTAGAATTCTGTATCAACTCAAACTCTCAGTCAGTTGTGAGAGTGAAATTAAGACATTCTTAAATTTTTTTTATTATTATTTTTTGGCTGCACTGCATGGCTCGTGGGATCTTAGTTCCCCAACCAGGGATCAAACCCATGACACATGCAGAGGAAACATGGAGGTTTAACCACTGGACCACCAGGGAAGTCCCTCCCAGGACATTTTTTGAGTGCACAAAGACACAAAATTTTTGCTTCTCTCAAGAGTTCTGGTGAAAGAATTACTCAAAGATATATATCTAGAATTTTCTAAAAAATTCAATAATCATCATCAAAGTAAAAGAAAAGAGTAAGCAGAGAATTGCGGACTTCCTAAATAAGTGTTTTAGTAAAACAAAAGCTTACTAACATTCAAAACTGTACTCTCAGGTGATACTGACAGAAATAATTGTAAGGGTAAAAAGAAGGGTTGGGAGAAGGGTAAGTTCATGAATGGTAAAAAAAAAAAAAAAAAGATGCAGAGGATGACTAATATAGGTATTGATGGAAAATATAAACTTAAGTATTATGTAAAAACTTTAATATGGCTTCACTCCAAACATTTAAGGCAGACACAAATGCTTACAGAGAATAGAGAATCTCATTTATGAGACTAGTAGAACCCACATATCAAAGTCTGATAAAGGTATTAAAAATCATTACAGGTCAACATCCTTTGAAACACAGGCACAAAAATTCTAAACAAAATATTATCAAATCAAAATTACATAAAAAGGATAACACATCATGACTAAGTGAAATTTGTCCCCAAAATGTGAGACTGATAAAAAATTCAAAAATCAGTATAATTCACCACAAACACAGAATAAAGAGGAAAAACTATACAATCATCTTAATAAATGGAGAAAAAGCATTTGGTAAAATTCAACACCAAGAAACTGGGAGGAAAAAAATACCTTAAGCTTACACAAAAACCTGTCCACAAATGTTCACAGAAAGTTCATTCGCAAGAGCCAAAGCCTGAACAACTTTCCAATCAATCAGAATGGGGAGACAAACTGCGGTTCTATCTGTACCATGGCAGACTACTCAGTACCAATAAACTAACTACTGATGGGGGCGACAACTTGGATGGCTCTCAAGGGAATTATGCTGAATAAAAAAGCCAGTGTCAAAGGGTTACATGGAAAAGAAAAAAAAGGTTACATGATTCCACTTATATAACGTAACTGAAATGATGAAACTATATAGAGATGGAAGACAGACTAGTGGGTACCAGAGGTTTGCTGCGGGAGGTGGCTGTGCCTATACATGAGGGGTCCTTGTAAATGGATCTGTGCCGTATCTTGACTAGGTGGCCATGAAAATCTACACGTGACAAAATTACACAGCACTCAAAACACATGCATAGACACACACATGAATTAGTGCATATAAAACTAATGAAATCTGAGTAAAGTAAGTTGATGGTATCAATGTCAATTTCCAGGTTGTGTTACTATGGGATAGCAACAAGATATTATCATCTGGGAAACTGGATGAAGGGTATATGGATCTCTCTGAATTATTCCTTACAACTGCATGTAAATTTACAATATCTCAAGGTAAAAAGTATGAAAAATAAAATAAAAACCAGAACGAAGAAGAAAAACCCAACTATGTTGATATGGAGCAGACTGCATTCAAAATGACATATCAGAAACAAGAATGAATATTTTAACAATCAGAACTATTGACAGAGAACTCAATCTAAGAATTCTAGTTTAGATGATATGGTCCTACTACTTTATATAATTCAATATTTATAACAAATTTCAAATGAGAAGCAAATTAATACTGTATTCAGAATCACTGCACGCTTGTGCAGACTGCTTACTGCCTGAGAACTCCATGCCAAGTGGCTAAATGGGAGCTAAAATTCAGCCTGCACTCTACCCCTAATGCACCCACAGAACTATGTCTACCTGTGCCATGGCACACTTTGGGCTGACAGTGACCAACTTGTTAAGTAAATTACTTCCTTTTAAACATAAGAGAAATGACATTTACTGAGCATACACTCTATTCCCAGCATGTATATACATTCATTTTTAAACGTCTGCCTTTGCGTTTCAAAATAAGATCTGAACCTGTATCGGTTCTGCTGTGCTGCCTGGGTACAGAGTATTCCTTAGGAGACTTTGGTTCTGCCTCAAATCTTTTTTGAAACAAAGAGTGTATAAATTAATACAAACCAAAATATGAGTTACAGTGCTATACTGTACTGTGTTCTGGTTTAGTCACGCATTATGTATATGTATATATGTTTGTATGTGTGTGTGTGAAAATAACTGTATTCCTTAATAAAAATACTCTTCCAAGAACTCATTTAATCCTTACCACAACTCAGAGATAGATAAAAATTATGATCCCAAATTTACAGATGAGGAAATTAAGACACAGAGAGATTAAATAATTTGCCCAAGGTCACTTAGCTAAATAAGTAAGTAAAAACTCCAGGATTCAAACCCATGCAGTCAATAATGCTCATAAC
Source organism: Cervus elaphus (assembly GCF_910594005.1). NCBI lineage: Eukaryota > Metazoa > Chordata > Mammalia > Artiodactyla > Cervidae > Cervus > Cervus elaphus. The sequence continues at coordinate 100,081,119 of NC_057832.1, read as the reverse complement.
CGGAATTCAATTTAGCACCTGAAAAAAGTATGTATAATAGAGGCACTTGAATAAACACTTGTTAAATGAATGAATGAATATTGAGGGAGTAATTCTCAACCAAAAGTACACTCTCCCAACTCCCTAAAGAAGTTGCTCTCCTCTCCCAAGATTCTCCATTATACAGTCATCCCTCAATATCAACTGGGGATTGGTTCCAGGACCCCCCTGCAAATACCAAAATCCAAGGATGTTCAACTCCCTTATTCTATAAAATGGTTAAGGCTTACGTAGGCATACAACCTACTCATACATCTTCCTGTATACTTCAAATCCTCTCTAGATTGATAATACCTAATACAATGTAAATGCTATGTAAGTAGTTGTAAATACAGTGTAAATTATCTGTAAATAGTTGCTGGAGTGCAGCAGATTCAGTGTTTGCTATTTGGAACTTTCTATTTTCCCCAAATATTTCTGATCTGAGGTTGGCTGAATCCATGGATGTGGAACTCATGGATAGAGAAAGCTAACTGTATCATTACACTGCCACTTAATTATTAAGAATAAAACCATAGTAAGTCATTCCTAACTACTGGAATAACTTAATACTTCCCATCCCTTAGGTTTTTAGGAGTCAAAAATTGTGAGGAACAACTGTGCTGGCAACTTGAAGATCACTCTGATTCTTTTAGGGGCTTTCAAGTAGAGTGTGAGCAGCTGTTGACTACTTACTGGTTTCTACTGCACTTCCCAAATACATGCAAAGGAAATGTATCTTTACAGAACTAACAATATTGAGGCAAAAGCAGCTATTTGCCCCCCCAGACATCAGATGTTATATCTTCTGTTTTTTAACCACACTCCTTATTTATTTTAAATATTCCATTTTCACATGTATCTGCTTATAAGCCAACTCTATAAATAAGTGGTAAATGAACGAAAATCACTGGTTCTCGCCTTTTTGTTGCCGCCATTTCCATTGGTCATTAAAACATACTCATTTCCCTTGCATGCTTCATTTCTGTTTTCTTTCACTTTAGTCTCTTTGCTCCCCTGACATTACTCCTCTAACACGTGTAGCAAAAGGTAGGCCTGTCATAGATTTCTTTTATTCTATAAAAATAAAGTAATCACAGCACACTGAGAGACATCTTCAAATCTTAAGCTATTCTTTTGTCATTTCAGTTTATATTATCAGTTATTCAAGTACTACTTTACTGGAAAAAAAAAGTGGGCTTGTTGGGTGAGTAGTTTTGTCTTCGGAGGAGGGAGGGAGCAAGGAGGAGCTGTAACTAAACTGTTCCAAAAGGTAGCCGTGAAACCAATGTTCATTAATGATACTATCCTTCCTTAGAAATAGTAAAAATGAAAGAGGCTAAAATTTTTACAGATTAAAAATTAATCAAAAAGTACTGTAATTCATAAACTTGTGTTAGATTGAAATACTGTATCTGGATCTAACAAACAAAAATTCTAGGAACACTTCTAATTTAAAATAACATCATCACAGGCTGCCAAGACTTTGAAATAAAGTTTTAAATAAAAACCCCACCCTTTTGGACCAGTTTAATCTTTTGACAGGAAGGATATAAGCACATCACAAACTATATGTATACTAGACAGTCTCCAAAGTTCTAAAAATTCTACCATTTTCAAGAGAATCAGAAGGGCTTTAATCTTAGAACTTACCCAGTGCAATGGTTCCTGAGATGCTGGACTAGATGGCTCATTGCAAGCTTATTAAAAAATATAAAAACAAAAAGCAGATTACCAGGTCCATTCCAGTAGGTCTGGTACATTAACTCTGGTAGGGAATTGGGTTCCACTGAGACTAATAAAAATTATGGCTCTCTTCCCAGAAAAATGCACATATATGTTCACAATTTTACGTATGATATAATCCTCTGAAGACTATCCACAGACTCGTGAATTTATAGACCCCAAGTTAAAAAATTAAAAAGAATTTAGACCCAGAAAGTTAAAATTGTTTTCAAAGGGTAGTTAAATGAAGAAGGAATGGATTTACTCCATATTCTACCAGAAGATACAACTGAAAAGACTTTAGACCCAGAATATTATAACTGTCTTCAAAGGGTAGTATTCTACCAGAAAACACAACTGGGAGAAACTCAAAGTTGCAGCTGAATTTAAGGCAAATCTTTGTAACAATTAGAGACAACAAATAATGTGACAGCTCTCTCTGCAAATAGGCAACCCAATAAATGAAGAGATCAAAATAAGCAGATCTCTTTAAATAGAGATTAAAAAAAAAATTAGAGCTATTGTGGAAAGGATTTCCACACTGGGTAAAAGATAAGCAAGATGACTTCCAAGGTCTTTTTCAATTTTAATATTTTATGATTCTAAGAAGTTTTAGAGGAGGGGAAAAGGGAAAAATTAAAAGTAATTTTAAAACTTTTTTTTTACTCCTTATAGGTTGTTTTCTATGTTTAAGATTTAAAAAAGAGTCTGCATTTGTGCTCTAAGTTATCTGTGTCACAGATGTATAGAACAGACTTTTGGACTCTATGGGAGAAGGCGAGGGTGGGATGATCTGAGAGAACAGCATTGAAACGTGTATATTATCAAGTGTGAAACAGATCGCCAGTCCAGGTTGGATGCATGAGACAAGTGCTCAGGGCTGGTGCACTGGGATGACCCAGAGGGATGGGATGCGGAGGGAGGTGGGAGGGGGGGTTCAGGATGGGGAACACATGCAAATCCATGGCTGATTCATGTCAATGTATGGCAAAAACCACTACAATATTGTAAAGTAATTAGCCTCCAACTAATAAAAATAAATGAAAAATAAATTAATAAATTTATAAGTCTATTAAAAAAATAAGTTATCTGTGTCAATGTGACCTTTTTTTCTATTGAAGTATAGTTGATTTACAATGTCATGTTGATGTGTGCCTGTCTAGAAATGTAAACTATAGCAAAAGAATCCGTATTAAGCATAGCGAATATTTTTCTACAACCCTAAAAAATAATGTGATCAGTTTCTTTGCTAACAACTACATATCTGAATCCTAATTATACTGAAATGAAAATTTACAGTAATAATTCACCCAAGAGCTAGACTACACTGTTTGGTCTTCACTTGCTCCTGGATTTCTTGTACTCTGTAACTTGAATTTCCAGAGAATAACTTCTTTCCCCAAAAACATCCCTGAGAGAGAGAGAAAAAAAAAAAAAGACTATGTACTCTATGAGTATAGATGTAAGGAGACTAAATATGAAAAACTGATTTTTAAATCAATACATTTTGACAAAGCCTGCTGATCTAAAATTTTGCAACCTCCCTCCTTTAAGGAACACTGAAGATGGGTAGCTCCTTAGAGACACAGAGTCCATGCTATTTCTGCAAGTGAAACTGAGGCACTCCTAAGGAGAAGGAAATCCAGAAATTCCAACAGTCAAACAATTGTATCCAGAAATGCCATTTATATTTTTGCTATTCATTGTTCCTTGATTAAAACTAGAAAAGTGATGAGTTTTGAAAGTGAAGACACAACTGTTTTATACGAATTAACTTTGCTTTCTCTCAAGTCACCATTTTCTATTGGTAAATGCAGTGTCTTCCAAGAAAAAATTTAGACTCACCCAATGGCAATGAGAGCTTGTGGTGGACTAAATCTGGGCAAAAGCAACAAAATATTCATTAAATAATTAATTTTTAATATTGGATTTTTTAAAAAAACTCTTAAAATTTGATATTTAGAAACTATCCTGAAAAACTGATAATAATCCTGTTAGGTAATAAGCAGAGAGCCAATATCTTAAATGCAAAACTAAACAAAATGCCAGATATGAATATGGCCAAAGTACACATGATTTCTAGTAAAATATTTGCATGAAGCATTATATTCAGAAATAGCTATTCTTTACTTAGAAACAAAAATTACAAAAAGTAACACTTCACAAGAACACTTGAGCTGAAGTATTCTTTCTAAAAATGCACAGATAAATTTTGGACTTAAAATCAAAACTGAATAGAAAAGATTTTGTTACAGCTTTGAGAAGTTATTTTTCTCCCTGAATGCTTTCCTCACTGTTTTCCTTTGTATATGCATAGTATTTAAAGCTAAAGACATTACCTCTTTCTAAGGTACCCAATTCACATTCAGTTCAGTCACTCAGTCGTATCCAACTCTTTGCGACCCCATGGACTGCAGCACACCAGGCTTCCTGTCCATCACCAATTCTTGGAGCTTGCTCAAACTCACGTCCACTGAGTTAGTTGGTGATGTCATCCAACCATCTCATTCTCTGTCATCCCCTTCTCCTCCTGCCTTCAGTCTTCCCCAGCATCAGGGTCTTCTCCAAAGAGTTAGTTCTTCGCATTAGGTGGCCAAAGTATTGGAGTTTCAGCTTCAGCATCAGTCCTTCCAATGAATATTCAGGACTGATATCCTTTAGGATGGACTGGTTTGATCTACTTGCAGTTCAAGGGACTCTCAAGAGTCTTCTCCAACACAATTCAAAAGCATCAATTCATCAGTGCTTAGCTTTCTTTATAGTCCAACTCTCACATCCATACATGACTACTGGAAAAAACCAGAGCTTTGACTAGACAGACAGCAAAGTAATGTCTCTGCTTTTTAATATGCTGTCTAGGTTGGTCATAGCTGTTCTTCCAAGGAGCAAGTGTCTTTTAATTTCATGGCTGCATTCACAATCTGCAGTGATTCTGGAGCCCAAAAAAGTAAGTCTGTCACTGTTTCCATTGTTTCCCCAACTATTTGCTATGACGTGATGGGACCGGATGCCATGATCTTCATTTTCTGAATGCTGAGTTTTAAGCCAGCTTTTTCACTCTTCTCTTTCACTTGAATTAGAGGCTCTTTAGTTCTTCTTCCCTTTCTGCCATAAGGGTGGTGTCATCTGCATATCTGAGGTTATTGATAATTCTCCCAGCAATCTTGATTCCAGCTTGTGCTTCATCCAGCCCGGTATTTCGCATGATGTATTCTGCATATAAGTTAAATAAGCAGGGTGACAATATACAGCCTTGACGTACTCCTTTCCCGATTTGGAACCAGTCTGTTGTTCCATGTCCAGTTCTAACTGTTGCTTCTTGATCTGCATACAGATTTCTCAGGAGGCAAGTAAGGTGGGTCTGGTTATTCCCATCTCTTGAAGAATTTTCCACAGTTTGTTGTGATCCACACAGTCAAAGGCTTTGGAAGTAGTCAATAAAGCAGAAGTAGTGTTTTTCTGGAATCCTCTTGGTTTTTCGATGATCCAATGGATGTTAGCAATTTGATCTCTGGTGTCCCTGCCTTTTCTAAATCCAGCTTGAACATCTGCAAGTTCATGGTTTACATACTGTTGAAGCCTGGCTTGGAGAATTTGGGCATTACTTTTCTAGCATGGGAGATGAGTGCAGCTGTACGTAGTTTGAACATTCTTTGGCATTTACCTTTCTTTGGGATTGGAATGAAAACTGATCTTTTCCAGTCCTATGGCCACTGCTGAGTTTTCCAAATTTGCTGGCATATTGAGTGCAGCACTCTCACAGCATCCTCTTTTAGGATTTGAAATAGCTCAACTGGAATTCTATCACCTCCACTAGCTTTGTTCGTAGTGATGCTTCCTAAGGCCCACTTGACTTCACATTCCAGGATGTCTGGCTCTAGGTGGGTGATCACACCATCATGGTTATCTGGGTCATGAAGATCTTTTTTGTATAGTTCTTCTGTGTATTCTTGCCACCTCTTCTTAATATCTTCTACTTCTGTGAGGTCCATACCATTCCTGTCCTTTATTGTGCCCACCTTTGCATGAAATGTTCCCTTGGTATCTCTAATTTTCTTGGAGAGATCTCTAGTCTTTCCCATTCTATTGTTTTCCTCTATTTCTTTGAATTGATCACTGAGGAAGGCTTTCTTATCTCTCCTTGCTATTCTTTGGAACTCTGGTATATCTTTCCTTTTCTCCTTTGCCTTTAGCTTCTCTTCTTTTCACAGCTATTTGTAAGACCTCCTCAGACAACCATTTTGCCTTTTTGCATTTCTTTTTCTTGGGGATGGTCTTGGTCACTGCCTCCTGTACAATGTCATTAACCTCTGTCCATAGTTCTTCAGGCACTCTGTCTATCAGATCTAATCTCTTGAGTCTGTCACTTGCACTGTATAATCATAAGGGATTTGATTTAGGTCATACCTGGATGGTCTAATGGTTTTCCCTACTTTCTTCAATTTAAGTCTGAATTTGGCAATAAGGAGTTCATGATCTGAGCCACAGTCAGGTCCCGGTCTTGTTTTTGCTGACTGTATAGAGCTTCTCCATCTTTGGCTGCAAAGAACATAATCAATCTGATTTCGGTATTGACCATCTGGTGATGTCCATGTGTAGAGTCTTTTCTTGTGTTGTTGGAAGAGGGTGTCTGCTAGGACCAGTGCATTCTCTTGGCAAAACTCCGTTAGCCTTCGCCCTGCTTCATTTTGTATTACAAGGCCAAATTTGCCTGTTATTCCCAGTATCTCTTGACTTCCTACTTTTGCATTCCAGTCCCCTATGATGAAAACGACATCTTTTTTGGGTGTTAGTTCTAGAAGGTCTTGTAGGTCTTCATAGAACCGTTCAACTTCAGCTTCTTCAGCATTACTGGTTGGGGCACAGACTTGGATTACTGTGATATTGAATGGTTTGCCTTGGAAATGAACAGAGATCACACTGTCATTTTTGAGACTGCACCCAAGTACTGCATTTTGGACTTTTGTTGACTATGAGGGCTATTCCATTTCTTCTAAGGGATTCTTGCCCACAATAGTAGATATAAAGGTCATCTGAGTTAAATTCATCCATTCCAGTCCATTTTAGTTCACTGATTCCTAAAATGTCGATGTTTACTCTTGCCATCTCCTGTTTGACCACTTCTAATTTACCCTGATTCCAGGTTTGTATGCAATATTGTTCTTTCCAGCGTCAGACTTTACTTCCATCACCAGTCATGTCCACAACTGGGTGTTGTTTTTGCTTTAGCTCCGTCTCTTCATTCTTTCTGGAGTTATTTCTCCATTTTTCTCCAGTAGCATATTGGGCACCTACCAACCTGGGGAGTTTATCTTTCAGTGTCATATTTTTTGCCTTTTCATACTGTTTATGGGGTTCTCAAGGCAAGAATACTGAAGTGGTTTGCCATTCCCTTCTTCAGTGGACCACATTTTGTCAGAACTCTCCACCGTGACCCGTCTGTCTTGGGTGGCCCTACACAGCATGGCTCATTGTTTCATTGAGTTAGACAAGGCCATGGTCCATGTGAACAGTTCGATTAGTTTTCTGTGATTGTGGTTTTCATTCTGTCTGCCCTCTGATAGATAAGGATAAGAAGCTTATGGAAGCTTCCTGTTAGAAGAGACTGATTGTGGGGGAAAGTGGGTCTTGTTCTGATGGGTGGGTCCATTCTCAGTAAATGTTTAATCCAATTTTCTGTTGATGGGCAGGGCTGTGTTCCCTAAATGTTGTTTGACCTGAGACCAAACTATGATGGAGATAATGAAGATAATGGTGACCTCCTTCAAAAGGTCCCATGCATGCACTGCCGCACTCAACCCTGCAGCAGGCCTCCAACGCTGCAGCAGGCCACCACAGATCCACGTCTCCACTGGAGACTCCTGGACACTTACAGGAAAGTCTGGGTCAGTCTCTTGTGGGGTCACTACTCCTTTCTCCTGGGTCCTGGTGCACACAAGGTTCTGTTTGTGCCCTCCAAGAGTCTGTTTCCCCAGTCCTCTGCAAGTTCTGGCGGCTCCATGGTGGGGTTAATGGCAACCTCATCCAAGAGGGCTTATGCCACACCCAGGTCTGCTGCACCCAGAGCCCCTGCCCCTGTGGCAGGCCACTGTTGACCCACACCTCCATAGGAGACACTCAAACACTCACAGGCAGGTCTGGCTCAGTCTCTGTGGGGTCTCCTGTGTGCACCAGGTTTTGTTAGAGCCCTCTGAAAGTCTCTGGTGGGTATGGGGTTTGGTTCTAAACACAGTTTCACCCCTCCTACCGTCTTGCTGGGGCTTCTCCTTTGTCCTTTTCAATTCACATTAGAAAATTCACATTTCTGCATCAAGTCTGTGAACTTCCATGTGTTTGAAGGAATTTATTTTATGTGACACCAAGATGTTTGCAGCTAAGCTTTGGTTTGATCAATTACACATCTGATTCAAATTAACTGGGTTGATAGTTTGCTGATGAAACCATATGGCAAGGGATACTGAGTAAAAAGGGAAACAACTTTTCTAAAAAAGCACCATTCAACTCCAATGACTGTTTACCTCATCATTTTTTTTTTTTTTTTGGATTAATTACTTCTAATTTCATTGTCTAGTCTTTAGACAACTCAATGATCACACCTTAGATAAAGCTTGGAGCACACTGACTGACAGTATAGCACATATAAAAAGGAAGAGCATGAAATTGAGCTGAATTCTAAACGCAGCAGGAAGCTACTAAGGATTTTTATCTGGGAAGCAATAATCATAGTTATGCTTTGGGGAGATTAATCTTGTTTCAGTATATAGAATGAAATAGGAAAGGAAGACTGAGAGTGACAAAGACATTACAGGTTTCCCTGTTATCCTAAAGTAGCGTGTTCCCAATGAAACCTTTCCTAAGCAAAATGGTGGTATGTGAAGAAGCAATTACCTCAATTACCTTTGTGCTAACTGATGTACAAAATAAATCCTGATAAAGCCCACATGCTCACAGACACAGTGCAAAGCTATGGTGGCTTGATGCTGAGATGATGAGTGTAGTTTCCAGGGAAGGAGCCTGGCAGGGCCACTCACGCTGCTTGGGGTGTGTGCTGCCTCTGTACCAGCTCACTGCAAAACAAATGTTGAACCCATTTTTTTGCTTTATCATAAAAATGACAATCCTCTTCCAATTTCTTTCAGTTAGTGAAAAGAGACACTAACACGGGACTTTCTTAAAAGAGGTGTAAAGTAAACTTGGAAAAGTGGGGAATACCTGTATTTGTTTTGTCTATTTGTTTTCTTAGTTGCTAAGTCATGTCCAACTCTTTAGTGACCCCAGAGACTGTAGCCTACCAGGCTCCTCTGTCCATGATATTTCCCAGGCAAGAATACTGGAGTGGGTTGCCATTTTCTTCTCCAGAAGATCTTCTCAACACATAGACTGAACCTGCGTCTCCTGCTTGGCAGATAGATTCTTTACCACTGAGCCACTGGGGAAGCCTTTACCTGTATTAATAAAGTCAAATTTGAGGCAATGAACGCCTGAATTATGGCACTACTGGGAAAGACAGGCAACAGAGATGAGGACAGCACAGTAGTTAAAAGCATGGACACTGGAACCACATTGCCTGTATCCAAATCATAAGGGTTCTGTCCCTTGTGAATTATATGGCCTTAGAAACAGTGTTACCCTCTGGGCCTTAGTTTCTTTCTCTATGAAAAGGGAACAATAACAGTACCTACTCCTCATTAGGTTATGAGTAAATGTTTATAAAAATTCTTAGCTAATAATAGTTACTATATGCAGATAAAACAAAAGGGCTTAAATACTAGCTGGATGGGAAAGTTGAGTAAGGTAAAGAGATAACTATCATGTGAGTTTTAAAATTCTATAACTTGAAGAAAACTTAATAAACACAGATACTGAAGGCAAGTCAGCAATATTTACCACCATGCATTACACAATCTTTTTAAAGAGTAAAA